>NC_089581.1:24016197-24316197 GCF_019320115.1 Miscanthus floridulus
TCGAATGCGATTTCCAAGCTATTAAATAAGCTAGCTAGCGAATCCCATTCTCGACCGCAAGTATTTCACCGCCACCTACGAAGCTTACACTACAAACTCTATTATAGTGCCGGATATGCGTTCTATAGCATTTTCGTTCAATAAAAATTCATTTAGAACTCTAAGCGATATAACGCGACATGAAATATAACATTCGTTTCGTGTTTTCGATGAACATTTTGAGTCACAGGAATTGATTTACACACTATAAGTCATACACTATCACATAAACATGATGCACATGTAGTGTTTTAGCAAAAGATTTACAGTGTAACACCGAGGTGTTACACGGGTGCCGCCCTCGACTTTATCTACCCAATGCTGGGGCATCCTCCGATGCGGTTGGAGCCAGGCTACGTCGTCTTTGTAAGTTTCCCTTTCTCTTGCCTTCTCTTCAATTGATTTCCTGACCCCGTGATACTAACTTTGAGAGGGGCGGGACCAGCCGAGGGACCTTATCCTCATGGATCACCCGGCGCCGTTGCTGAGGGATTCGGCCGTGAGGACGGCAAATCGCGTCGAGGGTGAGCGGCTAAGGATGGCGAAGGAGGACAAGAAGAGGAAGAAGCAGCAGAAGCTACAGGCGTGGGAATGAGGGGAGGACACCGACGATGATGATGACGATGACGATGGTGACCATGTGAGGTGATGGAGGAAGAAAAATCAGTAGCCGACGATTTCGAGTGGGACAACCTAGAGAACGAGGATGTGCTGATAGGCATCAGTTCATCCTTGCAGGCGGTGGGACCCTTCCCTTTCCATGAAGGGGAGGGCACATTAGGTGTCGACAAAATATCATCGGCAGTCCACCGAGGGGTGCAATGGTAGATTGATCGGCAGAGGAGCGTGTAATCAAGAACAAGAAGGCAACAGAGACACACGAGTTATACAGGTTCAGGCCGTTAATATGACGTAATACCTTACTCCTGTGGTCTGTTGGTTTGTATTAGCTATTGTATGATTTGCCATGATTTCGTAGGGGGTCCCTGCCCGCCTTATATAGTCTGGGGGGGGGCAAGGTTACAAGTCAGTTAGATCTGAGAGATAACCGGAAAGTAATAACAGATTACAAGAAACATGGGATCGTACGTATCCTATCAGATCTCGTAACATCTTCAGGATGTCGTCTCCGTGCCTTGCGGGGGTTGTCGAGCAGAACTGTGCCTCACAAGGCTCCATCTTGCGAGCTGGGCCGCCCCTGGAGGCATAGCCCATGTGACCTGCCGTGGGTATCTGGGGTCGTACCCCCCACAGCTAGTCCCCAAGCGCCTTGTACCCATTGTGCAACACCGTCTTGAGACTTTCCAAGCAGGTGCGAACCAAAACCGAGCTGTCCAAATCGTGGTCCGACCACCATAAGGAGTCGCCGAGCAGTTGTGAGCAGCTGCCGAGCAGCGTACAACATCACCGAGCAGTGTGTTTTGAGCACGGCTTGTCATAAGGGTGTAAGGAGCTCAAGTCCAAAATTAAAAATTCCTGCATGGTAAAGGGAAGTGTGCCCACTTAGAATCCGAAAATGAAGGTAAAGATACCTAGTTTTATCTTTTAGAGGCTCGGAGTCTTTCAGAAAAACAAACACATTCACCGCAAGGTGAAGTGTGCCCACTTAGTCCCCGAGCCTAACAGTAGGTGACATAGTCACGTTGGTTGCCAGCTCAGAAATTAGCAAACCGTCCGAGCAGGCAGCCAGTCCCCCGGCGTAGCCTCGAGACAAAAAACAAACACATTCACCGCAAGGTGAAGTGTGCCCACTTAGTCCCCGAGCCTAATAGTAGGTGACGTAGTCACGTGGTGCCAGGCTCAGAAATTAGTAACCATCCGAGCAGGTAGCCAGTCCCCGTGTTTTTGGCGTAGATATCGATAAATCAAACCGCGGCAAGAAATCGGAGTAATGGCTGTACAGTATCAGTTACTAAGCTCAATACAATGCGGAGATTCGGAGAATAATTGGTGGCGATAAATGAGCGGCGTGGGCTACTGTGACGTGATAGCCCAAGTTGCGGCCCAGTTAAACCATTTTGGAGGAGTCGAAGTAGCACTGATCGTGGAACAGTTTCCTCACAAAAACCCTCAGATTCAAGGGAGAGTGGGGAAAGTGCTTTATATAACCGCGCCGGCCACAATACAACATCGCCTCCTACTCTTTCAAGCCGCCCATATTTCCTTCCTTCGCACTCCCTGCGCTCCACATTCCTCACCAATCGCAAGCATTCGCCTCCACCCTAGGACCAATCCATAGGAAATGGCCGCCGAAAAAGGAGCCGCAAGCCGAAGAAAGTGCCATCGGAGCCAGCCGCAACAGGAGTGGTGCCATCGAAGACGTCGGCGGTGGATCTCGATAGGATGGTGGCGGCGGGCATTCTCCCAGACCGCCTCACTACTGGATGGCGGCCGGGTAGTGGTGAGCCCTTCCCAACACCACATACTGATGAGGCTGTTGTGTTTGAAGATTATTTCTGACGAGGGTTAGGGTTTCCTGTCCACCCCTTTCTGAGGGATCTTATGGAGTTTTGGGCGATTAGCCTCTGCAACCTGCACCCCAACACCATACTGCATGTGTCCATCTTTATCCATTTCTGCGAGGCGTTTCTTGTTCTTCCACACTTCAACCTCTTCAGGCATCTGTTTTGTCTGAAGAAGAAGGGGGGCAGCGGTTCAAAGGTGGTTGGCGGCGTGTACCTGCAGCTCAGGGATGGGATGGCCAGCGAATACATCAACGTTCTGCTGAATACCTCCCTGAAAGGTTGGAACTCTAGATGGTTCTATATCAAACAAAGTCACCCAATGATTCGATGCGACGTCCATCACATCCCGGTTAACCATTGTAACTGGTCGAGAGACCCAACAACGCTGACATGGAGCAAGTATTGAACTTCTAGAATTGATTAAGGGCATGGAACTTAGGGGTGAACTGGTTGCAGCTAGCTTCATAGTGCGGCGCGTCCAACCCTACAAAGAGAGGGCCCACCCGGCGTTCGACTTTAAAGGTGATAACGACGGTACCCGTGAAAGCACAGACCGCCTAACGAAGAAAGAAGTAATAGATCATGCCATGGATCTATTTACTTCTAATGTCTGATTCAGCTGGCCGAAAGGAACGAAGGCTTTCAACTATGGCAATCCACCTCCTCAGGTAACCCTTTCACTTCGCATCGACTAGGCATCAATTGTCGAGCATAGGACTGACTTACTTATGAAAAGATCCATTCGCAGGATAGTGCAATATATTTTTCAAACGTGCCGAGAGCCGATTGGCCGAAAGGAGTAGATCCTCGGTGGCCGCTGTAGCCCGCAGAGGATGAGCCGAGCTCCTCGTCGGATAGTCCATCCCCAGTGTCAGAGAAGGTCCACGGGAAAAGACCGGCAGTAGACGAGCCGGTCCAAAAAGGAGAAAAACCGCCAGCTCTCATGCACACAAACCAGGCGGCATCTCTCTTGGAGAGGACCGAGCAGTTTGGCCACGACGAACGGCTGTGCTTGAGTGGTCAGACGATGACGAGGACCAGTCAGCGCTTCCGCCAAGCACGACGGAGGCACCGGCGGATGCTGACGCTCCCAAGCATCGAGCACGGGAAAGTTATGGTCGGGCAACGGCGGATGTCCCCGTGATGCAAACTATCGAAGTCCCTGAACAACGCACAGAAGGGGGTGCCCCCGGGTACCAAGAAGAGCGGCAGCCCGCTGCAGAGGCGCAGGAGTCCTCCCATAAAGCCGACCAAGCAGCCGCACATGGGGGGGTCAGGCAGGCATCGCCGATTCAAGAAAATCAATCGGAAGACCAAATCATAAGTATATTTGCCTTGGAGTAATAATATTGTTCCTTGATTTCTCCTTGTTACTGAGAAGCCGATATTACGCAGTGCGACGCCGAGGCCCGTGACCTCAGAAGAAAAAATGATGACTGCTCCCGTCCAGGAGTCCCCTAGTGCTCGACGAACAGAGGATAGGCCAGCCGCCGCTCCCAGCAGACCTGGCGATGGTGAATCGTTGGCACACATGATGGGCGCATCGGCGACCGCAACCGTGGCTACGATCAAAAAAGTCGTTACCTTGGAAGCGGAAACTGCGGCTATTGTTGATGCATCGGAGGTTATAGATGCGACTCCGTCAACGGCTGAGGAGCAAACATCATCACCCGCAGGGATGCTAAGAGTTGTCAGAGCGGCGGTCCGACCACGGAGCCCCCCGGTGGTGCCTCAAGCGATGGCGGAGGAGGACGAGGTCGTGGAGATCGAGCGTGCCGCACCTGAGCCCCAGTCCATCTAGATTCTCCGGAAACATGGGGAAGAGGTGGTAGTCGTGGAGGAAGAAAACACCACCAGGGAGATAAAGAGGTTGAAATCCGCCGTCGCTGGAGTTATGACTCAAATTGAGGTGAGTGCTGTGCCAATAACACCGATATATGTTGTCGGAAGATCAAGGTTTATCTCTTTCATTGTTAATCCACAGGGGATAGCTTGGACAGCCGATCAACGGCACCAACTGATAAAGAGGATGGAGCCCCTCGCCGAGGAAAATAAGATACTCCGGGAGGCATTAAGTCTTTCAGAGAAAAGTATTCAGAGGGCCCAGCGCGAGTGGGACCTTGCAGAGTCGAACTCGCGGGTCCTTGAACATCATAATGGGGTTCTGTCCGAGCGACTGGCAGCTTCGTCCGAGCAGCTAAAGAAGACATCCGAGCAGCTGGTGATTGTATATGAGGAACTTAAGAATATGTCCGAGCAGTTGAGCAAGAAAAACGGAGAACTCAATGGTAAAACTGAGCAGCTTGACCGGAAGTGCCAGCAGTTGGAGGATGTATCCAAGCTGAAATCTGGTATTCTTTTTCACATAATGTGCTTTGCAGTAATTGGCCTTATATATTTTTTCCTTTTCTTATCTTTTGTGCTTGTAGAGCAAGATGCAGAACTCAACCAGCTTCACCAGACCGTCGAACAAATCCGACAAGAGAAAATGAAAGAGTCAGAGCGAGCAGATAAACTGGCCGAAGAATTGAAAGGTTGGTTTCCCCTGATCGGAAGTGACGTTGTAATACTTTTTTGCCGTGATAAACCATTGTAATTCTTACAGATTATCGACATAAAACCAAGGCACAGTTCTATGTGCTGATGCAGGAAGCCAAAGTCCAGAAGGACAACTTCAACACTATAACTACCGCAATAAAACCAGTGCTCGACTGCGTCGATGTTGAACCGGCGCCCCGTCCTGATGGTATGCAGCAAGGGCCATACACCATCGTTCAGAGATGCAAGGCAGCGTGGGAGAACTTCAAAAACTTCAACCGCGACGCCGTTTTGACCACCGCTACTCATGCCCTTGCGGTGGTTCGGTCCCATTATCCGTCCATCGACATCTAGTCGATAGGTGGTGGGTTCGCCGATGGGCTGAGCGATGCGCAAACCCAGCAGCTGGAGGATGACATTGAGGATGTGGCGAAAGTGCTTGTCGGCGATATAGATCTGTTTGGCAAAACAGAAACTGTTGGCGAAGCTTAACGAACTGCCCGGATATTACCGCCTGTAATACTTGATTTATCTGGCTATGAAGAATCGTCGTATTATCAACCCGATGCAGTTATGCGCAATATAAGCTATGTTCGATCAGTTAGTTTTCACTAAACTTGATGCCTTAGTTAGGTCATGATCCGTAACGCATAACGCGGAGCCCATGCGTATGTTGGAGAAACAGGCGTTGTCATAAGACCGTGGCCTACCGCCCAACACGCAAAGCACCAAGCTCATAGTACGTTTGGTGGGATGTTAGAGCCTTGGTGTCCTCTAGAGTTACTATTGCAAAAAAATGTGCTGCCCAGCAGCCAACTTGAGTAACGTGGCGAGAGAAATGGCTAAAGCGGCGTCTGAGCGTTTAGTTCATGCCTGAAATCTAGGCCTTGACTAGCCCATAGTCCATAACGTCGAGCGCAGAGGTGCTGACATGTGTAGGACGAACAGGCATGGCCAAGGAACCCCAACCGACCAACCGTAACGTAGAGGGCGGAGCCCCTAAGCACGTGTAGGATGTAGTCAGAGACTAGGTCGTTTCCATAGAAAACAGAAGGAAAAAGGTGTGCTGCTTGACGATCGGCGGGCTATGTTGCGAAAATTGGAACGCAAGACCGTCATTGTCTTTGTAGAAAAACCTATGCGACCCGGAGGAAGCATAGTAGGCGATTTTTGGAAAAATCGTGTTCGGTGATTGGGCGTTAACGTGTTCGGCGAGTTGGAGAAGTCGTGTTCGACGATTGGGAGTTAACGTGTTCGACGAATTGGAGAGGTCGTGTTCGGCGATCGGGAGTTAACGTGTTCGACGAATTGGAGAAATCGTGTTCGGCGATTGGGAGAAATCGTGCTCGGCGATTTGGAGTTACCGTGCTCGGCGATTTGGAGAAATCGTGCTCGGCGATTTGGAGTTACCGTGCTCGGCGATTTAGAGAAATCGTGCTCTGCGATTTGGAGAAATTGTGCTCAGCGATTTGGAGTTACCGTGCTCGGTGATTTGGAGAAATCGTGCTCGGCGATTTGGAGTTACCGTGCTCAGCGATTTGGAGAAATCGTGCTCGGCAATTTGGAGTTACCCTGCTCGGCGATTTGGAGAAATCGTGCTCGACGATTTGGAGTTATCGTGCTCGGCGATTTGGAGAAATCGTGCTCGGCGATTTGGAGTTACCGTGCTCGGCGATTTGGAGAAATCGTGCTCGGCGATTTGGAGAAATCGTACTCGGCGCTTTGGGCGTACTTGTTGAGCGTATTGGAGGCCGTCGCGGAGTGGCTTATATCCCGCTAATGGTAAGTGAAGCTTATGATGAAGGAAAAAATGTAGAGAAATTATGGAGACCAGAACTTTATTAATATTAAAGTAAAGAATACATATCTATGTTATTTCAGGGGTAGAAACGTATAAGGTGCTCTATGTGCCAGGAGTTGGGAACATCGAGTCCATCTAAGTCGCATAAGCGATAAGGCTCTGGTCGAGTAACACCTTTTACGACGTAAGGGCCCTCCCATGGTGAAGACAGCTTGTGAAGCCCTTCGGTTTTTTTTTTGTTTCCGATGTAAGATGAGGTCGCCGATCCCGAACGAATGACCTTTGACGTTACGGTTGTAATACCTCCGCAGACCTTCGAGGTACTTGGTTGTGCGAACGCAAGTAATCAGACGTTCTTCCTCGGCCCGATCAATGTCTTCTATCTGAATAGCTGCGGTTTGGTCTTCATCATAGTTTTCTACTCTGGGTGCTTGGAATGCAATATTCGCTAGAAGTATGGCCTCTGAGCCGTAGACCATAAAATATGGAGATACGCCGGTACTACGACTAGCATGAGTGCGCAGTCCCTAGACCACAGCTGGTAGTTCTTTGAGCCATCTGCCCGGGTGCTTTTCTTCTCTTTGATAGAGCCTTTTCTTGAGGGCGTCGAGGATCATACCGTTAGCTCGCTTGACCTGACCGTTAGCTCTAGGATGAGCAATAGAAACGTATTTAATAGAGATGCACCTGTCCTCGCAGAAGTCCCAAAAATGATGGCCAGTAAAAGTTGTCCCAAGGTCGGTGATGATGCTGTTCGGGAGACCGAATCTGTGTACGATGTCTTTAAAGAGCTTGACTGCTTTCTTAGCAGTAGCTGCGATGAGTGGTTTGTACTCGATCCACTTGGAGAACTTATCAATGGCGACGTACACGTACCAAAAACCTCCTGGCGCAGGTTTGAAAGGCCCGATCATAACCAGTCCCCAGCATGCGAACGGCCAGAAAGCTAGAATGGTCTGTAATTCTTGTGTCGGCACATGTATTTGTTTGGCGAAAAATTGACACCCCTCACATCGTCGAATGAGATCTTCTGCATCGGTAATAGCCGTGGGCCAGTAAAAACCTGCCCAAAAAGCTTTGCCGACCAGTGTTCTTGAAGCCACGTGATTGCCACAGGAACCGGAGTGAATTTCGGAAAGTAGCTTCACACCGTCGTCTTGGATGATGCACTTTTGCAGTATGCCTTCCTTGGCACTTTTCCCCATCAGGATATCATCTACCAGCACGTAATGCTTACTTCGGTGAATTAGTCGTTCGGATTCGATTTTGTCGGCAGGTGTTTCGTCGCTGGAGAGGTATTTGATGAACTGTTCCCTCCAATCGGCGACCGGCGAAGGCACCGTGAGTACCAACTGCTCGGCTGGGGGTACTTCTACAACTTCCTTATCCTCTTTTATAGATGGTGCTAGGAGGTCTTGGATGAAAACTCCTGGCGGAGCCGCGGCTCGAGAAGATCCTATCTTTGATAGCTGGTCGGCTGGCTGGTTTTGATCCCGTAGCACATGGTGGTACTCAATACCGTAGAATTTCCCCTCAATTTTTCTAATTTCGGCGCAGTATGCGTCCATTTTTTCACTGGAACAGGACCAATCCTTATTGAGTTGGTTGATAACCAGCGCGGAAATGCCCATATACCATGAGACATTTGACGCCGAGCTCGACGGCTATACGGAGACCATGGAGACATGCTTCGTACTCCGCAGCATTGTTGGAGGCCGGAAAATGTATGCGGAGAACATATCGGAGTTTGTCCTTTGTCGGCGTGATGAACAGGATGCCCGAACCAGCACCATTGATGTTAAGGGCGCCATCGAAGTACATCACCCAGTGCTCGGGGCAAGTGGTGGCGATGGGTTCTTGGATTTCGGTCCACTCAGCGATGAAATCGGCGAGCGCCTATGACTTTATGATCGGCCTGCTTCTGAAGTCAATGGAGTAGGTGCCAAGCTCAACAGCCCACTTGATGATACGACCATTAGCCTCTTTGTTGCAGAGAATATCCCCCAGAGGGAATTCTGTGACCACGGCGATCTTGTAGTACTCGAAGTAATGTCGGAGCTTGCGTGAGGTAATCAAAATTGCATATAACAGCTTTTGCACCTGAGGATAATGAATTTTGGGCTCATTAAGTACCTCGTTGATGAAATATACTGGACGTTGCACCTTGTATGCGTGTCCGGCTTCCTCGCGTTCGACGACAATTGTCGTACTGACAACGCGAGAGGTGGCGGCGATGTAAACTAGCAGAGTTTCATCTAGTCGTGGTGTTGTCATGATTGGAGGTTTTGTTAGAAACAACTTAAGCTGCTCGAAAGCTGTATCTGCCTCCTCTGACCAAGAAAAAAGCTCGGAAGCCTTGAGGAGCTTGAAGAAGGGTAGCCCTTTTTCACCGAGACGTGAGATAAAACGGCTTAGCGCAGCCATGCAACCCGTAAGCTTCTATATATCTTTGACACACGTCGGCCGTTTCATGTTGGTGATGGCGGAGACTTTGTCAGGGTTTGGTTCAATGCCCCGGGCGCTGACAATGTAGCCGAGCAGGATACCAGATGGAACTCCAAAGATGCACTTTGAAGGGTTCAGCTTCCATCGGTATTTGCTTAGGTTGGAGAAAGTTTCTTCAAGGTTGGTGATAAGATTGTCGGCGGTTCTAGTCTTGACGACCATGTTGTCGATGTAGGCTTCGACGTTGTGGCCGATCTGTTGGTCGAGGCACGTCTGGATAGCCCTTTGGTATGTCGCGTCGGCGTTCTTTAGTCCGAAGGACATAGTGGTGTAGTAGTATGCACCGAAAGGCATGATGAATGACGTTTTAACCTGGTCTTCCTCCTTGAGGGAGATCTGATGGTAGCCTGAGTAACAGTCGAGAAAGGAGAGCAACTCGCAGCCGGCGGTGGAGTCTACAACCTCGTCTATCCGAGGCAAGCCAAAGGGGTCTTTAGGGCAGTGTTTGTTAAGATCAGTATAATCAACACACATTCTCCATTCTTTATTCTTTTTCTTAACAAGAACAGGATTAGCTAACCAATCTGGATGATACACTTCTTTTATAAATCCGACAGCTAAGAGCCGTTTTATTTCTACCCTAATAGCCTCCTTTTTGTCCGGCGCGAATCGGCGAAGTTTCTACTTGATCGGTTTAACGGTCGGCAAGACATTCAAGGAGTGCTCGATCTTCTCCCGTGGTACCCCTGGCATGTCTGCAGGTTTCCAAGCAAACACATCGGTGTTGGCACATAGGAAGGAGACGAGCGTGTTTTCCTATTTGGGGTCAAGGTGAGCCCCAATTTTCACCATCTTGGAAGGGTCGTCGAGGCCGAGGCTGATATCCTTGACTTCCTTGGACTTGGCGGAGGCCCGGGGAGGCTCTAGGATCTCCATGTCATCAGCAGATGCGGTCTTGGCTTCGGTGACCACGCTGGCCATCTGGATGGAGAGGTCGGTGGCTTCGGCAAGGGCGAGACTTTCCATCTCGTAGGCGTAGGCGACGGAGAGGTTGGCCCGCAGAGACAGGACTCCTGCAGGTGAAGGCATCTTCAACACCAAATACGCATAGTGTGGAACGGCCATGAACTTGGTTAGAGCCGGACGCCCTAGTATGGCGTGGTAGGCGGTGTCAAAGTCAGCGACATAAAAGTTGATATGCTCCACTCTATAGTTGGTTGCCGTGCCGAACTATACTGGTAGGGTAATTTCCTCAAGTGGTCTGGATGCCCTGCCAGGTACCACGCCCTAGAAGGAGTCTGAGGGCGTGAGGTCTGTTGTCCTGAGTCCGAGCTCCCTTAGGGCCCCGGCGAAGAGTAGATTCAAAGCGCTCCCACCGTCAACGAGGACTTTTCTGAAGAGCACCTTCTAGACAGTCGCGTCAAGGACGAGGGGAAAATGCCCTGTGTAGGGTATGTCCGCCCACTAGTCGGCCTTGCTGAAGGTGATGGAGATTTCGGACCATGGGCGATAGTTGGGGTTGGCGGTAGTTTCTTCTGAAACTACGGCGAGCACTCGTCGGGCGGCGAGCTTCCGTTCCCTTCTGCTCTCGTTGGAGGCAAAACCCCCGAAGATGGTGGCGACCACCTTGTCATGGTCCTGGAAGGCATTATTATTATCCCCTGGTGGTCGGCGTCCTCCGTTCCCACCATTGTCGTCGTTGTACTTTTTCTCCTGGAACTCCTTAGCCAAACCAAGGCAATCTTTCATCTTGTGTTTGGCGTTCTTGTGCAGGGGGCATGGACCGTCGAGGATCTTCTTGTACTGCTCATCGTAGTTACGCTTTGCGCGTGGCTCATTGACGTTGGCAACAAAGTGATCTGGTCGGCGACGGTGATTCTGACCAGGTTTGAATCCATCTGGCCGATCACGTCTGCTGTCCCGGTGGAAACTATGGTCGTCGTAGTGGCGATCGTTGTACTGTCGGTTGTCGTTGCGGTCGACGTGGCGGCGAACGTTGTGCTATCAGTCATCGTTGCGGTCGTCGTGGCGGCGAGGCGGGTGATTAGTGCCCGTATCATCGTTAAAACGCACCTTCGCTTCCTCGGTGTCGGCGTACTGGTTGGCGGTTGTGATCATCTCGCCGATGCCGGTAGGTGGTTTCTATTGAACTTAGAATGGAGTTCTCGGTGATGAAGTCCTCGGACGAAGGCGGTGATGACTTCGGCCTCCGTGATGTTGGGAATAGAATTCCTCATCTCGGAGAAGTGTCTGATGTAGCTGCGGAGTAGTTTGGACGGTTTTTGGTTGATGCGGTTGAGATTGTGCTTGGTGCCCGGCCGCCTGCATGTGGCCATGTAGTTGTCGGTGAAGACTCTCTTCAGATCTTCCCAAGAGCTGATGGAGTCCGGGGCGAGGCTTGTGAACTAGCTCATGGCGGCTGGCGTGAGCATGACAGGGAGATAGTTTGCCGTGACATTGGTGTCTCCTCCGGCGGTGTGAACGACGGTGGTGTAAGCCTGCAGCCACTGAGTTGGGTTCATCCTTCCTTCATAGGGCTCAACTCCGGTGATTTTGAAACCACGGGGCCACTGGAGCGTTCAGAGTGCCCTAGTGAACGCAGGGGGCCCTTCTAGGCTGTCGGGGCCAGCATCGGCAGTATTGCCGGCGACGATCGGCTCCAGAGCTGAGTCCGAGTTGCCGTACTCTTGCTTGTACTCCTAGCGACGTCGTACTTCATCTTCATGGCGCCCGAAACGTCATTGATCGATACGTCGTCGTGCATCCCGAAGGTTACTGAGGTGCACTCGGGCGTTCTGTTTGACCTCTTGGTCACGCTGGCGATGATGCTCGGCGTGGTGGCCTCCAACTCCCCTCTGGGGAGGTAGTGACTGGTCGGCGAAGCGGCTTTGACTGGGGCAGCGATTAGATCTAGGATCGGCTGATCGGTGGATCACGCTTGTGGAGCATGAAGGTCTCTAAAGTTCTTAGATTTCGTTAACTTGATAGTGTGCTGCTTTAAGCATAGCGGCGACCTTAGCAAGCTCGGGCATCTGCGGGAGGTGAGCAAGTTCGTTGGCGGCCACGGCCAGATTGGCGCTCGGAGTCTTGAAAATGTCGTGGCCATCAACGCGGAGGAATTCTTCGTTGAGGTTGCGATGGAGGGGCCTTCCTTGTGAATCGAACTGGTTATCACGAGCTGCCTCGGCCATCGCAATGGTGCGTTCGTTATCACGCCGTTGTGCGCGGTTGGCGTTCCTGTTTTCATGGGCGGCGCGTTCCTCATCTATTTCACTATTCCGAGGGGGGCTGTCGATACTGACGTTGAAGATTACGCCACCCTGGAAAGGCAGGAGAGGAGGTTGCTTGGTGAAGGTCTCGGCGAGGGGATCGGTGGATCCTTGAGACTCGGAGTCCGGATTTTCCTCAAGGATAGTTTGGAGGGATGCTCCAAGACCCCGGCTGGCGTGCAGCATGTTGACGGTTGGTGGAAGCTGGTCGGTGAATTTGCTCCTCAGGGCGTCCTGATATGTAGCTGTGGTGTTGGCGAGCCCGAAGGGCAGGGCGGCGAGCCCTGGAGTTTGCCGAGCATTGAACATCGATAGATCAGGATCAGAGGGTGCTCGGTGCTGAACAAGGATGTCCAGAGCCGACTCAGCAATGGAGAGGCAATCGATGAGTTTCAGGCCGACCCGATCGATAGATTCGATCAGATCGTTATTGTTGACATGCCTCCTCTGCTAGCAAGGAAGCGAGCGGCGAGTGGCTGATGGAGTCGACCCCAGAAGTGGTTCCGAGATTGGATCTGTGGTTGCAGGTGCGAGGGTGGTCAGCGCAGAATGGATCTGCACTGGCTCAAGAAGCTCTCCAACTCCGTCGGCGTTGATGACCCACGTGATGGTTCCGACCGTGAAGATCTGGCCGGGCTGTGGGAGGGACGAAGAGCCTGTGGAAAAAACCATCTTGTTCGACAAGGAAACAGCACGCACACCCTTACCTGGCGCGCCAACTGTCGACAGAATATCGTCGGTAGTCCACCGAGGGGTATCCCGCGATGGTAGATTGATCGGTAGTGGAGCATGTAATCAAGAATAAGAAGGCAACAGAGACACACGAGTTATACAGGTTCAGGCCGTCAGTATGATGTAATACCTTACTCCTGTGGTCTGTTGGTTTGTATTAGCTATCGTATGATTTGCCGTAATTTCGTAGGGGGTCCCTACCCGCCTTATATAGTCTAGGGGGCAAGGTTACAACTCGGTTAGATCTGAGAGATAAACAGAAAGTGATAACAGATTACAAGAAACATGGGATCGTACGTATCCTATCAGATCTCGTAACATCTTTAGGATATCCTCTCCATGCCTTTGCGGGGGTCACCGAGCAGAACTGTGCCCCGCAAGGCTCCTTCTTGCGGGCTGGGTCGCCCCTAGAGGCATAGCCCATGTGACCTGCCGTGGGTATCCGGGATCGTACCCCCCACATTAGGGGAGCCAGCGCAGTGGGATGTACCATCGGCCTGCCCCAGAAGCCAACAAAGGCGGCCGGCTCCACTATCGTGCCCAAAGAGCTAAGGGGAGCAGGGCGTTCTGCTAGTGTGCCTTAGGTGCTGCTAGCGGTGAGCCCCTCTACCTAGGAGCAGGGTGCGGGCTCGAAACAGCCTCGTTCTAATGAGGTAGAGCAAAGGTTGGGGGGTTCACCCCCCAAACGCATCTGCCGCCTGACGACGCTGAGGTGAGTTATCAATTCCTCTATTTTTTAGTTTTAGTTGGATTTCATCGTGACTTATGTTTTTTGTCCCTTGCAGCGTCGGCAGGCAGCGGAATCCTTTGGCACTGACGCCGAAGAAGAGCATTGCCCTCCAATCGAGGTGGTAGCCATCGGCTAGTGTCACGCCCATTTTGGGTGGGAGCGGCACAAGTGTGACCACGTTTCCGTTTGGTCAGGCACTGCCCATGGTGGCACCTATGCCCTTGGCGAGACTAGCGGGCGTTCAAGGGACGCCTTCGGAGGTCATGAAGCAGCCGGTGATGGCCGCGATACCACTACCGATGGCAGGACAGACGGGGCTACCGATCATGCTTGTGGCGCCTACCGTGGTGGGCGCAGCACCACTGGTCACGACACCGCCGAAGAAGGTGGAGGTGGCGGTGGCTGTGACAAATGGGTCAGAGCCAAGCGCAACCACAGCGACGCCTAAGGCACCTGCGTGACCCATGCCATCGGCGGACCAAGCGATGGCGCCTAGCGTGGGCCAGATGGAGGGGGACATGGCCAAGGGGTCCCCGAGAGTCATGGTGCTAGGAGAGGTTGGCGTCCGCACCGCTGACCCCTTTCTTCGTCGGAGGGGGCATCCTTGCGGGGACGTCACGGCAATAGGGGTCGACGGTGCTTGGAGCCAGCGGGGAGTCGTCCCTAGCCTTGACATCGGTGGGCAGTGGCTCGCCCACATGGGGCGAGTCCCTGCTCTAGTGGGCGGACCCGTCGAATCCAGCATCGGTGTTTTTTACCCTGAACGATGCCGCAGAGAGCATGGAGAGGGAGAGTCTTGATGTAGGGATTATGTCTATGCTCGAGGCCCTAGACCATGCCATGAGCGCATTGCGCGACGTCATTGTTCCTCTGGCCGAGTATTGCTTGGTCTTGGTTCTTGCCCTTATCTTCCATTAAATACTTTTTGTATCCTGACCATCATCTTTTCAAAGTCCCTTCTAGCTCGTAGCCGAGGGAAATCTTGGTTCCTTCGTCAACAGAAGGAAGCCTAGGACCACCTCATCGAGGAGGTACGACTACGCAGGGAGGTGACAACTCATCTTGTTGCTGCCTAGCAGAGGGTGGCCGAGCCGACCCCCCTCGATGAGAAGGAGGCCAATCTTTAGTCGCGGGTGGCCAAGGTTCGTCGGGATGCTGATGAGGCTAAGAAGGCGTTCGAGGCCTTGTCGGCGAGGTCGCAAAAGGATGGTGAAGAAGCCACCAGGGTCAGGAAGGAGCGGGATAAGTTGCTCAAGAAGGATGCCGAGCTCCGCTAGTGGATCCTTGACCTTCTGGGCAAGGTTGAGAAGGAAAGGGATCTAAAGATGGGGGCCGAGGAGAAGCTCATGACCCTAGAGAAAAGGGTGAGCCTGGATGCCGCAGCGGTCGCTCGGCTGTGCAAGGAGCGGGATGAATTGATCCAAACTATAGAGAGGCTCCACTCAGAACGCGGCGCCGCTCAGGAGGAGCACGACCAGGCTTTCTGAGAGCGTGACCAGGCCTACCAAGAGCGCGATGATGCGCAATAGAGGGTCGACTCCCTCTAGTCCGAGCTCGAAAGCGCGATGACCCAGAGGCTAGAGGCTAAGAGCTTTTCTACTAGGATGGCTGTGGATCTTGCCAAGGTGAGGAGGAATCTTGAGGCGGTGAGTGATGAGCTTGGTATCTTGAGCGCCACCCTCGGAGTGGTATGCGATGACCTTGAGGTGGTGCGGTCAGAGGGGACCAGCTATCTCATGGCCCATGCCATCGAGATCACGGCTCGGGTGCGCCAGCTTGAGAGGAATGCGCTACACACCAGGGTCAATTAGTCCTTCACGATTGCTCGTTCTCATGATGCGGACAACATTGATCTGGAGGCGATGAGCCACGGCTATGCACCCGGTTATGAAGTCCATGAGCTAGAGGAGATGGAAATGGCAGTGGCTCCCCTTTTAGAGGACTTGGCAGATAGGATAGAAGGCATAGTTCTCCCCAAAGGGGCTAGTTAGTTAAATAGGACGGGCGATCATTTTTAATAATCAGACAAGTTCTGACCCTTTGTGTTTTGTTCGAACAAGTCTGTTCTTTTATTTCGGTGTGAACAAATTTGTTTTTCTCCCTTTTTATGTGTGAAAAGGGGTTAATGCCTTCTGACCCTTCCATTTGTTAAGACCATAGAGTTCGAGCTGTAGGCGGGAAACTTTGATGACGCTGGTAAGCAAGAATGCCGTAGCTGCTAGGGCGTAGGTTTCTTGCAGTCCGACCAGCCTTACTCAGTCATTCGTTTTGGCAAACCTTGCCACTAGGTTTTTTAACGTGAGGAAGGGGTCGGGCACGACGATTGTTTCATAAAGGGTATATATATACCCTTATCATCCCCAGAGTGAGGCCCGACCCGTTGCCATTGCTAGGGTCGGGTGTCACTAAATATCGAGGAGAGGATAGCGAAACTAGTAGGAGAAAGTGTCTCTTGTTTTAGAAACGTTATTCTTAGTTTTCGCACGTACCCCCTCCCTAGGATATGAGCCTATCGTTCTATGATCGTGCATTCGGTCTCCTTGCAAGTCCAACTTTCCTCGAGCCCTCGCATGTAGCGGGGGTCCAGTCGAGGGTCGGCTCATCTTTGTGATCGTCACCCCATCCACGGTTTCTGCAACCAGAGGGGTTGAGCTAATGTCACTTGCCTCGATGGCTCGAGTGACTCGCTCAGTAAGCTCGCTAACGGGCATGTCCGAGTGGAATCCAGGTCCGTCGTTCATGACAAGGTTGGCATAGCCCTTGTGTGGTAGTCCACTGCTCCTTAACCCGCCTCCCAGTAAATGCTTGAGTCGTTCTAGTGACCGACTCAGGTGGCCCACTGGCCTCCCCTCGATGGAGATTCTGTGGGCTTGGCTCGAGGTTAGGATCGAACGAGAAGGTCGAGATGACCCTGTCTGCTTCTGAGCAGGTCGGGCAAAGGCCGCTGGGGCTCATCTGCGTTTTCTCCCCTGGCTCTGTTTGACATGAGGCGGCCTCGAGCCCTTCGTGGGCAAGCCTTCAAAGCTCGGTCGGTCGAATTCCCGAGTTAGGGTCGGGCGGCTCGAGCCCCCGGGCCCTATTGGGCTCGGTAGGGGTTGGTCGAGTTTTATGCATCGCTCCGTCCGTGGTTTCCGCAACTAGAAGGGTTGAGCTAACAACACTTGCCTTGATGGCTCGAGTGTCATGCTCGATGAGCTCGCTAACGGGTATGTCCGAGTAGAATCTGGGTCCGTCATTCATGACGGGGTCGGCATAGCCCTCATGTGGCATTCCACTGCTCCTTAACTCGCCTCCCGGTAGAGGCCTAAGTCATTCCAAGGACCAACTCAGGTGGCCCATTGGCCTCCCCTCATTGGAGATTCTGTGGGCTTGGCTCGAGGTTAGGATCGAATAAGAAGGTCGAGATGACCCTATCCGCTTTTGAGCGGGTCGGGCAAAGTCCGCTAGGGCTCATCTTCATTTTCTCCCCTGTCTCTATTTGACGCGAGGCGACCTCGAGCCCTTCGCAGGCCGACCTTCCAACCTCGGTCGGTTGCCGCTCATATCGAATGAGATGACTACCACTTCATGACACGACACGAAGCGTTGTGACGCAATAATTGCATATGTGATGCTTGGATGTATGAGATGAATGTATGAAAGCTTGCATGAGAATGGATGAATGAATGCTCATGCACTGAAGAAGTAAAGTGGGGGTTGGTTAAGTTACCTCGATGGCTCGAGTGACGGGTTCGGGGAGCTCTTACCGGATATGTTCGTGTGAAATCCGGATCCATCGTTCATGATGGAGTCAGCATAACCCATATGGGGCATCATGTTGCTCCCTAGCTGTCTCTCGACAGCAGCCTGAGCCGTTCGATAGACTTGGGCGACCTGCTGGCCTCTCCTCGATGGAGATTCCATAGGTGGGCCCCTCCAAATCCTTCCTAGGAAGGCTGAGGCTAAAGCTCGGGGTGCGGGGACAAAAACTCTGATCACGCTGGTGAGCAAAAATGCCATAGCTGCTGGGGCGTATGTTTCTTGCAGTCTATCCAGTTTTACTCAGTGTTTGCTTCCACACACCTTGCCTTTTGGTTTTAACATAAGAAAGGGGTCGGGCATAGAGAATATCTACCAAATAAACACCCTTGCTAGCCCCCGAGTGAGGCTCGGCCTCTTGTCGTTGCTAGGGTTTGGTGTCACTTAGAGATGATCTATCTCTCGGTAGTGGCCCTAGCCGTCTGATCAACTTGGAAAACCTACTAGCACAGGACTGACCTTGATGGTTTGAGTGACGGGTTTGGAGAGCTCTTACCAGACATGTCTGAGTGGAATCCAGGTCCGTCGTTCGTGACGGAGTCGGCATAACCCGCATGTGGCATCCTATTGCTCCTTACCCATCTCTCAGCAGTGGCCAAGCCATCCGATCAACTTGTGTGACCCGCTGGCATAGGACTTACCTATGGAGATAAAGGATGAGATCATCCTGTCCAAGAAATGAGTTAGGCAGAAGAGCCAGGTGATGAACTTGTAATAAATGGACAAGCTCTTAAATATCGTTGTGGCTAAACGACTTTTTAGCCCTTCTCCCCTTTTTGTATAAAAAGGTTAGTGCATTTTGACCCTTTTCGTCGTTGAGGCTGTAAAGCTCGGGGTGCGAGTGAACAAACTCTAATAACACCGGTGAGTAAAAACGCCATAGCCGCTGGGGCATAGGTTTCTTGTAGTCCGACAAGTTTTACTTAGCATTCATTTCCGCAACCCTAGCTTCTAGGTCTCAACATGAGAAAGGGTCAGGCACAGAAAATGTTTGCCAGGTGGATATGCTCTTAGACGCGTACCCGCTCTTTCCATAGTTAAGGCTAAAAAGCTCAGGGTACGGAAAAAACTCTAATCACGATGGTGAGCAAAAACAACATAGCCGCTGGGGCGTAGGTTTCTTACAGTCTGACCGGTTTTACTCTGCATTTGTTTTTGCAACCCTTGTTTCTAGGTCTCAACGTGAGAAAGAGTTGGGCGTAGAGAATGTCTACCAGATAGATATGCTCTTATTAGCCCCAAGTGAGGCTCGACCCCTTGCCATTGCTGGGGTCGGTTGTCACTAAAGATCGAGGAGTTGGTAGCGAAACTGATAAGAGAAAGTGTGCGTATATTAAGGGTAAAAACGACGTAGCTGTTCAATGTTTTAAGCATTGATGAAGACTTCGTTGTCGATGGTCTTGAGCTTGTAGGTGCCTAGTCAGAGCATTTCCATGATGACGTATGGTCCCTCCCACGGTGGAGAGAGCTTGTGGTGGTTCTTGTTGCTCTGGACGAGGCAGAGCACCATGTCACCGATGTCGAAGGCCTGACCCTGCACTCAACGTCTGTGGTACCGGTGCAATGCTTGCTAGTACTCGCACGCTTCATCTAGCTGGTCCATGGCATCCTCGAGGGACGCCTTGGCTCCCTTTTTTCATACGCCCTGACCCTCGATGCTCCATAATCGAGGTCAATCGACAAGATAGCCTCAGAACCATAGACCATGAAGAATGGTGTGTAGCCGGTGGCCCGGCTGGGGTCGTCCTCAACCTCCAGAGCATTGCGGGAAGCTCTATGACCCATCATCCGCCAAACTTGTTCAACCGGTTGAAAATCCTAGACTTGAGGCCGTGTAGGACCATGTCGTTTGTGTGTTTGACCTGCCCATTCGTGCGATGGTGTGCCACAACGGCCCAATCGACGCGGATGTGGTATTTATCATAGAATTAGAGGAACTTCTTTCTGGTGAACTACGTGCCGTTGTCCGTGATGATGGAGTTCAGGACCCCAAAGCGATGGACGATGTCAAGGAAGAACAATGTAACACTCTGGTGTTACAATCTTGTTTAGCACCATGATTTAGGGCTAAGTAAAATTTGTGAAACGAGTTTCTCAAAATTTTTCGATTTAAAATGTACTTGATGCGATAAGCGAATCCCGTGTGACTTAGTTTTGTGGACTCAAATAAACGCCCAAGTTAAATCCCTTAGTGCGTAAAAGTATTTAAAATGTCCGATAACGATTCTAACAAGTAAACGACGAATGGCTTGTTCTGTTGGATTGAGCATAAAAACATTTTTTATAAACCAAATAAAATATAGCTTGTAATTCAAACTTAGATAAAAGTTTGAAGTACAAGTTTAGTAGATAAAAATGCTATTGTTGGCGTTTGAATCCTAGCAAAATTTCCTAAATCTTAGTTTCATGTTTTGGTATAATTTGTTGCGTCAAAGTGTGTAGTTAAGCCTTTGTCGCATTAGTAAGTTGTTTTCGGTTCGCTTTTAAATGCGTGCGTGTCGTCGTTCTAGCCAGCTGGCTGCTGCCACTGTCCTTCACTCTTCCTCTCCTTCACTAGCGTCTTGTTTGAATTTTAATGGAAGCACTTGGCTCTGTCGTGTCCATGCTCTCGCTATGCGCCACCGTCTAACTATCGGTTCCGTCGCTTCACCCTACAACACATTGAATGCCTCTACTGCCTTTGCCTGCCTTGTGTGCCTCTGTGGCTTGCCTTGCCAACCTCTGCTAGCTATTGTGGTTGAGTTGTGGACTAGCAAGCGAACTGATTGACGGGACGTCTCCCTACCGCTACTGTCTGCCTCTATGCCGAGGTCGAGCTGCTGCTGCTATCGTGTACTCTTCGTTTCTTTTTCTATAGCTGAGGAGCCTAGCTCAGCTCGCCCTCCCCGCTCACTCTCTCAGTCACTCTCTCTCCATCGATTTCTTCCCCATCTCACGCAAGCGCATCCCATGGTCCCGCAGCGCCGCTCCTCCCTGTTCCTCCATGTAGCACCGGCGTCCCTCCTCTTCTTCCCTACGTCATGCATCGCTCCATCTCTACTACAGCGCCATCGCCGTGGTGCTCCAAGTTGGCCGAGCCCAAGCTGTTTCCCCGCTCTCTCTGCTTGCCTGTTTTGCCGGGCCACCGTCGCGGCATCTCCTGTTCACGCTGGTCCTACAGTTCCCCCCTCGTCTTCCACACCACAGCGCCTTGCCATGTCTGGCCCGCTGTCGCTGTGGCCTCTTCCATCGCCGACCACCGCACGCGAGCGTGCCCCTTCACCTCGGTCCGTGCCGTGTACCGCGTCGGAGCTGCCGTTTTCCCTTCCCCGGAGCAAGCCGCGCCATCGAGCCTTTGGAGTGCCATCACCTTGGCCTGCTCCTCGGCCACCGCCGCACCTGTTCGACTCCACAACCCGCCTAGCTAGACGCCGTCGGTGATGGTTTTCCCATGGCTCCTCCCATGCCCCATGTGCCGGCGCCTCCACCGGCGCTAGGCCACACCTCGTGCGCGCTGCTCTTTCGCACCGGCGCTCCCCGCTGACGTCCATGCCGGCCGCCTGCTGCTGATGCCGCCGTGGGACTCCGCTCCACTACACTGCCCCAGCCGGGGCCATGACTGATCCGACCGGTGCCATTGGGCATGCCCTCGCCAACCACTGTGCCGCAACCCTCGGTATGTCATCAGCCTCCGGTCGCCGTGCCCGTCCCGTACCTCCTCTGCTTTTGAGGATGAAGGGTAAGGATTGAAGTAGAAAAATTGTACAGGGTTTTTATTGCGAAATACTTGACCTATGTGAATAGTGCTGAGGTTCTACGAGGTGATTTGTTAGAAGCTCGGGGGCCTCGTCGCAAATATGATGTCATCGGACCGCGTGGGCTGGATTGCTGGGCTGCGCTCTGCTTGCCGCCTGGGCCGTCTGTGCATTGCTACTGTCGCCTGGGCCACGTGCCCGTTTGGGGCTGCTGGGCCACTGCACCTGCGCTGGGCCGGCCTGCCGCGCACCTTTGGGCCACCCGCTGCCTGCGCGTCTGTGGGCCATCCACTGCTGTGTGCCTGGGCCGCGTATCTGGTGGGCCAGTTAGTGGCCGCCGACCCTTTCTTTTTTCAAAATGCTTTTCTAAAATAGGTTTCTAGTTTAACTTATAAAATCAATATAAAATGATATAGGAATCCAAAAATTGAAAAATCAATTTTGTTAGTCTCCTAAAATCATGATCTACCTATTAGTATATTTTGTGCACCTAGTTTGATAATATTCTTGGAAGCTATATAATTAATTTAAGGTACTTAATATTGTAAAAATATAAACTTGTAGAAATTGTTGTGATAAATTGGTAATAGTGTTGGATGTGAAATTTTTACAGTAGGCTCCTAGCAATATTAGGTACTCACTATAATTTTGGTAGCTCCGGAATAATTAGTTTGCTAAATAGATATTGATGTCCTATTGCCATTAAATATTAAATTGATAGAATAGAATAAAGAAACAACTTGGGTTTGATATCGCCTTATTTGACAACATGGATACGTAGGACCAGCGTTAGCTTGTGAGGTGTGATCGGATTTCTAAGCATTTCGGCCGTCATTGATTATTTACATCTATGCATTTGCATCAATGCATATCATATAGGTACGATGATGGATCAACGGATCAATTGAAGGATGATTGGGAATTCGAAGATGGTGTAATGGTATTCTCTCCAGAAGATGATGCAATGGGCTTTCTATTTAGTTGATGGTGGATGATCTGAAGATGCCGATACTAACTTTTTAATATAAATCTTACCCAGGCAAGCCCCGGTGTATAACCCCTACTTTTCTACAGTTTAAATTATATTTGTGCATTAAGTTTTAAGGAGTTGAATGAAACCCACTTGCATATATATTCTTTATCCTATGAGTCTTACTAGTATGACAGGATCAGGGTAGATTGCTATGCTATAGGAACCTGGTAGAAGTCGAGTGATGACTGTCACTCGCGAGGGATAGAAAATATATTATTGAATTATTATCACCTGGAATATATAAAAATGGTGGAAAGGAAAATGGTGACCAGGTAGGGATATGGTTTGGGTATTGGCGGGTGTAAGAGGTTGTGTCACCGTAGGATGTGGGGCATGGCTTAGTTACACTGCTTTCCCTGTCTATGTCAGTTAAGGACCGATCAGTTGCATAATCCATCGAGGCAAGTCACTGACTTATATCCTGAGCACATACTTGAGTATGGGCACTTGGAAGACTTGTTGCTCTCTTGTCATGGATTCGACTCTTTCCAGACCGACTGTTAGGGTTTTTCTGGTGGAGGAGGTTCTTGCACCGTACTGAGTCCGGGACTCAGGGGTGGGCGCTTGGAGTCCCAGTTTGGATGGGGACCTAGACACCCAGGATAGGAGGGTGATGGGTTGATCTTGCTTGTGCCTTGGGTACAAGCGGGGCATGTGTTTTTGGGGTACCCAGCTGGGGGCATTGATTCGTGAATCGTCGAGCAATCCGGTATGGCTTGTTTCGTGTCTAGCATCGTAGTAAGAACTGAAAGATGAATGATGGAATGGAAAAAGGAAATATGATTGCTTACCACCTTCTTGAAAGTAGCACAGGTGCTTACATAGAATGGTTAGTTAATGAACCAATGCGGCTATTAATAAAAATCGAATATAAGGACACACGCTTAGTAATGCTTTCTGCAAATGCAATAAACCCACCAGCCAGATAGCCTTGTATATCCTTAGAGTCTTTTCTTTCTTCCTATCAGGTAAGTCTTGCTGAGTACAATTAAGTACTCAGGGTTTTATTCCCCCTGTTGCAGGTGACAGGTGGATGCTAAAGCTGACTCTTGTGTGTGGATTCCTCCAGGTGGGCTCAGAGAGGATTTCCTTTACGCCTGCGATCATAGTTTTTATTTATAACTCTCACCAAATGTTTTATAAATGAAAGTTTTATAATATGTTATCATAGTTTACATATCAATGTTTCACCATGCCATGAATAGATAATTATTTCCACTGTAATTCTGATCACATATTTATATTTCGCTATTACATTAAATTGTTCATAACTCTGATAATATGATTACATTCTGTTGTTATAATAATAAATGTTATACTCTAATGTACATGTAAAGTGATGTAAGAAATAGTTAAGAATGATGTAAGCTTTATTCTCTCATTTGCGATCCTGATGAAAAATATGGATTTTTGGGTTCTCTCCTAGGGTGTGCCCGACGGAACCGAGTGATTTAGTGTTCTCCTTTGGGTGCTTAGTGTCTAATAGAAGATGAGCACTCCTAGGAAGCATTAGATTAGGCGGTTCTGCCACAGGTGGTATTAGAGCATAAATGAGGAAATAAAGCTTCAAAAACCTTTTTCTAAACTAAAATTTGATAACCTATTTTTGCAAAAAGAATAGGACATTTGCATGCAAAGTTATCTAAGTAGCCCTATTACTATGGTTATGTATCCAGGATAGATGGCACTCTGCTGACTTAGGTACACTTAATCAAGTTTTCTGTAGGTACACTGACTCGAGCATAGTCCGATAGTATCGACTAGTTATAGGGGAGAATGATGTGCCAAAAATCTAAGAACGGTTGCCCTATATGCTGGCAATAGTGGAAGGACATATAGGACGTGCATTCATGCATATCCTGTTTATAAATTGTAGCGCTCGTATTGCTTGTAGATACACCCTCCATAGGTGTCACGTGTGTCGTATTGTGCATGACTGACTCATTCCTGCTCCAGAGTTAGGTCTACACTGTGGCTTCGTGCTCCACGTTCACCCGTGGTTCACGCTTGTCGTGACCCACGTCTCCCTGTACCCCTTTTCCACGCTCTTATTGGACCCTTGCCATGCAGTCATACTAGTCAGTAATGGCATCGCACGTCGCCAGCCTCGAACGCGTGGAATTTGGTCGATTCAGTCGTAGTGATCCCATGCAGGAACCCTGATGAACCATGTCAGGACCACTGAACACTTTGCCTTTATAAGCAGAGTCTGACTTAGCCCATGGTACCACCATTCAATGAACTTTAGCTCGCTTAGCTTTTCCTTTGAGCCAGCTTTCCGCTCAGCCTTCCTCACAACCACCACTAGAGATGGCAGGAGCCTGGGTTAGTAGTTACTGCCTGCACGTTGAGAGTTTTCCTAGAATCCTTCATGCCACCCTACAAAAGCTCGGAGTCAAAGATCATCCCGAGTATGTGGGCCACGAGTATGAGGAGCATGGCACCGAGCGATGTGAGGTTACCGTTTACATCGGGAAGAGTGAAGAGTTCCCCGACCTCACTGAAACCTAGAGTGTGACCGCAACCGGGTTTAGCTTCATCGACACCTACCAGGTTGTGGCCCGCAAAGCCTTGTGGTACCTCTACCAGATCTATGAAGAGCCCTTTGCCCATCTCCCCATGAGGTTCTTTCCACCTTTGGACAAGAATCGGCAGGCATGGAGGGCTCGAATGGAGGCCTTGCAAGGGCGGGAGTCGTAAGAGGACTGTCCAACCATGGTGCACTTGACCATGTACCTACTTGCTCTGGATGAGCAGTATGACCAGCAAGCCTTGGAACTGAGGATCTGCCTCCGTCGAGCTGAGGAAGCTGAGATCTTCAATCGGATGCTCTAGGTGCAGCTCGTCGAAGAGCATGCCAGTGCTGCAGCTGCTGAGAGCCAAGAGACTGCCATGTCGAAAGCTCCGAAGGAGGCTAAAGATCGGCTTGTCCATCAGCTGCGGGAGGCCTATCTTGTCACCAGGGCCAAGAGGAGGACGCTGGCTGCTGAAAGGCAGGATGCACCGATCTTGGAAGGGATCCCTATCCACCCACCAGAAAGAAGAACTGGTGCTGTAGCACCACCAGCACCTCCACCATCAGAAGTGTCAAATGTAGAACCCTTGGTTCCTCTCACTCAGCCAGTGCCAAGAGAAGAGGTAGATCCATAGACAGCGTGGTAGAAGAATCCACCGAGCCTAGAAGTGAAGATGCGTGGTCTGGAGTAGATTAGCTGCCTTGTAATGCTGTACCAATAGTAGTAGTGTCTTTTGTTGCTGTCCTCCGGTTTTGTACTATTGCCGTTGTTTTCGTCCGTAGTTGTTGAGATCGTCCGACCATAGGTGAATGCTGTGTCGTGAATGGCCGCCGGAATGCCTGTACATAGTACCCGTATAAGACCGTTGGAATACACATTTTATTTATTTGGCTGGGTTTATTGCGTTCATCTACCTTAAGTTTCAGTTAGACGTGCTTAAAGTTTTCAAGGGTAATGTTAAGTAGGTTACAAGAGAAGTTGTCAATCAGATATCAGCAAACCAGCCGTGATTGTATGACAGAGGACACTATATCTACTAGTTGTGGATGTCCCAACAAAATACTTGAATCTTTTTAAATCAAATCTGCCATTGGATTTGAATTCCTTATCCCTTGTTGTGAAGGGAACCCTTGTTGTTTGAATTTTCCCTTGCAATACTCCCCTTACTCTGTGGTCTATGACCCCACTGCCTTGATTGCAGTGCAAGTTGGTAATGGTTGCCTAGTTAATAGCTTATGGTGCCGCGACGAAACTGAGGGCTCCCTGTGGAACAACTGCCACATGTGACGCTGCTCGGCACGCGCTGGTATTGAGGTTGTTAACCAAGTACCTTTGCCAAGTTACACTGTCATACCACTTTTGCTACAAATATTCTCCTTGGAAATGTTTAGGTGTTTAAACGGGAAATCCACAACAATTTGATGACATAGTGTTCTCTCAAGGTAAGCAAGAGGAGGTGGTTTTGAAGGAAGAAAGTATGACATGGTCTTAGTCTACTTGAAAGACGGATGTGGTCGAGTAAAGGAAAGAAAAAGAAGAGTAGTAAGAAAAGTTAGTAGTGGATAGTCGGGAGTGATTGTAAAAGCCTAAGTAGACGTCATGTCCCAAGCCCTATGTTTAGTTGACCGCGCTACGCATGTCGGGTCATTTTGTTGTGTGCCCTGTGAACGCTGTCTGTATCAGGCCCTTAGCTCCCCATGCTCGCGTGGTCATGGCCTCGTGCCGCACTCGCCATCTTTGTGCACTGTGCGCTTTTCCTTTTCCTAGCAATCCGGTCAGCTCTCGGCTCCCATGCCTCGTCCCTCATATTGAAACCCCATCCTCTCCCTTCTTTCTTCTTTTGGGGACACGACAACCCGCACACCTCCCTCGTTGAGCGCACCCTCTTATCTCCTCTCCTTTATTTCAAATCCACTCACTTGTGTAGGAAGCGCACCATGGCCGTGTCTATTTCCACTGCATGAACCATTTGTGTATCCCATCCCCACCGCACCCACTTTTGGTGTGTTGCGCCTCACCTCCGTTCGCTCCTATAAGTTACCCTTTGTCCTTGCTCTTCTTCTTCATCTCCATTCCCCTCGCATTCAGAGCAGAGCTACAAAATCCAGTCGACATTGTGAAGCTAGGTTCGTCAGTCATGAGGTGATGGTATAATCCGAGGAGAATAAAGGATTCGGTTCGTCGAAGAAGTTCAAGTTCCCTTTGGGGTAGTCAATCTTAGGGTTCACGATGTTTTACTTCTCAATCGACTGTTTCTGGATTTGTTGGACCTACACCTATGTTTTGGATACTCATTATCTTGTTGTTTCTCCATTGTCCTCACCTATCTCGACTTCTGGATTAAGTCTTGGTTGTACTAGGTTGCTCTTAACCATGTATCCCTAGATCCCCGTGTGGTTTATTATTTGAAGTCGTGTAATATTTTGTGTAATCCCTGGTCTACGGAATGTGACCACGTTTTCCCCTCTTTTGGTTCTTGCTTCGAATCTCAGGACAAGATTCTTTTTAAGGGGGGTTGGTTGTAACACCCTGGTGTTACGATCTTGTTTAGCACCGCGATTTAGGGCTAAGTAAAATTTACGAAACGAGTTTCTCAAAATTTTTGGATTTAAAATGTACTTGATGCGATAAGCGAATTCCGTGTGACTTAGTTTTGTGGACTCAAATAAACGCCTAAGTTAAATCCCTTAGAGCGTAAAAGTATTTAAAATGTCCGATAATGATTCTAACAAGTAAATGGCGAACGACTTGTTCTGTTGGATTGAGCATAAAAACAATTTTTATAAACCAAATAAAATATAGCTTGTAATTCATACTTAGATAAAAGTTTGAAGTACAAGTTTAGTAGATAAAAATGCTATTTTTGGCGTTTGAATCCTAGCAAAATTTCCTAAATCTTAGTTTCGTGTTTTGGTATGATTTGTTGCGTCAAAGTGTGTACTTAAGCCTTCGTCGCATTAGTAAGTTGTTTTTGGTTCGCTTTTAAATGTGTGTGTGTCGTCGTTCCAGCCAGCCGGCTGCTGCCACTATCCTTCACTAGTGTCTTGTTTGAATTTCAGTGGAAGCACTTGGCTCTATCGTGTCCATGCTCCCGCTATGTGCCACCATCTAACTATCAGTTCCGTCGCTTCACCCTGTAGCACATTGAATGCCTCTACTGCCTTTGCCTGCCTTGCGTGCCTCTATGGCTTGCCTTGCCCGCCTCTGTTGGCTATCGTGGTTGTAGTTGTGGACTAGGAAGCGAAACTGATCGACGGGACGTCTCCCTACCACTGCTGTCCACCTCTATGCCGAGGTCGAGTTGCTATTGCTGTCGTATACTCTTCATTTCTTTTTCTACAGCCGAGGAGCGTAGCTTAGCTCGCCCTCCCCACTCACTCTCTCAGTCACTCTCTCTCCGTCGGCAAGCCCAGATGCATAACCCCTACTTTTCTAGTAGTTTAAATTATATTTGTGCATTAAGTTTTAAGGAGTTGAATGAAACCCACTTGCATATATATATATATATCTTTATCCTATGAGTCTTACTAGTAGGACATGATCGGGTAGGTTGCTATGCTACAGGAACCGATAGAAGTCGAGTGATGGCTGTCACTCGCTGAGAGATAGAAAATATATTATTGAATTATTATCACTTGGAATATATAAAAATGGTGGAAAGGAAAATGGTGACCGGGCAAGGATATGGTTTGGGTATTGGCTGGGTGTAAGAGGTTGTGTCGCCGTGGACGCGGGGCATGGCTTGGTTACACTGCTTTCCCTGTCTGGGTCGGTTAAGGATCGATCGTTGCATAAGCCATTGAGGCAAGTCACAGACTTATTATCCCGAGCATATACTTGGGTATGGGCGCTTGGAAGACTTGTTGCTCTCTTGTCAGTGGATCTGGCTCTTTCTGGACAGACTGTTAGGGTTTTTTGGTGGAGGAGGTCCTTGCACCGCACTGAGTCCGGGACTCAGGGGCAGGGGCTTGGAGTCCTAGTTTGGAATGGGGACCTAGGACACCCAGGACAGGAGGGTGATGGGTTGGTCCTGCTTGTGCTTGGGTATAAGCGGGGCATGTGTTTTTGGGATACCTAGCTAGGGGCATTGATTCGCAAATCGTCGAGCGATCCGGTACGGCTTGTTTCGTGCCTAGCACCATAGTAAGAACTGAAAGATGAAAGATGGAATGGAAAAAGGAAATCTGATTGCTCACCACCTGCTTGAAAGTAGCACAGATGCTTATATAGAATGGTAAGTTAATGAACTAATGCGGCTATTAATAAAAATTGAATATAAGGACGCACGCTTAGTAATGCTTCCTACAAATGCAATAAACCCACCAGCCAGATAGCCTTGCATATCCTTGTAGTCTTTTCTTTTCTCCTGTCGGTTAAGTTATGCTGAGTACAATTGAGTACTCAGGGTTTTATTTCCCCTGTTGCAGGTGACAGGTGGATGCTAGAACTAACTCTTGTGTGTGGATTCCTCCTGGTGGGCTCAGAGAGGATTTCCTTTATGATGCGATCATAGTTTTTATTTATAACTCTCACCAAATGTTTTATAAAGGAAAGTTTTATAATCTGTTGTCATAGTTTACATATCAATGTTTCACCATGCCATGAATAGATAATTATTTCCGCTGTAATTTTGATCACATGTTTATATTCCACTGTTACATTAAATTGTTCATAACTCTGATAATATGATTACATTCTGTTGTTATAATAATAAATGTTATACTCTGATGTAATGTAAAGTGATGTAAGAAATGGTTAAGAATGATGTAAGCTTTATTCTCTCATTTGTGATCCTAATGAAAAATGTGGATTTTCGGGTTCTCCCCTGGGGTGTGCCCGATGGAACCGAGTAATTTAGTGTTCTCCTTTGGGTGCTTAGTGTCTAATGGAAGACGAGCACTCCTAGGTGGCATTAGATTAGGCGGTTCTAGCCACAAACAACTCGGCTTGCTCTATCTTGATCATGGAGATCGGTTGAGCCTCTATCCACTTTGTAAACTTAGTCTACGACGACAAGCAAGTGCGTATAGCCCCCGGGCGCCCTCTTGAGATGTCTGACCTAGATCGAGCCCCCTAGACCATGAATGGCCACATGATGGGCATTGTTTGGAGTGCTTGGGCCGGTAGGTGGGTCTGTCGAGCGTAGTATTAGCACATTTCATAGATGTGCACGATATGTTCAGCGTCGGCTGCTGCTGGTCGGCCAGTAAAAGCCTTGCCAGAATGTTTTTTCGACCTAGGGTTCTAGGCGCTGGCATGGTGACCACAGACCCCACCATGGATGTCGCTCAGCAACCGCTTCCCATTGTTCGATGGGGATGTAGTGCTACAGGATCCTAGGTGTGGCTTCGCCTATAGAGCTTGCCCCCAATAAGGACAAAGGACTTGGCGCGACGCGCTAGCCACCGAGCCTCCATTTTGTCCATCAGTAGCGCCTCACAAAGGAGGTAGTCGAGGTAAGGCACCCTCTAGTCGGCCAGAGGGTCAAGCTCTTTCTCTAGATCCTCGTCAAGCTCCATGACTTCGGGGTCAGGATGGAGCCGACTGACTGGTTTGCCCCCGAGCCTAGGGCCAGCAGCCCATCATCATCAAGCTCTGTCTTGGCTCCTCATAGCAGACCAAGGGTTTTTACTAATCCCTGGCGAAGACGCCTATCAGCATCGGCCCTCAGCCAGACGCCGCTTTCGCCAAGCGCGTCAGTCGCCTCGTTGAGACGCCTCGGGATGTGATTGAGCTTGAGACCAGTCAAACTTGACCTCCAGCTGGTGGAGTTCTCAGCAATACATAGCCATCTAGGCATTGTGGTAGCTTGATTCCTTCATGACTTGGTCGATGGCCAGCTAGGAGTCACCCCGGACGTCAAGCCGTCAGGATACCCAACTCGATGGCGATGCGCAGGCCGTTGATGAGCGCCTCATATTTGGCCACATTGTTGGAGGAGAAATGGATGCGAACCATGTACCTCATGCGTACCCCTGAGGGGCGAAACGAAGACCAGCCCCATGCCAGCGCCTTTCTTCATCAGTGATCCATCGAAGTACATTGTCTAGTACTCCTGGTCGACGACTGCTGGCGGCATTTGGACCTCGCTCCATTCTGCAACAAATCAGCCAACACTTGGGACTTGATGGCCATCTAGGGGGCATATGAAATGCCTTGACCCATCAGCTCAAGTGCCCACTTTGCGATTCTTTTCAGTGGCATCCCTATTTTGGATGACCTCGCCAAGAGGGAAGGATGTCACGACCGTCACTAGATGCGACTCGAAGTAGTGACGCAACTTCCTTTTGGCGATGAGGACGGCAGTACATGATCTTCTAGATTTGGGGGTAGTGGGTCTTGGAATCGGACAAGACCTCGCTAACATAGTATATGAGACACTACACTTTGAGGGACGTGTCCCTCTTCTTCTTGCTCTACCACCAGGGCGGCGCTGACCACTTGCGTGGTGGCCACGATGTAGAGCAGAAGCGGTTCCCCATCGGTCGGGGGGACTAGGATGGCGGCCTTCGTCAGAAGCTGGTTGACCATGTCAAGTGCCTCCTAGGCCTCGGGCGTCCATTCGAAAACGATCGGCCTTCTTTAGGAGCCGATAGAGGGGGAGACCTCAGTTCGCTGAGGCACGAGATAAAGCGGCTGAGCGCGGCGTGAGGCACCCTATAACTCATTGTACCCCTTTTATGTTCTAAATCGGGCCCATCCCCATGATGGACAAGATCTTCTCTGGGTTGGCTTCGATGCCACGCTTGGAAACTAAAAGGATCTAACAATGCCTAGAGGGGGGGGGGTGAATTGGCATATCTAAAAATTAACTACAAATGCTAAGTTCAAATTTGTCAGTCAATGTCGGAAGTCCCGATAGTTTGGGTCGGAACTCCCAACATCATCAGAAGTTCTGATACAAACTGTCAGAAGTCCCGACTGCCTACGTGAACTACAAAAGCAGTGTCAAATTAAACTTTGCGGATAAATAATCTTACAACCCCACTTCCTTGTGGTTTGGTGAAGATGTTGGGTCATGTAACACCTCGGGTGTTTAAATACTAAAACCTGACATGTCATCATATGCATTGCAAAGCATTTGGCATTTGGTGAAAACTTTGAGATGCATACACTAAAACAAGTTTATATTTATGTGGTATGTGTTGAATTGTATTGTTTGACTCAAGTTCAAAGTTTGTTTGGATTTTAAATTTTCGAGAAAACCCTGAATTTCAGCATTTAAATGCTACCCTGAAAACTCATTTCAAAATCTAAGCATATTTTGGGGTTGAGCCCAAAAGCAAAAGTGTAGAGCTTGACAAGTTATACAAAGTTTGTTTTTGGAGTTTTCAAAGTTGTTATGAAAAATTTGAAGTAATTCAAAAAGGCGTAATTCGTTTAAATGTTCCCTATTTGAATTTAAAAGTTCATTTCAAAATGTAGACCGAATTAGGGGTTGGTTATAAAAGCAAAGTTGTAGAACTTTTGATTTTGAACAACTTTTATTTTTGGAGATTTTTGAGTTGTTACACAAATTTGGGAGTAATTTGAATTTGAAAACGAATGGCAATTCTATAATATTGTTGAACAGTGTTCACCGCCGAAGCTACATTGCCTGGTGATCCTTCGGCTTGCTTCCAGTTGCGCGCGTGGCCGTCTGGGCATCGCATTGGCGAGGGAAATGGAGTCGTCGTGGCTTCCTTGAGCTTCCTGGCCATCCTTTATAACCAGAAGCCATCGCCGTTTACCCCGCTCTCTTCCTCTGTTTTCTTCCGTCGCCACCGTCCATCTCTGGTGAGCTTGTGCCGTCGTCTCAACGCGTTCCAGTCACCGCAAAAGCTTGCTACAGCTCCACCAGTATCCTTAAACGCCCATCCAACCCACCAATTTAGCTTGATTTCGCTGGCAAATTGCTGTGCGCGATCTTCTTCCTCGCGGTCGGCAGCGTCGCCGTCGCATTCGCCTCGCCGTGGCTAGAGCTCCACGGTGCGTCTCTGCCCCTGCTGAGTCTTGCTTCAGCTTTGCCACGATGCCGTGGTACTCTATGACCCAGTGATTTCTCATTTTGACCACCATAGCTACCGGAGCATCGCCACCGACAACGGTCTGCTCCGCCGTGCCTGCTCGGAACATCGACCAGCATCCTCGTTGCTCCTCCGACCCTGCTCGTTGCTTAGTCGTGTTCGGGGTGAGGTGCTGAACCCTTCTGTGCTAAGTGTTTAACCTCTACCGCACTTGTGTCGCCGGTGTAGTGCGGCCATGCCGTTGTAGCCGCCATGGTCAGCGTAGTGCTTGGTCCTAGTCACGTTTGGTCTCGGTTATGCCATCAATAGTTGCGCCTGGATGTAGTGATCACCGTGGTGTCTTTGCCTTCGCCGGTAACCTCGTCGTCGGCGAGTTATCGCCGGTCAGAACCAGTCGCCGCCGTGGTCAACGTCGGAGGTTGGGGATGACAAGTGGGGTCCCTTTGTCAGCGACTCAGCTGTTCAAATGGATTTTTTCTATTTTCATATTTGAATGAATAGTGATGTAATTTGTTATTTTTGTGTAGATTTATTTAGAGCTCCAAAAATTATGAAAATTTTTGTATGACCTCTCTGTGATGTATATTATTTAATAAAAATATGAAATATTGTTTTTCAGCACTTTTTGAATGTGATAAAAATTGCTCAATTTATTAATAAATGGATTTCCATGATTTTTCTAGGCTTATTTATTTGTCCAAAAATTATGAAATTTATTTTGCCACTTACTTATCATGTAATGAACATTTACTAAAATTTTGAGCTCAATTAGAATAAGTTGATTTATTTCATAATTTTAAATTAAATAATTAATTCATAAAAACAAATGGTAACCTTTAATGATTTAGGTTTTGTTTGAAATTTTGGATTGAGTGATGACCTTGGGTCATTAGTTGATAATGATCCTTGGCAATTGATGTATGTGTTACGAAAAAGATTTAGTTTGTTTGACTTACAACTGTACCACGAAGGAAAGTTGTGTTCAAATTGTTAATCTTTGCATCCATCATCAAGCATCATGTTTCGTATTCTGTATCATGTTAAACATGGCAATGTTACTATGTGTAGTGAACGAAGATGAACACGTGGTAGTTAATCAAGTTGCTAAGGAGGTTAGTCCGTCTGTTGAGGTCGGATCGAATACTTGTGAAACATCGTAGGAACCAGACTTTTTCGTCAACGAAGGCAAGCCCCGGATGCATACAACCCTACCTTGCATTTTACAAATTAATTTCGCTTTTGCTTTTCTATACTGCATTAAGTGATTAGGAGTCAAGTAGAAACCTAATTGGTGCATTACCAACCTTGCTTTTCCATATCTACCTTGATTACCTGTTTTATTCGTAAATGACTAGTTATGCTTAGTCATGCTTAGTCGGGTGATTACCTGTCACATGCGAGTTTTAAATGGATCTTTGGTTACTTATGTTATCATGAAATATGAGGATGTGAAGTAATAAATCGAGACCGGGCGGACTCGGTGTATGGGAGCCACAAGACATGGAGGTCTTGTGAGCGGGTACTTTCCGTCTGTGTCGATTAAGGTCTGTACCGTTGTTGAATTGCATGAGGTGAGACTTTGTAGTACTAACCACATACTCCGGTAAGCCTTAACTTGGCGATTATAGTATGAGAATGGCTACTCGCGCACTGGGAGTGGAGAGATGGCGGGAATAGCATGTACCCATGTGGCCATGGGCTGGAATGGTGGAGTACTGTATTCTCGGGTGGTGCGGACCCGTTCTTGTTTTAGAGGACCTGAGGGTAGGTTGGTATATGTAGGTCAGGGACCTGCATATGTCATGTGGTCTGGAATCCCCAGCTGGGTTTTAATCAGTTCGAATCATCATTGCTCCTCGGTTATGAAGACTTAACTCACTGTTCATTATCGTAGTATTAATAACTAAAACTCGAATAAGGCTTGTGAAGGTGTTGGATATGAAGTTTCATGATCTCAACACAGATCATGTCAGCTTTGTATATGATTTTTATGAAGTTTCCTTTATAAAGAATTTTGTTAAAGAGTTTTTACACAACAGAACTTTGATTATTATTAAAGCTATACCTTGAATCCCTAAGCTTGCATTCCTGAGTTTATCAGTTAATATTTCGGTTAAGTCTTGTTGAGTACTTTTGTACTCAGGGTTCGTTGACCCTTATTGTAGGTGAGCCTCATGAGCAGATCTATTTTGGATCGTGTTGCATGACTATCGTTCGTTCTGACGATGAGAAGTAAATGCTGGGATCTCCATGTCGTCAGCAGATGCGGTCTTGGCTTCGGCGACCACGCTGGCCATCTGGATGGAGAGGTCGGTGGCTTCGGCGAGGGCGAGACTTTCCGTCTCGCAGGCGTAGGCGACGGAGAGGTTGGCCCGTAGAGACAGGACTCCTGCAGGCGAAGGCATCTTCAACACCAAATACGCATAGTGCGGAACGGCCATGAACTTGGTCAGAGCCGGACGCCCTAGTATGGCGTGGTAGGCGGTGTCGAAGTCGGCGACATAAAAGTTGATATGCTCCACTCTGTAGTTGGTTGCCGTGCCGAACTGTACTGGTAGGGTAATTTCCCCAAGTGGTCTGGATGCCCTGCCAGGTACCACGCCCCAGAAGGAGGAGTCTGAGGGCGTGAGGTCTGTTGTCCTGAGTCCGAGCTCCCTTAGGGCCCCGGCGAAGAGTAGATTCAAAGCGCTCCCACCGTCGACGAGGACTTTTCTGAAGAGCACCTTCTGGACAGTCGTCAAGGATGAGGGGAAAATGCCCTGTGTAGGGTATGTCTGCCCACTGGTCGGCCCTGCTGAAGGTGATGGAGATTTCAGGACCACGGGCGATAGCTGGGGTTGGCGGTAGTTTCTTCTGAAACTACGGCTGAGCACTCATCGGCGGCGAGCTTCCGTTCCCTTCTGCTTTCGTTGGAGGCGAAACCCCCAAGATGGTGGCGACCACCTTGTTGTGGTCCTGGAAGGCATTATTATTATCCCTTGTGGTCGGCGTCCTCCGTTCCCACCATTGTCGTCAGTTGTACTTTTTCTCCTAGAACTCCTTAGCCAAACCAAGGCAATCTTTCATCTTGTGTTTGGCTTCTTGTGCAGGGGGCACGGACCATCGAGGATCTTCTTGTACTGCTCATCGTAGTTATGCTTTGCGCGTGCTCATTGACGTTGGCAACAAAGTGATCTGGTCGGCGGGGCGATTCTGACCAGGTTTGAATCCATCTGGCCGATCACGTCTGCTGTCCCGGTGGAACTACGGTCGTCGTAGCGGCGATCGTTGTACTGTCGGTTGTCGTTGCGGTCGTCGTGGCGGCGAACGTTGTGCTGTCGGTCGTCGTTGCGGTCGTCGTGGCGGCGAGGCGGGCGATTAGTGCCCGTATCTTCGTTAAAACGCACCTCCGCTTCCTCGGCGTCGGCGTACTGGTTGGCGGTTGTGATCATCTCGCCGATGCCGGTAGGTGGCTTTCTATTGAACTTAGAACGGAGTTCTCGGTGATGAAGTCCTCGGACGAAGGCGGTGATGACTTCGGCCTCCGTGATGTTGGGAATAGAATTCCTCATCTCAGGAGAAGCGTCTGATGTAGCTGCGGAGTAGTTCGGACTGGCTTTTGGTTGATGCGGTTGAGATCAGTGCTTGGTTGCCCGGCCGCCTGCATGTGGCCATGTAGTTGTCGGTGAAGACTCTCTTCAGATCTTCCCAAGAGCCGATGGAGTCCGAGGCAAGGCTTGTGAACCAGCTCATGGCGGCTGGCGTGAGCATGACAGGGAGATAGTTTGCCATGACGTTGGTGTCTCCTCGGCGGCTGTGGACGGCGGTGGCGTAAGCCTGCAGCCACTGAGTTGGGTTCATCCTTCCTTCATAGGGCTCGACTCCGGTGATTTTGAAACCACGGGGCCACTGGAGCGTTCGGAGTGGCCTGGTGAACAGCAGGGGGCCCTTCAGGGCTGTCGGGCCGACATCGGCAGTATTGCCGGCGACGATTGGCTCCAGAGCTGAGTTCGGGTTGCGTACTCTTGCTCGTACTCCTGGCGATGTCGTACTTCATCTTCATGGCGCCCGAAACGTCGTTGATCGATACGCCGTCGTGCATCCCGAAGGTTGCTGAGGTGCACTCAGGGCGTCCTGTTCGACCTCTTGGTCGTGCTGGCGATGATGCTCGGCGTTGGTGGCCTCCAACTCCCCCCTGGGGAGGTGGTGACTGGTCGGCGAAGCTGGCTTTGACTGGGGCGGCGATTAGATCTAGGATCAGCTGATCGGCGGATCACGCTTGTGGAGCATGAAGGTCTCTGAACTTCTCGGATCTCGTTAACTTGACAGTGTGCCGCTTAAGCATAGCGGCGACCTTGGCGAGCTCGGGCGTCTGCGGGAGGTGAGCAAGTTCGTTGGCGGCCACGGCCAGATTAGGCGCTCAGAGTCTTGAAAACTGTCGTGGCCGTCAACGCGGAGGAATTCTTCGTTGAGGTTGCGATGGAGGGGCCTTCCTTGTGAATCGAACTGGTTATCACGAGCGGCCTCGGCCATCGCAATGGCGCGTTCGTTATCACGCCTGTTGCGATGCGGTTGGCGTTCCTATTTTCATGGGCGGCGCGTTCCTCATCTGTTTCGCCGTTCCGAGGGGGGCTGTCGATACTGACGTTGAAGATTGCGCCACCCCGGAAAGGCAGGAGAGGAGGTTGCTTGGTGAAGGTCTCGGCGAGGGGCTCGGTGGATCCTTGAGATTCGGAGTCCAGATTTTCCTCAAGGATAGTTTGGAGAGATGCTCCGAGACCCCGGCCGGCGTGCAGCATGTTGACGGTTGGTGGAAGCTGGTCGGCGAGCTGGTCGGCGAATTTGCCCCTCAGGGCGTCCTGATATGTAGCTGCGGTGTTGGCGAGCCCGAAGGGCAGGGCGGCGAGCCCTGGAGTCTGCCGAGCATTGAACGTCGACTAGATCGGGATCGGAGGGTGCTCGGTGCTGAACAAGGGTGTCCAGAGCCGACTCAGCAATGGAGAGGCAATCGGCGAGTTTCAGGCCGACCCGATCGATAGATTCGATCAGATCGTCATTGTTGACATGCCTCCTCTGGTAGCAAGGAAGCGAGCGGCGGGTGGCTGATGGAGTCGACCCCGGAAGTGGTTCCGAGATTGGATCTGCAGTTGCAGGTGCGAGGGTGGTCGGTGCAGAACAGATCTGCACCGGCTCGAGAAGCTCTCCAACTCCGTCGGCGTTGATGACCCACGTGATGGATCCGACCGTGAAGATCTGGCCGGGCTGCGGGAGGGACGAAGAGCCTGCGGAAAAAACCATCTTGTTCGACAAGGAAACAGCACGCACACCCCTACCTGGCGCGCCAACTGTCGACAGAATATCGTCGGCAGTCCACCGAGGGGTATCCCGCGATGGTAGATTGATCGGCAGAGGAGCGTGTAATCAAGAACAAGAAGGCAACAGAGACACACGAGTTATACAGGTTCAGGCCGTCAGTATGACGTAATACCTTACTCCTGTGGTCTGTTGGTTTGTATTAGCTATCGTATGATTTGCCGTGAATTCGTAGGGGGTCCCTGCCCGCCTTATATAGTCTGGGGGGCAAGGTTACAAGTCGGTTAGATCTGAGAGATAACCGGAAAGTAATAACAGATTACAAGAAACATGGGATCGTACGTATCCTATCAGATCTCGTAACATCTTCAGGATATCCTCTCCGTGCCTTGCGGGGGTCGCCGAGCAGAATCCGTGCCCCGCAAGGCTCCTTCTTGCGGGCTGGGCCGCCCCTGGAGGCATAGCCCATGTGACCTGCCATGGGTATCCGGGGTCGTACCCCCCACATTAGGGGAGCCAGCGCGGTGGGATGTACCGTCGGCCTACCCCAAAAGCTAACAGAGGCGGTCGGCTCCACTATTGTGCCCGAAGAGCTAAGGGGAGCAGGGCGTTCTGCTAGTGTGCCTTAGGTGCTGCTAGCGGCGAGCCCCTCTACCTAGGAGCAGGGTGCGGGCTCGAAACAGCCTCGTTCTAATGAGGTAGAGCAAAGGTTGGGGGTTCACCCCCCAAACACATCTGCCGCCTGACGGCGCTGAGGTGAGTTATCAATTCCTCTATTTTTTTAGTTTTAGTTGGATTTCATCGTGACTTATGTTTTTTGTCCCTTGCAGCGTCGGTAGGCAGCGGAATCCTTTGGCGCTGACGCCGAAGAAGAGCATCGCCCTCCAATCGAGGTGGTAGCCATCGGCTGGTGTCATGCCCATTTTGGGTGGGAGCGTCGCAAGTGTGACCACGTTTCCATCCGTCCAGGCACTGCCCATGGTAGCACCTATGCCCTTGGCGAGACTAGTGGACGCAGGCATTCAAGGGACACCTTCGGAGGGTCACGAAGCAGCCGGTGATGGCCGCGATACCGCTACCGATGGCGGGACAGATGGGGCTACCGACCGTGCTTGTGGCGCCTCCTACCATGGTGGGCGCAGCACCGCTGGTCACGACACCGCCGAAGAAGGTGGAGGTGGGCGGTGGCTGTGACAAATGGGTCAGAGCCGAGCACAACCACAGCAACGCCTGAGGCAACCTTGCGTGACCCATGTCGTTGGTGGCCCAAGCGACGGCGCCTGGCGTGGGCCAGACGGAGGGGGACATGGCCAAGGGGTCCCCGAGAGTCATGGTGCTGGGAGAGGTTGGCGTCCGCACCGCTAACCCCTTCCTTCGTCAGAGGGGGCATCCTTGTGGGGACGTCACGACAATAGGGGTCGATGGTGCTTGGAGCCAGCGGGGAGTCGTCCCTAGCCCTGACATCGGTGGGCAGCGGCTCGCCCACATGGTGCGAGTCCCTGCTCCAATGGGCGGACCCATTGGATCCAGCATCAGTGCTTTTTACCCTGAACGATGCCGCAGAGAGCATGGAGAGGGAGAGCCTCGACATAGGGATTGTGTCTATGCTCGAGGCCCTAGACCACGCCATGAGCGCATTGCACGATGTCATTGTTCCTCTGGCCGGGTATTGCTTGGTCTTGGTTCTTGCCCTTATCTTCCATTAAATACTTTTTGTATCCTGACCATCATCTTTTCGAAGTCCCTTCTAGCTCGTAGCCAAGGGAAATCTTGGTTCCTTTGTCAACAGAAGGAAGCCTAGGACCACCTCATCGAGGAGGCACGGCTATGCAGGGAGGTGACAACTCAGCTTGTTGCTACCTAGCAGAGGGTGGCCGAGCCAACCCCCCTCGATGAGAAGGAGGCCAATCTTTAGTCGCGGGTGGCCAAGGTTCGTCGGGATGCTGATGAGGCTGAGAAGGCGTTTGAGGCCCTGTCGGCGAGGTCGCAAAAGGATGGTGAAGAAGCCACCAGGGTTAGGAAGGAGCGGGATAAGTTGCTCAAGAAGGATGCTGAGCTCCGCTAGTGGATCCTTGACCTTCTGGGCAAGGTTGAGAAGGAAAGGGATCTATAGATGGGGGCCGAGGAGAAGCTCATGACCCTAGAGAAAAGGGTGAGCCTGGATGCCGCAACGGTCGCTTGGCTGTGCAAGGAGCGGGATGAATTGATCCAAACCATAGAGAGGCTCCGCTCAGAACGCGGCGCCGCTCAGGAGGAGCGTGACCAGGCTTTCTGAGAGCGTGACCAGGCCTGCCAAGAGCGCGATGATGCACAATAGAGGGTCGACTCCCTCTAGTCTGAGCTCGAAAGCGCGATGACCAAGAGGCTTGAGGCCGAGAGCTTTTCTACTAGGCTGGCTGTGGATCTTGCCAAGGTGAGGAGGAATCTTGAGGCGGTGAGTGACGAGCTTGGTATCTTGAGTGCCACCCTCGGAGTGGTCTGCGATGACCTTGAGGTGGTGCGGTCAGAGGGGACCAGCTATCTCATGGCCCATGCCATCGAGATCACGGCTCGGGTGTGCTAGTTCGAGAGGAATGCGCTACGCACCGGGGTCAATCAGTCCTTCATGATTGCTCATTCTCATGATGCGGACAACATTGATCTGGAGGCGATGAGCCACGGCTATGCACCCGGTTATGAAGTCCATGAGCTAGAGGAGATGGAAATGGCAGTGGCTCCCCTTTTAGAGGACTTGGCAGATAGGATAGAAGGCATAGTTCTCCCCCAAAGGGGCTAGTTAGTTAAATAGGACGGGCGATCATTTTTTTTAATAATCGGACAAGTTCTGACCCTTTGTGTTTTGTTCGAACAAGTCTGTTCTTTTATTTTGGTGTGAACAAATTTGTTTTTTCCTCCCTTTTTATGTGTGAAAAGGGGTTAATGCATTATGACCCTTCCATTTGTTAAGACCATAGAGTTCGAGGTGTAGGCGGGAAACTTTGATCACGCTGGTAAGCAAGAATGCCGTAGCCGCTAGGGCGTAGGTTTCTTGCAGTCCGACCAGCCTTACTCAGTCATTCGTTTCGGCAAACCTTGCCACTAGGTTTTTTAACGTGAGGAAGGGGTCGGGCACGACGATTGTTTCATAAAGGGTATATATATACCCTTATCATTCCCAGAGTGAGGCCCGACCCGTTGCCGTTGCTAGGGTCGGGTGTCACTAAATATCGAGGAGAGGATAGCGAAACTAGTAGGAGAAAGCGTCTCTTGTTTTAGAAACGTTATTCTTAGTTTTCGCACGTACCCCCTCCCTAGGATATGAGCCTATCGTTCTGTGATCGTGCATTCGGTCTCCTTGCGAGTCCAACTTTCCTCGAGCCCTCACATGTAGCGGGGGTCCGGTCGAGGGTCGGCTCATCTTTGTGATCGTCACCCCGTCCACGGTTTCCGCAACCGGAGGGGTTGAGCTAATGTCACTTGCCTCGATGGCTCGAGTGACTCGCTCAGTAAGCTCGCTAACAGGCATGTCCGAGTGGAATCTAGGTCCGTCGTTCCTGACAAGGTCGGCATAGCCCTCATGTGGCAGTCCACTGCTCCTTAACCTGCCTCCTAGCAAATGCTCGAGTCGTTCCAGTGACCGACTCAGGTGGCCCACTGGCCTCCCCTCGATGGAGATTCTATGGGCTTGGCTCGAGGTTAGGATCGAACGAGAAGGTCAAGATGACCCTATCCGCTTCTGAGCAGGTCAGGCAAAGGCCGCTAGGGCTCATCTATGTTTTCTCCCCTGGCTCTGTTTGACATGAGGCGGCCTCGAGCCCTTCATGGGCAAGCCTTCAAAGCTCGGTCGGTCAAATTCCCAAGTTAGGGTCGGGCGGCTCAAGCCCCTGGGCCCTATTGGGCTCGGTAGGGGTCGGTCAAGTTTTATGCGTCGCTCCGTCCGTAGTTTCCGCAACTAGAGGGGTTGAGCTAACAACACTTGCCTTGATGGCTTGAGTGTCGCGCTCGATAAGCTCGCTAACGGGTATGTCTGAGTAGAATCTAGGTCCATCATTCATGACGGGGTCGGCATAGCCCTCATGTGGCATTCCACTGCTCCTTAACTCGCCTCCCTGGTAGAGGCCCGAGTCATTCCAAGGACCAACTCAGGTGGCCCAGTTGGCCTCCCCTCGTTGGAGATTCTATGGGCTTGGCTCGAGGTTAGGATCGAACAAGAAGGTCGAGATGACCCTATCTGCTTCTGAGCGGGTCAGGCAAAGTCCGCTAGGGCTCATCTTCAGTTTTCTCCCCTGTCTCTATTTGACACAAGGCGACCTCGAGCCCTTCGCAGGCCAACCTTCCAACCTCGGTCGGTCGCCGCTCATATCGAATGAGACGACTACCGCTTCAGTGACACGACACGAAGCGTTGTGACGCAATAATTGCATATGTGATGCTTGGATGTATGAGATGAATGTATGAAAGCTTGCATGAGAATGGATGAATGAATGCTCATGCACTGAAGAAGTAAAGTGGGGGTTGGTTAAGTTACCTCGATGGCTCGAGTGACGGGTTCGGGGAGCTCTTACCGGATATGTTCGTGTGAAATCTGGGTCTATCGTTCATGATGGAGTCGGCATAACCCATATGGGGCATCATGTTGCTCCCTAGCTGTCTCTCGACAGCAGCCTAAGCCATTCGATCGACTTGGGCAACCTGCTGGCCTCTCCTCGATGGAGATTCCATAGGTGGGCCCCTCCAAATCCTTCCTAGGAAGGCTGAGGCTAAAGCTCGGGGTGCGGGGACAAAAACTCTGATCACGCTGGTGAGAAAAAATGCCATAGCTGCTGGGGCGTATGTTTCTTGCAGTCTATCCAGTTTTACTCAGTGTTTGCTTCCGCACACCTTGCCTTTTGGTTTTAGCATAAGAAAGGGGTCGGGCATAGAGAATATCTACCAAATAAACACCCTTGCCAGCCCCCGAGTGAGGCCCGGCCTCTTGTCGTTGCTAGGGTCAGGTGTCACTTAGAGATGATCTATCTCTCGGTAGTGGCCCAAGCCGTCTGATCAACTTGGAAAACCTACTGGCACAGGACTTACCTTGATGGTTCGAGTGACGGGTTTGGAGAGCTCTTACCGGACATGTCCGAGTGGAATCTAGATCCGTCGTTCGTGACAGAGTCGGCATAACCCGCATGTGGCATCCTATTGCTCCTTACCCATCTCTCAGCAGTGGCCAAGCCATCCGATCAACTTGTGTGACCCGCTGGCATAGGACTTACCTATGGAGATAAAGGATGAGATCATCCTGCCCAAGAAATGAGTTAGGCAGATAAGCCAGGTGATGAACTTGTAATAAATGGACAAGCTCTTAAATATCGTTATGGCTAAACGACTTTTTAGCCCTTCTCCCCTTTTTGTATAAAAAGGTTAGTGCATTTTGACCCTTTTCGTCGTTGAGGCTATAAAGCTCGAGGTGCGAGTGAACAAACTCTGATCACGCCGGTGAGTAAAAACGCCATAGCCGCTGGGGCGTAGGTTTCTTGTAGTCCGACAAGTTTTACTTAGCGTTCGTTTCCGCAACCCTAGCTTCTAGGTCTCAACGTGAGAGAGGGTCGGGCACAGAAAATGTTTGCCAGGTGGATATACTCTTAGACGCGTACCCACTCTTTCCATAGTTAAGGCTAAAAAGCTCAGGGTGTGGAAAAAACTCTGATCACGATGGTGAGCAAAAATGACGTAGCCGCTGGGGCATAGGTTTCTTACAGTCTGACCAGTTTTACTCCGCATTTGTTTTTGCAACCCTTGTTTCCAGGTCTCAACGTGAGAAAGAGTTGGGCGTAGAGAATGTCTACCAGATAGATATGCTCTTATTAGCCCCAAGTGAGGCCCGACCCCTTGCCATTGCTGGGGTCGGTTGTCACTAAAGATCAAGGAGTTGGTAGCGAAACTGATAAGAGAAAGTGTGCGTATATTAAGGGTAAAAACGACGTAGCTGTTCAATGTTCTAAGCATTGACGAAGACTTCGTCGTCGATGGTCTTGAGCTTGTAGGTGCCTGGTCGGAGCATTTCCACGATGACGTATGGTCCCTTCCACGGTGGAGAGAGCTTGTGGTGGTTCTTGTTGCTCTAGACGAGGCAGAGCACTAGGTCACCGATGTCGAAGGCCTAACCCTGCACTCGATGTCTATGGTACCGGCGCAATGCTTGCTAGTACTCGCATGCTTCATCTAGCTGGTCCATGGCATCCTCGTGGGATGCCTTGGCTCCCTATTTGTCATACGCCCTGACCCTCGATGCTCCATAATCGAGGTCGATCGACAAGATAGCCTCAGAACCATAGACCATGAAGAATGGTGTGTAGCCGGTGGCCCGGCTGGGGTTGTCCTCAACCTCCAGAGCATTGCGGGAAGCTCTATGACCCATCATCCGCCAAACTTGTTCAACCGGTTGAAAATCCTAGACTTGAGGCCATGTAGGACCATGTCGTTTGTGTGTTTGACCTGCCCGTTCGTGCGATGGTGCGCCACAACAGCCCAATCGACGTGGATGTGGTATTTATCATAGAATTGGAGGAACTTCTTTCTGGTGAACTACGTGCCGTTGTCCGTGATGGAGTTCGGGACCCCAAAGTGATGGACGATGTCAAGGAAGAACAATGTAACACCCTGGTGTTACGATCTTGTTTAGCACCACGATTTAGGGCTAAGTAAAATTTGTGAAACGAGTTTCTCGAAATTTTTGGATTTAAAATGTACTTGATGCGATAAGTGAATCCCGTGTGACTTAGTTTTGTGGACTCAAATAAACGCCCAAGTTAAACCCCTTAGTGCGTAAAAGTATTTAAAATGTCCGATAACGATTCTAACAAGTAAACGACGAATGGCTTGTTCTGTTGGATTGAGCATAAAAACATTTTTTATAAACCAAATAAAATATAGCTTGTAATTCAAACTTAGATAAAAGTTTGAAGTACAAGTTTAGTAGATAAAAATGCTATTTTTGGCGTTTGAATCCTAGCAAAATTTCCTAAATCTTATTTTCATGTTTTGGTACGATTTGTTGCGTCAAAGTGTGTAGTTAAGCCTTCGTCGCATTAGTAAGTTGTTTTCGGTTCGCTTTTAAATGCGTGCGTGTTGTCGTTCCAGCCAGCCGGCTGCTGCCACTGTCCTTCACTCTTCCTCTCCTTCACTAGCGTCTTGTTTGAATTTTAATGGAAGCACTTGGCTCTGTCGTGTCCATGCTCCCGCTATGCGCCACCGTCTAACTATCGGTTCCGTCGCTTCACCCTGCAACACATTGAATGCCTCTACTGCCTTTGCCTGCCTTGTGTGCCTCTATGGCTTGCCTTGCCCGCCTCTGCTAGCTATTGTGGTTGAGTTGTGGACTAGCAAGCGAACTGATTGATGGGACATCTCCCTACCGCTGCTGTCAGCCTCTATGCCGAGGTCGAGCTACTGCTGCTATCGTGTACTCTTCATTTCTTTTTTCTATAGCTGAGGAGCCTAGCTCAGCTCGCCCTCCCCGCTCACTCTCTCAGTCACTCTCTCTCCGTCGATTTCTTCCCCATCTCACGCGAGCGCATCTCACGGTCCCACAACGCTGCTCCTCCCTATTCCTCCATGTAGCACCGGCGTCCCTCCTATTCTTCCCTACGTCATGCGTCGCTCCATCTCTACTACAGCGCCGTCGCCGTGGTGCTCCAAGTTGGCCGAGCCCGAGCTGTTTCCCCGCTCTCTCTGGTTGCCTGTTTTGCTGGGCCACCGTCGCGGCATCTCCTGTTCACGCCGGTCCTGTAGTTCCCCCCTCGTCTTCTGCACCACAGCGCCTTGCCGTGTCTGGCCCACTGCCACCGTGGCCTCTTCCATTGCCGACCACCACACGCGAGCGTGCCCCTTCACCTCGGTCCGTGCCGTGTACCGCGCCGGAGCCGCCGTTTTCCCTTCCCCGGAGCTAGCCACGCCATCGAGCCTTTGGAGTGCCATCGCCTTGGCCTACTCCTCGGCCACCGCCGCACCTGTCTGACTCCACAACCCGCCTAGCTGGACGCCGTCGGTGATGGTTTTCCTATGGCTCCTCCCATGCCCCGCGTGCCGGCGCCTCCACCAGCGCTAGGCCACACCTCGTGCGCGCTGCTCTTCCGCACCGGCGCTCCCCGCTGACGTCCACGCCGGCCGCCTACTGCTGATGCCGCCGTGGGACTTCGCTCCACTACACTGCCCCAGCCGGGGCCATGACTGATCCGATCGGTGTCGTTGGGCATGCCCTCGCCAGCCACCGTGCCGCAACCCTCGGTATGTCATCAGCCACCGATCGCCGTGCCCGTCCCGTACCTCCTCTGCTTTTGAGGATGAAGGGTAAGGATTGAAGTAGAAAAATTGTACATGGTTTTTATTGCGAAATACTTGACCTAAGTGAATAGTGCTAAGGTTCTGCGAGGTGATTTGTTAGAAGCTCGGGGGCCTCGTCGCAAATATGATGTCGTCGGACCGCGTGGGCCGGATTGCTGGGCTGCGCTCTGCCTGCCGCCTGGGCCATCCACGCATTGCTACTGTCGCCTGGGCCGTGCGCCCGTTTGGGGCTGCTGGGCCGCTGCGCCTACGCTGGGCCGGCCTGCCGCGCACCTTTGGGCCACCCGCTACCTGCGCATCTATGGGCCATCCACTGCTATGCGCCTGGGCCGCGTATCTGCTGGGCCAGTTAGTGGCCGCCGGCCCTTTCTTTTTTCGAAATGCTTTTCTAAAATAGGTTTCTAGTTTAACTTGTAAAATCAATATAAAATGGTATATGAATCCAAAAATTGAAAAACCAATTTTGTTAGTCTCCTAAAATCATGATCTACCTGTTAGTATATTTTGTGCACCTAGTTTGATAATATTCTTGGAAGCTATATAATAAATTTAAGGTACTTAATATTGTAAAATATAAACTTGTAGAAATTGTTGTGATAAATTGGTAATAGTGTTGGATCTGAAATTTTTACAGTAGGCTCCTAGCAATATTAGGTACTCACTATAATTTTTGTAGCTCCGGAATAATTAGTTTGCTAAATAGATATTGATGTCCTATTGCCATTAAATATTAAATTGATAGAATAGAATAAAGAAACAACTTGGGTTTGATATCGCCTTATTTGACAACATGGATACGTGGACCAGCGTTAGCTTGTGAGGCGTGATCGGATTTCTAAGCATTTCGGCCGTCATTGATTATTTACATCTATGCATTTGCATCAATGCATATCATATAGGTACGATGATGGATCAACGGATCAATTGAAGGATGATTGGGAATTCGAAGATGGTGTAATGGTATTCTCTCCAGAAGATGATGCAATGGGCTTTCTATTCAGTTGATGGTGGATGATCTGAAGATGCCGATACTAACTTTTTAATATAAATCTTACCCAGGCAAGCCCCGGTGTATAACCCCTACTTTTCTACAGTTTAAATTATATTTGTGCATTAAGTTTTAAGGAGTTGAATGAAACCCACTTGCATATATATTCTTTAACCTATGAGTCTTACTAGTATGACAGGATCGGGTAGATTGCTATGCTATAGGAACCGGTAGAAGTCGAGTGATGACTGTCACTCGCGAGAGATAGGAAATATATTATTGAATTATTATCACCTGGAATATATAAAAATGGTGGAAAGGAAAATGGTGACCGGGTAGGGATATGGTTTGGGTATTGGCGGGTGTAAGAGGTTGTGTCGCCGTGGATGCGGGGCATGGCTTGGTTACACTGCTTTCCCTGTCTATGTCAGTTAAGGACCGATCATTGCATAATCCATCGAGGCAAGTCACTGACTTATAATCCTGAGCACATACTTGAGTATGGGCACTTGGAAGACTTGTTGCTCTCTTGTCGTGGATCCGACTCTTTCCAGACCGACTGTCAGGGTTTTTCTGGTGGAGGAGGTTCTTGCACCGTACTGAGTCCAGGACTTAGGGGTGGGTGCTTGGAGTCCTAGTTGGATGGGGACCTAGACACCCAGGATAGGAGGGTGATGGGTTGATCCTACTTGTGCCTAGGGTACAAGCGGGGCGTGTGTTTTTGGGGTACCCAGCTGGGGGCATTGATTTGTGAATCGCCGGGCGATCCGGTATGGCTTGTTTCGTGCCTAGCACCGTAGTAAGAACTGAAAGATGAATGATGGAATGGAAAAAGGAAATCTGATTGCTTACCACCTGCTTGAAAGTAGCACATGTGCTTACATAGAATGGTTAGTTAATGAACCAATGCGGCTATTAATAAAAATCGAATATAAGGACACACGCTTAGTAATGCTTCCTGCAAATGCAATAAACCCACCAGCCAGATAGCCTTGCATATCCTTAGAGTCTTTTCTTTCCTCCTGTTAGGTAAGTCTTGCTAAGTATACTTAAGTACTCAGGGTTTTATTCCCCCTGTTGCAGGTGACAGGTGGATGATAAAGCTGACTCTTGTGTGTGGATTCCTCCAGGTGGGCTCAGAGAGGATTTCCTTTACGCTGCGATCATAGTTTTTATTTATAACTCTCACCAAATGTTTTATAAATGAAAGTTTTATAATCTGTTATCATAGTTTACATATCAATGTTTCACCATGCCATGAATAGATAATTATTTCCACTGTAATTCTGATCACATGTTTATATTTCGTTATTACATTAAATTGTTCATAACTCTGATAATATGATTACATTCCGTTGTTATAATAATAAATGTTATACTCTGATGTACATGTAAAGTGATGTAAGAAATAGTTAAGAATGATGTAAGCTTTATTCTCTCATTTGTGATCCTGATGAAAAATGTGGATTTTTGGGTTCTTCCCTAGGGTGTGCCCGACGGAACCGAGTGATTTAGTGTTCTCCTTTGGGTGCTTAGTGTCTAATGGAAAATGAGCACTCCTAGGAGGCATTAGATTAGGTGGTTCTGCCACAGGTGGTATTAGAGCATAAATGAGGAAATAAAGCTTCAAAAACCTTTTTCTAAACTAAAATTTGATAACCTATTTTTGCAAAAAGAATAGGACGTTTGCATGCAAAGTTATCTAAGTAGCCCTATTACTATGGTTATGTATCCAGGATAGATGGCACTCTGCTGACTTAGGTATGCTTAATCAAGTTTTCTACAGGTACACTGACTCGAGCATAGTCTGATAGTATCGACTAGTTGCAGGAAGAGAATGATGTGCCAAAAATCTGAGAACGGTTGCCCTATATGCTGGCAATAGTGGAAGGACGTATAGGACATGCATTCATGCATATCCTGTTTATAAATTATAGCGCTCGTATTGCTTGTAGATACACCCTCCATAGGTGTCACGCGTGTCGTATTGTGCACGACTGACTCGTTCCTGCTCTAGAGTTAGGTCTGCACTGTGGCTTCGTGCTCCACGTTCACCCATGGTTCACGCTTGTCATGACCCATGTCTCCCTATACCCCTTTTCCACGCTCTTGTTGGACCCTTGCCATGCAGTCATACTAGTTAGTAATGGCATCACACGTCGCCAGCCTCGAACGCACGGAATTTGGTCGATTCAGTCATAGTGATCCCATGTAGGAACCCTGATGAACCATGTCAGGACCACTGAACGCTCTGCCTTTATAAGCAGAGTCTGACTTAGCTCGTGGTACCACCATTCTATGAACTTTAGCTCGCTTAGCTTTTCCTTTGAGCCAGCTTTCCGCTCAGCCTTCCTCACAACCACCGCTAGAGATGGCAGGAGCCTGGGTTAGTAGTTACTGCCTGCACGTTGAGAGTTTTCCTAGAATCCTTCATGCCACCCTACAAAAGCTCGGAGTCAAAGATCATCCCGAGTATGTGGGCCACGAGTATGAGGAGCATGGCACCGAGCGATGTGAGGTTACCGTTTACATCGAGAAGAGTGAAGAGTTCCCCGACCTCACTGAAACCTGGAGTGTGACCGCAACCGGGTTTAGCTTCATCGACACCTACCAGGTTGTGGCCCGCAAAGCCTTGTGGTACCTCTGCCAGATCTATGAAGAGCCCATTGCCCATCTCCCCATGAGGTTCTTTCCACCTTTGGACAAGAATCGGCAGGCATGGAGGGCTCGAATGGAGGCCTTGCAAGGGCGGGAGTCGTAAGAGGACTGTCCAACCATGGTGCACTTGACCATGTACCTACTTGCTCTGGATGAGCAGTATGACCAGCAAGCCTTGGAACTGAGGATCTGCCTCCGTCGAGCTGAGGAAGCTGAGATCTTCAATCGGATGCTCTAGGTGCAGCTCGTCGAAGAGCATGCCAGTGCTGCAGCTGCTGAGAGCCAAGAGACTGCCATGTCGAAAGCTCCGAAGGAGGCTAAAGATCGGCTTGTCCATCAGCTGCGGGAGGCCTATCTTGTCACCAGGGCCAAGAGGAGGACGCTGGCTGCTGAAAGGCAGGATGCACCGATCTTGGAAGGGATCCCTATCCACCCACCAGAAAGAAGAACTGGTGCTGTAGCACCACCAGCACCTCCACCATCAGAAGTGTCAAATGTAGAACCCTTGGTTCCTCTCACTCAGCCAGTGCCAAGAGAAGAGGTAGATCCATAGACAGCGTGGTAGAAGAATCCACCGAGCCTAGAAGTGAAGATGCGTGGTCTGGAGTAGATTAGCTGCCTTGTAATGCTGTACCAATAGTAGTAGTGTCTTTTGTTGCTGTCCTCCGGTTTTGTACTATTGCCGTTGTTTTCGTCCGTAGTTGTTGAGATCGTCCGACCATAGGTGAATGCTGTGTCGTGAATGGCCGCCGGAATGCCTGTACATAGTACCCGTATAAGACCGTTGGAATACACATTTTATTTATTTGGCTGGGTTTATTGCGTTCATCTACCTTAAGTTTCGTTAGACGTGCTTAAAGTTTTCAAGGGTAATGTTAAGTAGGTTACAAGAGAAGTTGTCAATCAGATATCAGCAAACCAGCCGTGATTGTATGACAGAGGACACTATATCTACTAGTTGTGGATGTCCCAACAAAATACTTGAATCTTTTTAAATCAAATCTGCCATTGGATTTGAATTCCTTATCCCTTGTTGTGAAGGGAACCCTTGTTGTTTGAATTTTCCCTTGCAATACTCCCCTTACTCTGTGGTCTATGACCCCACTGCCTTGATTGCGTGCAAGTTGGTAATGGTTGCCTAGTTAATAGCTTATGGTGCCGCGACGAAACTGAGGGCTCCCTGTGGAACAACTGCCACATGTGACGCTGCTCGGCACGCGCTGGTATTGAGGTTGTTAACCAAGTACCTTTGCCAAGTTACACTGTCATACCACTTTTGCTACAAATATTCTCCTTGGAAATGTTTAGGTGTTTAAACGGGAAATCCACAACAATTTGATGACATAGTGTTCTCTCAAGGTAAGCAAGAGGAGGTGGTTTTGAAGGAAGAAAGTATGACATGGTCTTAGTCTACTTGAAAGACGGATGTGGTCGAGTAAAGGAAAGAAAAAGAAGAGTAGTAAGAAAAGTTAGTAGTGGATAGTCGGGAGTGATTGTAAAAGCCTAAGTAGACGTCATGTCCCAAGCCCTATGTTTAGTTGACCGCGCTACGCATGTCGGGTCATTTTGTTGTGTGCCCTGTGAACGCTGTCTGTATCAGGCCCTTAGCTCCCCATGCTCGCGTGGTCATGGCCTCGTGCCGCACTCGCCATCTTTGTGCACTGTGCGCTTTTCCTTTTCCTAGCAATCCGGTCAGCTCTCGGCTCCCATGCCTCGTCCCTCATATTGAAACCCCATCCTCTCCCTTCTTTCTTCTTTTGGGGACACGACAACCCGCACACCTCCCTCGTTGAGCGCACCCTCTTATCTCCTCTCCTTTATTTCAAATCCACTCACTTGTGTAGGAAGCGCACCATGGCCGTGTCTATTTCCACTGCATGAACCATTTGTGTATCCCATCCCCGCCGCACCCACTTTTGGTGTGTTGCGCCTCACCTCCGTTCGCTCCTATAAGTTACCCTTTGTCCTTGCTCTTCTTCTTCATCTCCATTCCCCTCGCATTCAGAGCAGAGCTACAAAATCCAGTCGACATTGTGAAGCTAGGTTCGTCAGTCAGAGGTGATGGTATAATCCGAGGAGAATAAAGGATCCGGTTCGTCGAAGAAGTTCAAGTTCCCTTTGGGGTAGTCAATCTTAGGGTTCACGATGTTTTACTTCTCAATCGACTGTTTCTGGATTTGTTGGACCTACACTATGTTTTGGATACTCATTATCTTGTTGTTTCTCCATTGTCCTCACCTATCTCGACTTCTGGATTAAGTCTTGGTTGTACTAGGTTGCTCTTAACCATGTATCCCTAGATCCCCGTGTGGTTTATTATTTGAAGTCGTGTAATATTTTGTGTAATCCCTGGTCTACGGAATGTGACCACGTTTTCCCCTCTTTTGGTTCTTGCTTTGAATCTCAGGACAAGATTCTTTTTAAGGGGGGTTGGTTGTAACACCCTGGTGTTACGATCTTGTTTAGCACCGCGATTTAGGGCTAAGTAAAATTTGCAAAACGAGTTTCTCAAAATTTTTGGATTTAAAATGTACTTGATGCGATAAGCGAATTCCGTGTGACTTAGTTTTGTGGACTCAAATAAACGCCTAAGTTAAATCCCTTAGAGCGTAAAAGTATTTAAAATGTCCGATAATGATTCTAACAAGTAAATGGCGAACGACTTGTTCTGTTGGATTGAGCATAAAAACAATTTTTATAAACCAAATAAAATATAGCTTGTAATTCATACTTAGATAAAAGTTTGAAGTACAAGTTTAGTAGATAAAAATGCTATTTTTGGCGTTTGAATCCTAGCAAAATTTCCTAAATCTTAGTTTCGTGTTTTGGTATGATTTGTTGCGTCAAAGTGTGTACTTAAGCCTTCGTTGCATTAGTAAGTTGTTTTTGGTTCGATTTTAAATGCGTGCGTGTCGTCGTTCCAGCCAGCCGGCTGCTGCCACTATCCTTCACTAGCGTCTTGTCTGAATTTCAGTGGAAGCACTTGGCTCTATCGTGTCCACACTCCCGCTATGCGCCACCATCTAACTATCAGTTCCGTCGCTTCACCCTGTAGCACATTGAATGCCTCTACTGCCTTTGCCTGCCTTGCGTGCCTCTATGGCTTGCCTTGCCCACCTCTGCTGGCTATCGTGGTTGAGTTGTGGACTAGGAAGCGAACTGATCGACGGGACGTCTCCCTACCGCTGCTGTCCACCTCTATGCCAAGGTTGAGCTGCTATTGCTGTCGTATACTCTTTGTTTCTTTTTCTACAGCCGAGGAGCCTAGCTCAGCTCGCCCTCCCCACTCACTCTCTCAGTCACTCTCTCTCCGTCGGCAAGCCCAAATGCATAACCCCTACTTTTCTGTAGTTTAAATTATATTTGTGCATTAAGTTTTAAGGAGTTGAATGAAACCCACTTGCATATATATATCTTTATCCTATGAGTCTTACTAGTAGGACATGATCGGGTAGGTTGCTATGCTACAGGAACCGATAGAAGTCGAGTGATGGCTGTCACTCGCGAGAGATAGAAAATATATTATTGAATTATTATCACTTGGAATATATAAAAATGGTGGAAAGGAAAATGGTGACCGGGCAAGGATATGGTTTGGGTATTGGCGGGTGTAAGAGGTTGTGTCGCCGTGGACGCGGGGCATGGCTTGGTTACACTGCTTTCCCTGTCTGGGTCGGTTAAGGATCGATCGTTGCATAAGCCATTGAGGCAAGTCACAGACTTATTATCCCGAGCATATACTTGGGTATGGGCGCTTGGAAGACTTGTTGCTCTCTTGTCATGGATCTGGCTCTTTCTGGACCAACTGTCAGGGTTTTTTGGTGGAGGAGGTCCTTGCACCGCACTGAGTCCGGGACTCAGGGGCAGGGGCTTGGAGTCCTAGTTTGGATGGGGACCTAGACACCCAGGACAGGAGGGTGATGGGTTGGTCCTGCTTGTGCTTGGGTACAAGCGGGGCGTGTGTTTTTGGGATACCTAGCTAGGGGCATTGATTCGCAAATCGTCGGACGATCTAGTACGGCTTGTTTCGTGCCTAGCACCATAGTAAGAACTGAAAGATGAAAGATGGAATGGAAAAAGGAAATCTGATTACTCACCACCTGCTTGAAAGTAGCACAGGTGCTTATATAGAATGGTAAGTTAATGAACCAATGCGGCTATTAATAAAAATCGAATATAAGGACGCACGCTTAGTAATGCTTCCTACAAATGCAATAAACCCACCAGCCAGATAGCCTTGCATATCCTTGGAGTCTTTTCTTTCCTCCTGTCGGTTAAGTTATGCTGAGTACAATTGAGTACTCAGGGTTTTATTCCCCTTGTTGCAGGTGACAGGTGGATGCTAGAACTGACTCTTGTGTGTGGATTCCTCCTGGTGGGCTCAGAGAGGATTTCCTTTACGCTGCGATCATAGTTTTTATTTATAACTCTCACCAAATGTTTTATAAAGGAAAGTTTTATAATCTGTTGTCATAGTTTACATATCAATGTTTCACCATGCCATGAATAGATAATTATTTCCGCTGTAATTTTGATCACATGTTTATATTCCACTGTTACATTAAATTGTTCATAACTCTGATAATATGATTACATTCTGTTGTTATAATAATAAATGTTATACTCTGATGTAATGTAAAGTGATGTAAGAAATGGTTAAGAATGATGTAAGCTTTATTCTCTCATTTGTGATCCTAATGAAAAATGTGGATTTTCGGGTTCTCCCCTGGGGTGTGCCCGATGGAACCGAGTAATTTAGTGTTCTCCTTTGGGTGCTTAGTGTCTAATGGAAGACGAGCACTCCTAGGTGGCATTAGATTAGGCTGTTCTACCACAAACAACTCGGCTTGCTCTATCTTGATCATGGAGATCGGTTGAGCCTCTATCCACTTTGTAAACTTATCTACGACGACAAGCAAGTGCGTATAGCCCCCGGGCGCCCTCTTGAGATGTCTGACCAGATCGAGCCCCCAGACCACGAATGGCCACATGATGGGCATTGTTTGGAGTGCTTGGGCCGGTAGGTGGGTCTGTCGAGCGTAGTATTAGCACATTTCATAGATGTGCACGATATGTTCAGCGTCGGCTGCTGCGGTCGGCCAGTAAAAGCCTTGCCAGAATGTTTTTTCGACTAGGGTTCTAGGCGCGGCATGGTGACCACAGACCCCACCATGGATGTCGCTCAGCAACCGCTTCCCTTGTTCGATGGGGATGTAGTGCTACAGGATCCTAGTGTGGCTTCGCCTGTAGAGCTTGCCCCCAATAAGGACAAAGGACTTGGCGCGACGTGCTAGCCACCGAGCCTCCGTTTTGTCCATCGGTAGCGCCTCACAAAGGAGGTAGTCGAGGTAAGGCACCCTCTAGTCGGCCAGAGGGTCAAGCTCTTTCTCTAGATCCTCGTCAAGCTCCATGACTTCGGGGTCAGATGGAGCCGACGACTGGTTTGCCCCCGAGCCCAGGGCCAGCAGCCCATCATCATCAAGCTCTGTCTTAGCTCCTCATAGCGGACCAAGGGTTTTTACTAATCCCTGGCGAAGACGCCTATCAGCATCGGCCCTCGGCCAGACGCCGCTTTCGCCAGCGCGTCAGTCGCCTCGTTGAGACGCCTCGGGATGTGATTGAGCTTGAGACCGTCAAACTTGACCTCCAGCTGGTGGAGTTCTCGGCAATACATAGCCATCTAGGCATTGTGGTAGCTTGATTCCTTCATGACTTGGTCGATGGCCAGCTAGGAGTCACCCCGGACGTCAAGCCGTCAGATACCCAACTCGATGGCGATGCGCAGGCCGTTGATGAGCGCCTCATATTTGGCCACATTGTTGGAGGAGAAATGGATGCGAACCATGTACCTCATGCGTACCCTGAGGGGCGAAACGAAGACCAGCCCCATGCCAGCGCCTTTCTTCATCAGTGATCCATCGAAGTACATTGTCTAGTACTCCTGGTCGACGACTGCTGGCGGCATTTGGACCTCGCTCCATTCTGCAACAAATCAGCCAACACTTGGGACTTGATGGCCATCTAGGGGGCATATGAAATGCCTTGACCCATCAGCTCAAGTGCCCACTTTTGCGATTCTTTTCATGGCATCCCTATTTTGGATGACCTCGCCAAGAGGGAAGGATGTCACGACCGTCACTAGATGCGACTCGAAGTAGTGACGCAACTTCCTTTTGGCGATGAGGACGGCATACATGATCTTCTAGATTTGGGGGTAGTGGGTCTTGGAATCGGACAAGACCTCGCTAACATAGTATATGAGACACTACACTTTGAGGACGTGTCCCTCTTCTTCTTGCTCTACCACCAGGGCGGCGCTGACCACTTGCGTGGTGGCCACGATGTAGAGCAGAAGCGGTTCCCCATCGGTCGGGGGGACTAGGATGGCGGCCTTCGTCAGAAGCTGGTTGACCATGTCAAGTGCCTCCTAGGCCTCGGGCGTCCATTCGAAAACGATTGGCCTTCTTTAGGAGCCGATAGAGGGGGAGACCTCGTTTGCCGAGGCACGAGATAAAGCGGCTGAGCGCGGTGAGGCACCCTATAACTCATTGTACCCCTTTTATGTTCTAAATCGGGCCCATCCCCATGATGGACAAGATCTTCTCTGGGTTGGCTTCGATGCCACGCTTGGAAACTAAAAGGATCTAACAATGCCTAGAGGGGGGGGGGTGAATTGGCATATCTAAAAATTAACTACAAATGCTAAGTTCAAATTTGTCAGTCAATGTCGGAAGTCCCGACAGTTTGGGTCGGAACTCCCAGCATCGTCAGAAGTTCTGATACAAACTGTCAGAAGTCCCGACGCCTACGTGAACTACAAAAGCAGTGTCAAATTAAACTTTGCGGATAAATAATCTTACAACCCCACTTCCTTGTGGTTTGGTGAAGATGTTGGGTCATGTAACACCTCGGGTGTTTAAATACTAAAACCTGACATGTCATCATATGCATTGCAAAGCATTTGGCATTTGGTGAAAACTTTGAGATGCATACACTAAAACAAGTTTATATTTATGTGGTATGTGTTGAATTGTATTGTTTGACTCAAGTTCAAAGTTTGTTTGGATTTTAAATTTTCGAGAAAACCCTGAATTTCAGCATTTAAATGCTACCCTGAAAACTCATTTCAAAATCTAAGCATATTTTGGGGTTGAGCCCAAAAGCAAAAGTGTAGAGCTTGACAAGTTATACAAAGTTTGTTTTTGGAGTTTTCAAAGTTGTTATGAAAAATTTGAAGTAATTCAAAAAGGCGTAATTCGTTTAATGTTCCCTATTTGAATTCAAAAGTTCATTTCAAAATGTAGACCGAATTAGGGGTTGGTTATAAAAGCAAAGTTGTAGAATTTTTGATTTTGAACAACTTTTATTTTTGGAGATTTTGAGTTGTTACACAAATTTGGGAGTAATTTGAATTTGAAAACGAATGGCAATTCTATAATATTGTTGAACAGTGTTCACCGCCGAAGCTACATTGCCGGTGATCCTTCGGCTTGCTTCCAGTCGCACGCGTGGCCGTCTGGGCATCGCGCTGGCGAGGGAAATGGAGTCGTCGTGGCTTCCTTGAGCTTCTTGGCCATCCTTTATAACCAGAGCCATCGCCGTTTACCCCGCTCTCTTCCTCTGTTTTCTTCCGTCGCCACCGTCCATCTCTGGTGAGCTTGTGCCGTCGTCTCAACGCGTTCCAGTCGCCGCAAAAGCTTGCTACAGCTCCACCATATCCTTACACGCCCATCCAACCCACCAATTTAGCTTGATTTCGCTGGCAAATTGCTGTGCGCGATCTTCTTCCTCGCGGCCGGCAGCGTCGCCGTCGCGTTCGCCTCGCCGTGGCCAGAGCTCCACGGTGCGTCTCTGCCCCTGCTGAGTCTTGCTTCATCTTCGCCACGATGCCGTGGTACTCTATGACCCAGTGATTTCTCATTTTGACCACCACAACTACCGGAGCATCGCCACCGACAACGGTCTGCTCCGCCGTGCCTACTCGGAACGTCGACCAGCATCCTCGTTGCTCCTCCGACCCTGCTCGTTGCTCAGTCGTGTTCGGGGTGAGGTGCTGAACCCTTCTGTGCTAAGTGTTTAACCTCTACCGCACTTGTGTCGCCGGTGTAGCGCGGCCGTGCCGTCGTAGCCGCCATGGTCGGTGTAGTGCTCGGTTCTGGTCACGTTTGGTCTCGGTTATGCCATCAATATTTGCGCCTGGATGTAGTGATCACCGTGGTGTCTTTGCCTTCGCCGGTAACCTCGTCGTCAGTGAGTTATCGCCGGTCAGAACCATCGCCGCCGTGGTCAACGTCGGAGGTTGGGGATGACAAGTGGGGTCCCTTTGTCAGCGACTCAGCGTTCAAATGGATTTTTTCTATTTTCATATTTGAATGAATAGTGATGTAATTTGTTATTTTTGTGTAGATTTATTTAGAGCTCCAAAAATTATGAAAATTTTTGTGTGACCTCTCTGTGATGTATATTATTTAATAAAAATATGAAATATTGTTTTTTAGCACTTTTTGAATGTGATAAAAATTGCTCAATTTATTAATAAATGGATTTCCATGATTTTTCTAGGCTTATTTATTTGTCCAAAAATTATGAAATTTATTTTGCCACTTACTTATCATGTAATGAACATTTACTAAAATTTTGAGCTCAATTAGAATAAGTTGATTTATTTCATAATTTTAAATTAAATAATTAATTCATAAAAACAAATGGTAACCTTTAATGATTTAGGTTTTGTTTGAAATTTTGGATTGAGTGATGACCTTGGGTCATTAGTTGATAATGATCCTTGGCAATTGATGTATGTGTTACGAAAAAGATTTAGTTTGTTTGACTTGCAACTGTACCGCGAAGGAAAGTTGTGTTCAAATTGTTAATCTTTGCATCCATCATCAAGCATCATGTTTCGTATTCCGCATCATGTTAAACATGGCATTGTTACTACGTGTAGTGAACGAAGGTGAACACGTGGTAGTTAATCAAGTTGCTAAGGAGGTTAGTCCATCTGTTGAGGTCGGATCGAATACTTGTGAAACATCGCAGGAACCGGACTTTTTCGTCAACGAAGGCAAGCCCCGGATGCATACAACCCTACCTTGCATTTTACAAATTAATTTCGCTTTTGCTTTTCTATACTGCATTAAGTGATTAGGAGTCAAGTAGAAACCTAATTGGTGCATTACCAACCTTGCTTTTCCATATCTACCTTGATTACCTGTTTTATTCGTAAATGACTAGTTATGCTTAGTCATGCTTAGTCGGGTGATTACCTGTCACATGCGAGTTTTAAATGGATCTTTGGTTACTTATGTTATCATGAAATATGAGGATGTGAAGTAATAAATCGAGACCGGGTGGACTCGGTGTATAGGAGCCACAAGACATGGAGGTCTTATGAGCGGGTACTTTCCGTCTATGTTGATTAAGGTCCGTACCATTGTTGAATTGCATGAGGTGAGACTTTATAGTACTAACCACATACTCCGGTAAGCCTTAACTTGGCGATTCTAGTACGAGAATGGCTACTCGCGCACTGGGAGTGGAGAGATGGCGGGAATAGCGTGTACCCACATGGCCATGGGCTGGAATGGTGGAGTACTGTATTCTTGGGTGGCGTGGACCCGTTCTTGTTTTAGGGGACCTACATATGTCGTGTGGTCTGGAATCCCCAGCTGTGTTTTAATCGGTTCAAATCGTCGTTGCTCCTCGGTTATGGAGACTCAACTCACTGTTCATTATCGTAGTATTAATAACTAGAACTCGAATAAGGCTTGTGAAGGTGTTGGATATGAAGTTTCATGATCTCAACACAGATCATGTCAGCTTTGTATATGATTTTTATGAAGTTTCCTTTATAAAGAATTTTGTTAAAGAGTTTTTACACAACAGAACTTTGATTATTATTAAAGCTATACCTTGAATCCCTAAGCTTGCATTCCTGAGTTTATCAGTTAATATTTCGGTTAAGTCTTGTTGAGTACTTTTGTACTCAGGGTTCGTTGACCCTTATTGTAGGTGAGCCTCATGAGCAGATCTATTTTGGATCGTGTTGCATGACTATCGTTCGTTCTGACGATGAGAAGTAAATGCGTGATCCTTGGGCAGGATGTTTATATTGTGTGTTATGTTTATGTTAATTATGCCACTCCACTACTACTATGGTTTGTAATAATTACCGAACTTAGTTTGTAAGGTTTGAAACAACTGGTTTGTAAACTATGTTATCGTAAGACTTCCACTGTTTTACTCTGGGTAGATATTTGAATAAATGTTGTAATACTGCAATGACTCTGTAATGTGATCCTGCTCGAAAATCATGGATGATTCGGGGTTCCTCGAGGACACCCGATAGACTTCTTAAGTTACCTAGAACATATGTATAGATGTCAAAGGTCATTGGACAGTGACAAGTACATATGGGCCCTATAATTTAGGAGGTTCTACCACAGGTCACTCCCTAGACGCCGAAATGCCTCCAAACCTTAGATCAAGTCCAAACCCTAAAATGAAGTTTAGGAGAGAGAGGGAAACAAATACAAGTAATCTCGAGCAAACACAACAACAGGCACACATGACACAAGGATTTATTCCAAGGTTGGGCAACCCCACAAAGGAGCTCCTACGTCCTCATCATTGAGGTGACCACAAAGGTAGGAGTCTCTTTCACCTCCTTGCCTCTCTCAATGCAACCACAAAGGTCACTTGAGCTTTCTACTAAGAAATCAAGGGTAATACAAACTTTCCAAGGCTCTTCCTACAAGATGGAAGCTCTTGGGCAATGCCTAGCCAGCTAGGGGCAAAGCCCCAAGAGTAATCGATGCAAATCCAACTGGCTTGACTGAAGAAATCAAGTGTTAAGGCTTGCCAAAGTGATTCTCTCACTTAATCCACTCTCCTTTCACTCAAAACCCTAAGGGTATCGAAGATTGGACGCAAAGGGGAGAGGAGAGGGGTGCCTTGAATGCTTGGGAGCTTGTTTTTAGATGAAGGTGCATGAGCAGTGAATCAGTGGATCCGCGGTTAGAAGTGTAGGAGAGGGCTATTTATACTCATAGTAGAAATCTAACCATTTAGATCTACGTCGAAAGTCCCGACGTAGATCTCAGAACTTCTGACCTTAATAGAAAACATTGTTCACATAGGGTCAAAGTCCGCACAAGTAAGTCAATGTCGGAACTCTCGACAAACCTTGGGACTTTCGACTGTGCGGACTTTTGATGGGTGTAGTCAGCCTGGCCAGCAAAACCCCAGGTGTCGAGACTCCCAACTTGGGTCGGGACTTCCTGACTGTCAGGAGTTTCGACTCACATCGAGACTTCCGATGGCCACAGTCACCACATAGGCTAAGTGACTAGGCGTCAGGACTTCCGCGCGTGAGTCATGACTTCCAACTATCGGGGGTTCTAGCATACGTCGGGACTTCCAACACGAACAATCACTGAAAGATATTCTATGTTCTCGTGGAATGCTAGAGTGTCTCTCTTTTGATTTTCTTTTTATGCTTGAGCACTCTATCTTCCTTAGACCAACTAAGTTTGCATCCCTCTTTATAGTGCAGTGAATCCTAAACTCAAAAGCAAAATATAAAACCCTTGGAGAGCGCTTTGAGATCATCCGCCTTTACAACTTCTAGAATTGTGGGATGCTATTTCATCTTTATCAACTCTTTGAATCTTTCATGGGACTAATAGCCGTGACATATCTCATTAAGATCACATTAGTCTCTAATTTGGATGCATCAATACACCAAAACCCACATAGGGGGCAAATGCACTTTCAATCTCCCCCTTTTTGGTAATTGATGACAAACAACTTAGGCTTTTATAAGAATGAAGGAATTTAAAGCTTTTGAAACCCAAGATTTATGAAGAGCTCCCCCTTGATGTTTGCATGAAATTAAATTTCAATTAGAATCATCTATACATGATTTGCATACATCAAGACAAAAGCTCCCCCTAAATTTTGCAATTCGTGGGGTGCAACAAGTGTGTGTGAACTAATATATATCTATGAAAAGAGATGCAATATGACATGTTCTATTCACACAACAAGTAAAAGAGAATATGATGGCCAAGATTTCAAAGTAGAAACTTGAAAGCAACACATGGCCATCCAAAATAACATCCACCATCACAAGTACAGACAATCATAAGCTAATAAGGTAGATAGATAACCATTACTTGTCCTACAATCATGCATCACAAACACATATATATAGTTGTCCATCACATATTAGCCAGACACTGACATAGTTCATACAAGCTAAAGGTTTCAAAGTCTCGAAACAAAGTGAAGATAGATCAAAGCCTAACACCCCCCCCTTTGTCAACAAGTGCCAAAAGGGGTAGGCTGCGTGAAGAAATGACTACTCGTCCTCATAGTCCTCATCATCTTGGTCACCATTAACTCCACCATCGTCGTCGTCGTCATTATCCTCCTCCTCCATGTAGTCCTCATCTTCTTCAGTAGCCTTGCTCTTGCCATGAAGCGAGAAGCAGCATCGTCCTCATATGCTGCACAAGCCTCATCATAGAGTGCCAAAGGATCACGGGGAGGCACAAACAGCGGTGGAGGAGAAGACTCAATACTAGCCTGCTGTTCCAAACGATAGAGTCTCTCTTGCATGTCATGCTCACGTTGAGCACTAGCACAACATTGTCCAAACATGTAGGTCATGAGGAACTTGAACTTGTTGGGCTTCTTACCAGAGGAGGAAGAAGAGAGTGGCTCAGCACTAGAAGAGCGAGCAGCAGTAAGTGGTGAAGCACCACTGACGAGAGTGAGAACCTGAAGCACATTTGCCTTTGGCTTGGGCTGCATCAGCCTTCTTCCTCAGTTCTTTGGCAACTATGATAGATGTCTTGTTGGAGATCTTGAGGAGCTTGTGCTGAGTGTCTGTGGGGAACCAGATGCCAGACACTTGTTTAATCACATGCATGATGTAGGGGGCATAGGGAAGGTGCCTCATAGGATCCTCAATGGCATCATGTATCTTGTTCCAAATGTATCAGCTGATGGAGAACAGCTCAAAATCATCACCAAAGTGCTGCAGCACCTTTGAGAATCATCATGAAGAAAAGTGGAGTCACCTCGCTTTGGATACAAGATCTATCACAGAATGTTATTGAGAACATAGTAGTAGGGCTTTAGATACACAACCTATCCATCAGCTGGATATCCAATAAGGTACATATCCTGGTACTACCTCTAAAGCCACATCCTCATACTCAAGTGAGTTCAGGTGCAGTGCGGTCAGTGTGACTTAAACCAAGAAGGTGAGAGAAAGTAATGAAATCCACCTTATAGTGCTTGCCTTTAGTTGTCCAATGGATAATGTCAATGGCACTGGTAGGGTCTTTCTCATGGTGATAGGAAGCATAAAACTAGGTAGATAATCTCATTATTCCAATGCTTCCTGAATTCCATCAAGTAGGACAGCCCCATTGAGCGCATATCATGAACCATCTGCTCTAGCTCAGGGCTCCTTGAACAAACTAAGAGAATAGGCATCAATGCATTTCATCTAAACAACCGGTGGCTCCCTCTTCTTCAGAAACTTCCGATAGATGATGGAATCATAGAAATCAAAGTGAAACGGGTGCCAGAAGCGATACTCAAGCCAGAGATCCTTCTCTTCTTTAGCAGAAAGATTTCTGCCTCTTATGGACTTGATGTCTTGAACCCGGATGATGGTAGTCAACTTGGTAGAGGAGGTGTCTAGCCACCACAAGGATTAGGAGCCATGGCAGGCTCCCACACGACTGGCAAAACTCCCATGAAGGGAACAAGCTCACTGATGAAACTTGGGCCACGATCCGGGGAGTGAATAGGCGGAGTAGCAATGGTGCGGCTAGTACGCTCAAGAGCTTCTTCTTCTACATCAACAATAGGGTCATCCCCACAACAAGGCGGCTGTAGGGCGATGGGAGAGTGGGGAGGCAGGGAGGGAGAAATAACTGTCCACGGGCCGGGCATGGGTGAAAATGAGATTTTAACCCTAGGTCAAACAATGCTGACGTGGTCAAAACAAATGACCTAGATCTGCATCGGGACTCTCGGCATTGGGCCAAGACTTTCGGCAGTTGGGAGTCCCAACGCGAGCCATGACTTCTGGCCATCGGGAGTTCCGACCTATGTCAGGACTTCCGACATAGGGAACCTAAAAAACTCCCAAACTTGAACTCACTACACCATGTGGAGCAAAAATATGATGGACACTAGCAGTTTCACAAGTGACTAGATTTCATTCAACCAACACAAAGCAATAGTCACTCATGAAAATTATAAAATAGATTTTGAAAGTGTCACACAATATTTTCTCAATTCTTGTCAGTGTTTCAAGTAAACACCAACGAGTAAATTTGTATTTATTGCGCGTTGGGCCCGGATGGTGTGCTAAAAGACACAAGGTTTATACTAGTTTGGGTAGAATGTCCCAACGTCTAGTTTACGGCTGCTGCTCATGTTATTAGCACTAAAAGGTTCATAGTAGAGGGTACAAACGGGCAAGAGAGGGACATGTCCCAAGTCTCTGATGGAAAGGTCGAATGGATGCTAAGAGCTTGGATGCTGCTTAGCTATGTGGTGCGATGTGTGAGGAATCAATCCGTTAGTGGGGTGCTCTGCCCTCCCTTTTATAGATTAAGGGGGAGTAGGGATTATAGATGGGAGAAAGAAGAAAAACCTAGAGGCAAAGAAAGTCCTTCGAAGGTGCTAGGTCTTCCTTTTCCTTTGAGCCTGCCCTGCTAACACGACAGACGGTGCCAGGGATAGCATGTTCATTGATCCTGATAGGGCCATGCTCTGGCTTCGTTCAGCAAGTGGTCACATCCCATCCCACTCTGGCGGGCGACGCGACGCACCAGGATGCCGAGCCAAGACCCTATGGGGTGCATATGGCGTAGAGACCCCACATTCATTACTGTAGATGGCATGAGTTTCCTCCTGGACCGTAGTGGTTGTCATATGTTTCCGTTAGGATTTGAGTCCAAGGGCAAATGCCAGTGCCCAAATGTCGGTGCCTACAACACTGTTTGGGCTCTGACATGCCCGGAAGGGCTTAAGGCGTCCGTCTGGTCATATCCTGATGGTACTTTCCTACAGGTATGCATGGTATGGTCCTCGGTATTATGGTTGACTTGAGTGCCCCGCCTTATCTAAGCTTGTAGTTACGAAGGGGCAGCGCACAGATGTCGGGCGAGGTGAAGCCTGCCCTCGGACGTTGGGCAAGGTGGAGCCTACCCCAGACATCGGGCAAGGGGGAGCCTACCCTCGGATGTCAGGCGAGGCAGAGCCTACCCTTAGGGGTCAGATGTGGTGGAGCGAGCCCCCAGGGGTCGGAATGAGGCGGAGTTAACCCTTGGTCGTGGGCAAGAGGTGTAGTCGTGCTCTTGTCTATTCGGAACCATCAACGTTTGATAGTTATTAGCTCCTCCTCTTTGGGTACCCCAGTATTCGGTCCCCGACAGTAGCCCTCGGGTGATTCGGATAGAATCACTTGAGGGGTGATTTGACTCGCTAGAGGGTGCCTGCGAGCGCACCCAATGGGTGTAGCCCCTGAGCCCTAAGTGATTCGGATAGAATCACTCAGGGGGTGCTTCAACTTGCCAGAGGGTGCGCGTAAGCGCACCCATCGGGTGTAGCCCCTCGAACCCCTAGGTGATGCAGATAGAATCGCCTGGGGGTGATTCAGACCCTTCGTGGGTATGGCTGTGAGGTTTGGTGGTTGTTTAGATGGATAGCCCTGCCCAATTAGGTCCTGGTATCCTGTCCATGGGGATCCGTGCAGGGTTAGCCTGGCTGAGTCTTGATCGTGGACTAAGACTCTCATGAGACTTGTGCGTCTGAGTTTTGGCCAATCGTGGGCTCATACTTTGTTGTAAGGGTGCCTTGGGATGATTCATCGAAACCATTGATGGGCCAACCCTTGAACTCCTGGGCCTAGCCAGGCCTGGAGGAACGTTTTTTGACCTATATCTTTTTGCTGGTAAATAGTCATGGTCTACCCGGGGAGGCGAAACGTCCGGCGTGTCTTTAGAGGGAAAGGATAGGGATTGCAGGCGTATATCCCACATGGTGACGTGGTGGTGAATCGTGGTAGGCGTAGAGATCTAAGCGGATGGTTGCCTTCCTTGCATCCGTCGCCCCTATAAAACCAAAGGGTTCGCCCTTAGGGTTTCATACATTGCCTCCTTGCCTTTGCATCTACAACCTCTGCCGCCAATCGCCTAAGCCTCCCGCATCCGCATCTCAGCCACCGTCAAGTTCGAATCCATCTACCCTAATCATTTATTGGAGCCGTGGTGTAGATCCGATGTCACCCTCTAGTGCCTAAAGGGCCTTGTTCGCCGCGACCTTCTTTGTGCGCGGACCACCGTCGAGGAGTGGCAGCTGGCCAGCAATGAGGACGTGCCATCACCGCTCGAAGACTATGTTGTGTCCTTCGCTCACTTCCACGAGCAGGGATTCACCACCACCACCCACAAGTTCCTTCAGGGGTTGCTGCATTACTACATGGTGGAGCTACCGCACCTTACTCTTAATGGGATCCAGCACATTGCAGCATTCATCGCCCTATGTGAGGGGTTCTTGGGGATTAGTCCCCACTTCGACCTGTGGCGGTATTTCTTCGCCCTCACCCTCCCAAAGAAGCGGGAGAAGAGGCAAGAGCTGAATGTGCCGATGGGATGCGCTGACATCTAGCTCCACAACAATCAGGTCAACGAGTACCCACCGATGCGTCTATCAACCTCCAACAAGGGGTGGTATTCACATTGGTTCTACGTTAGGAACGACACAGCTGCTCCCTTGCTAGAGTTTACTAGGTGCCTCATCGAAGAGGTCCTGGACTCGTGGAGGAAGTGGGGGTGCTGGAGAAAGATAAGAAGAGGATCTAGGACCACCTAACCGCCATCCGCATCCTGAAGGAGAGGGGCGTGAAGGGGTTGGGGATCATCGGTGCCTACCACATGCGAAGAGTGGCGCCGCTAATGAGGCAAGCGCTTCCCCTACACAGATGGCGCCCGAGGTGGCGCTTAATGGGACGACACTCGTCGAGGGAGCGCTCTCCCCCTCAAAAGTGGCACAACGCATCAAGGAGGCGATGGAGCCTTCACGGGATGATGCCGGCGCTGTTCTTGATTTTGTGTATCCGGTGCCAGGGCATCCCCCAATGCGGCTAGAACCAGGGTACATTGACTTTGTAAGTTCTCTTTCCTCATGCCTCCTTTTTAATTGAACTCCCATCCCCTTAATGCTGATATTGAGATAGGGGGACTAGCTGAAGAGACTCATCTTTAAGGATCACCTAGGCCCGCTGCCGAAGGACCTCTTCGTGGCGGCGGCGAATCGCACCGCGGCCGAGTGGCAGAAGAAGGCCAAGGAGGATAAGAGGAGGAAGAAGGCCGGCTGAGCAGAGGAGGGCAATGTCATGGGCTTCGTCCAGTTGGTCCATGGCATCTTCGAGAGACGTCTTGGCTCCCTGTTCATCATATGCCTTGATCCTTGGTGCTCCATAGTCAAAGTCGGTTGGGAGGACAGCCTTAGAACCGTAGACCATGAAGAAGGATGTGTAGCCGGTGGCTCGACTAGGAGTTGTCCTCAGGCTCCAAAGTATCATGGGGAGCTCGGTGACCCATCGTGCATCGAATTTGTTCAACCGGTTGAAGATCCTGGGCTTAAGGCCCTATAGGACCATGCCGTTTGTGCGCTCGACCTACCTGTTCGTTCAGGGGTGCGTGATAGTGGCCCAATTGACCCGGATGTTGTATTCATCGCAGAATTGAAGGAACTTCTTTCCAATCAACTGTGTACCATTGTCCGTGATGATGGACTTCGAGACTCCAAAGTGACGGACGATGTCAAGGAAGAATAGTATGGCTTGCTCGGACTTGATCACGGAGATCGGCCGAGCTTCTATCCATTTTGTGAACTTGTCTATGGTGACAGGCAAGTGGGTGTAGCCTCCAGGCACCTTCTTGAGAGGTCCAACTAGATCAAGCCCCCAAACTGCGAACAACCACATGATGGAGATCATTTAGAGCGCTTGGGCTAGGAGGTGAGTTTGCTGAGCATAGTACTGACACCCTTCGTAGGAGCGTATGATCTGCTCGGTGTCGACTACTGTAGTGGGCTAGTAGAAGCCCTGTCAAAATGCGTTTTTGACCAGGGTTCTAGGCGCTTCATGGTGACGGCATATCCCACCATGGATATCGCTCAGCAAATGCTTCCCCTGTTCGATGGGGATGGAGCGTTGTAGGATCCCGGTGTGGCTTCGCTTGTAGAGTTCGTTCTCGACAAGAACAAAGGACTTAGCACAATGAGCGAGCCATCGAGCTTCTGTCCTATCCATCGGCAGCATGTCCCGAAGGAGGTAGTCGAGGTAGAGTACCCTCTAGTCGACCAGAGGTTCGAGCTCGGTCATGGGGTCTTCTTCGAGCTCCATGACTTCGAGACCTGACGAAGCCAACGGTTGGTCAGCCCCTGAGGCTAAATTGGGGGATCATCATTGGCCTGTTCTGACCCCTCGTAGCAGACCGAGGGCTTGTGTTGGTCATTGGTGAAGACACCCATCGGCACTAGCACTCGGATGGATGCTACCTTCGTAAGCGCATCAGGCGCCTCGTTGAAGCACCTCGGGATGTGATTGAGCTCAAGGTCGTCGAACTTGTCTTCTAGTCATCAGACTTCTCGGTAGTATGCAGCCATCTTAGCGTCATGGTAGCTTAACTCCTTCATGACTTGATCGACGACTAGCTAGGAGTCTCCCCGAACATTGAGACGTTGAACGCCCAACTCGATGGCGATGCATAGGCCATTGACGAGCGCCTCATATTCGGCCACATTATTCGAGGAGGGGAAATGGAGATGAACCATGTACCTCATGTGTACCCTGAGGGGTGACATGAAGATCAGCCCCGCACTGACGCCCTTCTTCATCAGCGATCCGTCGAAGTACATCGTCCAGTACTCTTGATCGACGACCGCCGGCGGCATTTGGAGCTTGGTCCACTCCGCGATGAAATTAGCTAACACCTAGGACTTGATGGTCGTCCGAGGAACATACGAAATGCCTTCATCCATCAGCTCGAGTGCCCATGTCATGGTTCTCCTCGTGGCATCCTAGCTTTGGATGACCTCACCGAGGGGGAAGGATGTCACAACCGTTACCGGGTGTGACTGAAAGTAGTGGCGTAGCTTCCTCTTTGTGATGAGGATAGTGTACAAAAGCTTCTAGATCTAGGGGTAACAGGTCTTTGAGTTAGATAGGACCTCACTAACGAAGTATATAGGGCACTATACTTGGAAGGCATGCCCCTCTTCTTCCTGCTCCACTACCAGGGCGGCGCTGACCACTTGTGTGGTGGCCGTGATGTAGAGCAAAAGGTGTTCTCCCTTGGTGGGAGGAACCAGAATTGGGGCCTTTGCCAGGAGCTGCTTAACCATGTCAACTGCTTCCTAGGCCTCGGACGTCCATTCGAAGTGATCGGCCTTCTTCAGAAGTCGATAAATGGGGAGACCTCATTCGTCGAGGCGTGAGATGAAGCGGCTGAGTGCGACGAGGCACCCTGTAACTCACTGGACCCCCTTTATATCCTGAATCAGACCCATCCTTGTAATGGCTGAGATCTTTTCTGGGTTGGCCTCGATGCCACACTCAGAGACGATGAAACCAAGCAGCATGCCCCTCGGGACCCCGAAAACACACTTCTCGGGATTGAGTTTAATGTTGTTTGCTCAGAGTTTGGCAAAGGTCTTCTTAAGATCGGCTATGAGGTGGTCAACCTATTTGGGTTTAACTATGATGTCATCCACGTAGGACTCAATGGTCCACCTGATGAGACCCGTGAAACACTTGAGCATACAGCGTTGGTATGTAGCCCTAGCATTCTTCAGACCAAACGGCATTGTGACATAGCAGAACGATCCGATGGGGGTGATGAACGATGTTGTGAGCTGGTCAGACTCTTTCATCACAATTTGATGGTACCTAGAGTATGCATCAAGGAAGCAGAGGGTTTCACACCCCGAGGTAGAATCAACTATCTAGTGTATGCGCGGTAAAGGAAATGAATCCTTTGGGCATGCTTTGTTGAGGCCCATATAGTCAACACACATCCTCCATTTCCTGCTCTTTTTTCATACAAGAATGAGATTGGCCAATCACTCTGGGTGGTGCACTTCCTTGATGAATCCGGCTACCAAAACCTTTGTGATCTCTTCGTCGATGGTCCTGCATTTCCCTCATCGAAGCGACGCAAGTGCTATTTTACCGGCTTAGAGCCTGAATGGATCTTCAAGGTGTGCTCAGCGACTTCCCTCGGGATGCCTGGCATGTTCGAGGGTTTCCACACAAAGATGTCCTTGATGGTGCGGAGGAAGTCGACGAGCGCATTTTCCTATTTAGAGGAAAGCATGGTGCCAATGTGCACCACCTTGTCGTTGGGGCTGCCAGGATCTATGAGGACCTCTTTAGAGCCCTCCGTAGGCTCAAAGGACCTAGTCAACTTCTTGGTGTCGGGCGCTTCTTCGGTGACCTCCTTCTTGATGGCGGCGAGCTCTCCGAAGGCAATGATTGCTGTAGCGTGACCACAACACTCGACCTCGCACTCATAGACATGCTGGAAGGAGGTGCCGACGGTGATGACCCCGCCAGGGGTTAGTATTTTTAGCTTGAGGTATGTATAGTTGGGGACGGCCATGAACTTCACGTAGCATGGACGTCCCAGGATGGCGTGGAAGGTTCTGGGGAACCCGACCACCTCGAAGGTGAGGGTATCCGTCCTATAATTGGATGGATCCCCGAAGGTAATGGGCAGATCGATCTACCCAAGTGGTATGGCTTGCTTTCTGGGCATGATGCCATGGAAAGGTGCTCGGGTTGGGCGGATGCATGCCCGATCGATGGCCATTTTATTGGGCGTCTTGGCATACATGATGTTGAGGCCACTGCCTTCATCCATCAGTATTTTGGTGAGCCGCTTCGTGTCGATGATTGGGTCGACCATGAGCGGATATCTCCCCAGATGTAGGACGCTCTCTAGATGGTCAGTCTGATCAAAGGTTATGGTGGACTCAGACCACCAGAGGAAGGTAGGTGTGGCCGGTTCAGTTGTATAGACCTCGTAGCGCGCGACCTTCTGACGGTGTTTGGAGTCATTGGCTGCCAATCCTCTAAAGATCGTGAGGCAATCATCTGGTGTCGGAAAGCCATCGTCCTTCTCCTCATCGTCATTCGCAGTAGGGGCAGGGTCCTTTCCGTGCTCCCCTTTGTTGGGGCCTTCATACAAGAACCGCCTCATTACGCTGCAGTCCTTGTATAGATGCTTAACTGGGAAGGCATGGTTCAAGCATGGCCCCTCGAGTAGTTTTTCGAAATGGTTTGGAGTGCCCTCCATGGACTTTCGACCACCCTTGTGGGTAGTAGTGGCCACGAGTGAGTCCTCGCACCGTTGCTTCTTGTTCTTCCTTTTGGTAGAACGATTGGAGGTGCCTTCACCGGTGCCCTTGTCCCAACTTGCCTTGCCCTTGAGACAATCAAAGATCACTCCGACCGCTTCTTCTCCTAAGACGTGGCTGGTGGCGATGTCCTGGAGTTCCTTGGTGGTTCGCGGGCCCTTGCGTCCTAGCTTATGAACCAAAGACTCGCAGATAGTCCCAAACAGGAAAGCTCCTATAACATCGACGTCGACAACATTAGGTAGCTCATTGCATTGCCAGGAGAAATACTGGATATACCCACGGAGGGTTTCTCTAGCCTTCTACTGGTAGTTTTTGAGGTCCCATGGGTTTTAGGGCGCTTGTTTGTGCCCTAGAAGTTCCCCACGAAGATCTCCTTCAGATCCGCCCAACTTTGGAATGCGTTGGATGGCAGGTGTTCCAACCACGCTCATGTCGAATCGGCTAAGAACAGTGGAAGGTTGCGGATAATGAAGTCGTGATTATCCGCACCACTGGCTTGGCAGACAAGTCGATAGTCTTCGAGCCATAATTCGGGGTTTGTTTCCCTAGAGTACTTCAAGATATTGGTCGGTGGTCGATACCTCAGCGAGAAAGCAGCGTTGAGGATGTGATGGCCGAAGGATTGAGGGCCTAGTAGGCCAGGGCTTGGGCTTCGGTCCTCACTACTGTCATAACATCCACCGCGACGTGGATGATAACCTCGGTGGGCTCCTTCACTCGGGTCGCCATAGGTACATCTACAGGTGTTGAGGGTGCTGCGTGCATCACGGTTGTGGCCGAGACGCTGATGTACCGGGACTAGGGTGCGCTGCCTGCCGCCCTACGATGCCTGGTGGACCGACGCATCCTGGCCGGACCGCTCGGAGAGCGTTCGTTGGCTGACGTCGAGTTCACGTCGCCAAGACAATGAACTTTTTGCCTGCTGCGCCGCCGCACGCTCAAGTAGCGTGCGAATCTCATGGTGGGCCCGACAGTCCTCGGGCGTTGTGGCCTCTGGAAGGCCATGGAGCACGGTGATGTTCTGGCTTGCCTAGGCGAAGCGAGGGAGGGCTTCATCATCTACAATGATCCTCCGGTTCACGTCGTGGGCCATGGCACGTGCGCGCCCACCATCTCTGTGGCATTCGATCTCCCGATCAAGCTTTGCGCATTCCTGCTCGAGCTGGAGTCATGCTTCATTGATCTCTCGGTGTCGGGCTTTCAACTGTTCCACCCTCATGTGAGGTGGGCCCACTATTTTTCCCTCAGCCTCGTCGCTGAGGTTGTTTGCCGGGGTAGCCTCCTCCTTGGAGACGCTTTCAACGTGTCCCTTGGGGGTACCCATCATGAAGCATTTCCAAGAGGGGTGATGGCTCCCCCTGCTGCAGTTAGAGCCAGAGGGTGACCCTGGCTCCTCTACAAGGAGGTCATGGAGAGATTCTGTGACATGTTCGATCATCCCCACGAACTCGTTGTTCACAGGGAATGGGATCATGCGTTGTGCCACAAGGTGGCTAGCGGTCGCCGTGGTGTTGTGGAGACCGAATGAAAGCACTATTGGGGCGCTCCGTGCGGGGTGTTTCGGAGAGATGGTGAGGCGACATGGGTCCTCCCTGGACGGCTAGGGTTTAAGGGAGATGCCGAGCTAGCGCTCAAGCCTCCCGTAGTTGAGGCCGATGGAGGGGAGAGGTTGGATGGTGGCGTGAGCCAACACCAACTCTCCTCCCACCATGATGATGAAGTCCAGGTCACCAAAGCGCACGTGTGCGCCCAGGACCCAGCTGATTCTATAGCTAGCCATCCGTGGCCTGATGTTAACATCGGAACACGCAAAGGTCCCCTACCTGGCTTACCAACTATCAGTGTTTCGAGTAAACACCAAAGAGTAAATTTGTATTTATTGCGCATTGGGCCCGGATGGTGTGCTAAAAGACATAAGGTTTATACTAGTTTGGGCAGAATGTCCCTACGTCCAGTTTGCAACCACTTCTCATGTTATTAGCACTAAAAGGTTCATAGTAGGGGGTACAAATGGGTGAGAGAGGGACAGGTCCCAAGTCTCTGATGGAAAGGTCTAACAGATGCTAAGAGCTTGGATGCTACTTAGCTATGTGGTGTGATGTGTGAGGAATCGATCCGTTAGTGGGGTGCCCTGCCCTCCCTTTTATAGATTAAGGGGGAGCAGGGATTACAGATGGGAGAAAAAAGAAAAACCAGAGGCAAAGAAAGTCCTTCGAAGGTGCCAGGTCTTCCTTTTCCTTTGAGCCTACCTTGCTGACATGGCAAACGGTACCAAGGATAGCATGTTCGCTGATCCTGATAGGGCCATGCTCTGGCTTCGTTCAGCAAGTGGTCACGTCCCATCCCACTTCGACGGGTGGCGCGACGCACCAGGGTGCCGAGCCATGACCCTACGTGGAGCAGATGGCGTAGAGACCCTACGTTCGTTACTGTAGATGGCATGAGTTTCCTCCTAGACCATAGTAGTTGTCGTATGTTTCTGTCAAGATTCGTGTCCGAAGGCAAATGCCGGCGCCCATAACACTATAGGACAAATGTTGGCACCACAACACTGTTTGGGCTCTGATATGCCTGGAAGGGCTTAAAGCGCCCGTCTGGTCATATCCTAATGGTACTTTCCCATAGGTATGCAGGGTATGGTCCTCGGTATTGTGGTTGACTTGAGTGCCCCGCCTTATCTGCGTGCATAGTTATGAAGGGGCAGCGCACAGATGTCGGGTGAGGGGGAGCCTGCCCCTGGACATCAGGCGAGGCAAAGCCTGCCCTCAGGGGTCGAACATGGCGGAACCAGCTAGTAGGGGTTGGATGAGGCAAAGTTAACCCTCAGTCGTTGGGCAAGAGATGTAGTCGTGTTCTTGCCTGTTTAGAACCGTCAATGTTTGATGGTTATTATCTCCTCCTCTTTGGGTACCTTAGTATTCGGTCCTCGATAATTCTTTTCTCCTAACTAGATCAAACAAAGTGTGTGCAAGACATCAAGCCATGTTATGAGAATCAATAATATTTAGTTCACTCCTCAAAGGACAAAATCTTGACTCATCTAGGGGCTTTGTGAAGATATCGGCTAGTTGCTTTTCAGTGCTCACATGGTGAATAGTGATATCTCCTTTGGCTTCGTGGTCTCTCAAAAAGTGATGCCAGATGTTTATGTGCTTTGTTCGAGAGTGGTTTATAGGGTTGTTTGCCAACTTAATGGCACTCTTGTTGTCACACAAAAGTGGAATCTTGGTTTCGTCAAATGCTCCCCAATATATTATCAATGGGATGATCCCGTTGAATGGATTGATGCACTCTAGGATGTGGCACTTGTGTTGATCTTTGGATGGGGCTATCATCGCCATCATCATGGTCATGATCAATTGGAGGATCACAACCATGAGCTTGTGGAGGGTTGACTTCACTTCTTTCTTCATTGTTGAGTTGAGGTTGAGCTTGCTCATTGTTGACACCATCTTCATGAGAATGACCTTGTGCATCATTTGATCTCCCATCTTGATTATTTCTTGTTGCAGAAGCTTCACCATGTTCATTGGATGAAACATGATGAATGGTTGGATCAAGATCAACATGCACAACATGGTCTTCATCTTCGTCTTCGACGGGCTTTACTTCACTAATGGCAAGCTTCTTGATTGCTTTGTGTGGAGCTTCTTCATTACCTACAATCTCAACATTGACTTGCTCCTTTTGAGAGGCGTCGGTTTCATCAAAAGTCATGTCTACCGTAATTTCAATCAAACCGGTGGTTTTATTGAAAACACGATATCCATGTTCGTTGGTACCATAACCAAGCATGAAGCCTTCATCAACCTTTGGTGCAAACTTTGAGCTTTTGGATTTCTTATTAAGTATGAAACACTTGGATCCAAAACCTCTAAAGTAGTGCACCTTAGGCTTTTTACCAGTTAGAAGTTCGTAGGCGGTCTTTTCTCTTTTCTTGTGAAGATATAAGTGGTTGATAGCATGGCATGCCGTGTTGACCACTTCCGCCCAATGGGTGGTTGGAGTCTTATACTCATCCAACATTGCTCTTGTGGCTTCTATGAGTGTTTGGTTCTTCCTCTCCACAACACCATTTTGTTGTAGAGTGTATGGAACCAAAAACTCATGCTTGATTCCTTCTTCATCAAGAATCTCTTCAATGTTGGTGTTCTTGAACTCCGTCCCATTGTCACTTCTAACTCTCTTGATCTTGACATCAAACTCATTTTGAGCTCTTCTTGCAAACTTCTTGAAGATACCTTGGACTCCACTCTTTTCATGCAAAAAGAATACCCAAAGTGAAACGAGAATAATCATCAACAATTACGAAACCATATTTGTTACCACCAATGCTTATATAAGCGACAGATCCAAATATGTCCATGTGAAGCAACTCCAATGTCCTTTCGGTTGTTACAACATTCTTGATGGGGTGTTTAGCTCCAACTTGCTTTCTCGCATGGCATGCGGTATAAATCCTATCTTTCTCAAAAGAAACATTTGTTAGTCCAAGGATGTGTTCACCTTTTTGAAGTTTGGCCAAGTTCCCCATCCCAACATGGGCAAGTCGGCGATGCCATAACCAACCCATGCTAGATTTTGCCATTAAACAGGTCTTGGGATTTACTCTATTTGATGTGAAATCAACTAGATAGAGTTTCCCTTTTAAATGACGCATAAATGCAATAGAGGAATCATCCCTTCTGTAGACTTCCATACCCTTATCCGTAAAGAGACAATTGTAACCCATCTCACAAAGTTGTGAGATAGACAACAAATTGTATCTCAACGAATTCACAAGTAAAACATTTGAAATGGAATTATCATTTGATATAGCAATTTTACCTAAACTGAGAACTTCTTCTTTTCCATTGTCACCAAACACAATATTCCCACTTTGATCATGACTTGGTTGGAATGACATGAACATGTCCTTCTCTCCGGTCATATGATTGGTGCATCCACTATCCAACACCCAACTTGTTCCACTAGAGGAATATTCCTACAAAGACAAATCAAGCTTTTGTTTTAGGTACCCAAAAGGATTTGGGTCCTAGGGGGTTAGTCACATAAAACTTGGGCACCCAAACACTTCTCATAATTTTCTTCCTCTTTTGGGTACCAACATACACAATCTTGCCATCCTTGCCCCCAACAACACATATAGTCACTAGCATAGCACCATGAAAGTGGTGCTTGTGGCTTGGAGGCCTCGGATTGCTTCGTCTTGATTGTCTTGTCACTTGTAGGTTGGATCTTGGGAATGTAGACCTTGTTGTTGGCCTTGCATATAAGCTCATCAAGAGCAACACCCTTGTTGAACTTCACACAAGGCACACCATTGATCATGTTCCTTCCATTGGCCTTTCCATCATACCTATTATAGCCAATGCCTTCCTTGATTGATGGGTGCCTTGATGACTTGTATATAGTCTTGTTGGATTGCTCTTGACACTTGCACCCATTCTTCAAGATCATCTTCAACATATGAATTTCCTTGTTTTTCTTCTCTAACTCAACAAGGTTAGTTGTATATGCATTCACACCAATTTTATAGCATCTTTTACAACCATTACTAGTGGAGACATTAGAGTCTTCAGTTGCCTTAGGAGAAGTTGAAGTGCTAGCCCAAAGAGTACTATAGTTTAGCTCAAGATTTTGGTATTTTTCTTCCAAGTTTGTGAGGCTTTCTTGAGTTATACTCTTCTCATTCTTGAGGCTAGCTACTTGATCATTAACCGAGGAATGTTCCTTAGACAATTTTCTAATTGAGTCATTGGCTAAAGACAATTCTATGGTTAACTTCTCAACCTTCATCTTTTCCTCAGCGATAGATGCTTCAAGTGTAAGGTTTTTCTCTCTTTAGTGATTATATCTGCTTGCATCTCTAAGCATCTATCCCTCTTCTCTAATTTCTTCATTAGTGTTTTTATTTTAGTGAAGGCCTTTTTACCAAATTTCTTTATCATGGTTGCTTCAATTTCTTCTATGTTCTCATCATAACTATCATACTCATCACTAGAGGGATTGGGTGTAACATGTACCTTCTCTCCCTTAGCCATGAGGCAAGTTGGAGTGTAGTAGTTGTTGTCGATGATGTTGGAGAAGAGCTTCGGTGATGAAGATAGGTTGGGAAAGAGTTTTGGTGGTGAAGTTGAGTTAGGAAAGATCATGGTCGGTGAGGAAGAGTGGTGGATGGCGATGTTTGTGGCTCCCTTCTTCTTCTTCTTCTCATTATCATTTGAGTCACTATCATTTGACTCCCATTCTTCCCTAAGATGAGCTTCACCTCTCTTCTTGCCTTTGTTCTTCTTGTTTTCATCCTTATCGTGCTTGTGCTTCTTCTCATTAGGATAATCGGCTATAAAGTGACCGGTTTGACCACATCCATAACAAAACCTCTTTTTGTACCTTCTCTTTTCATCACCATAGGTCTTGCGGTTGCTCTTCTTTTTCATAAACTTTCAAAGATTTCTAATCACAAATGCAACCTCTACATTAGAATTTTCTTCTCCACTTGAGGAATCATCCTTCACTTTCGTCTTCTTCTCTTGACTTGAACCTTGACCTTCATGTTGTTGAGTTGCTTTAAGGGTTGCATTCTTGTTGTATCCCATTGCATTAGGATTTTGATTGTGAGCATTGATTGCATCTTCATCTAGACACTCATGATGCTTGAGTTTTGAAAGAACTTCTTGGGGTGTCATCTCATCATAACTGGGCCTTTCCATGATCACGGACGCCAGCATGTTGTTCTTGGCTCTGTAGGTTCTCAACATCTTTCTAGCAACCTTGTTGTCATCCCATTCGGTGCTACCAAGAGCTCTTATGCGGTTGACCAATGCCATAAGCCTATCAAATATGGATTGTGTTGTTTCATTTTGCAAGAACACAAATTTTTCCAATTCACCATGAAGTAACTCAATGTTGCCTTTTCTCATACTCCTATCTCCTTCAAATGACACTTTCAAAGTATCCCAAATTTGCTTTGCACTCTCCATTCAATTCACCTTTCTAAACTCATCCGGAGCTAGGCTTGGCACAAGCAATGCTACAGCTTGTGTATTTTGATGGAGATTGTGCACTTCTTCTAGGGTTATCTCTCTATCTTCATCGGTAGGAATCATCACACCAACATCCATAACTTCCCAAAGTCTTGTGGCAATGAGATGCATCTTCATCTTGTAAGACCAATCGGTGTATCTTGTTCCATCAAAGTGAGGTGGCTTGCTAATGTTGACGGAAGGAGTATGTAGAGGTGAACCTTTGATGAGTTGTCTATAGTCGAAGTTCATGTTTGAATATATTCCCTTTCCATGAGCATGCTCACTGGCTCCAATATCACTAGCGACATCTTTGTTTGCTTCATTCTTGCCACTTGTTTTATCATTCTTGCCACTTATTGCATCATCAACCTTCTTGCTCAATTCTTCTTTCATCTTGCTCATCTCATCTTGCATCTTCTTCATTTCATCTTGGAAGAACTTGACATGAGCAGCCATCAACTCTTCAACTATTTTCTTGGCCATCTCGGCGGCATCGGCTTGCATCTTGTCGGACTCCGATATTGTTTCTTCTCACGCGGTGAAGCGCTAAAAGAAGACCTTGCTCCGATACCAATTGAAATGATCTAACAATGCCTAGAGGGGGGGGTGAATAGGCGTATCTAAAAATTAACAGCAAACGCTAAGTTCAAATTTGTTAGTCAATGTCGGAAGTCCTGACAGTTTGGGTCAGAACTCCCAATGCCGTCAGAAGTTTTGGTACAAACTGTCAGAAGTCCCGATGCCTACTTGAACTATAAAAGCAATGCCAAATTCAACTTTGTGGATAAATAATCTTACAACCCCACTTCCTAGTGGTTTGGTGAAGATGTTGGGTCACTTCCTAGACGCCGAAATGCCTCCAAACCATAGATCGAGTCCAAACCCTAAAATGAAGTTCAGGAGAGAGAGACAAACAAATACAAGTAATCTCAAGCAAACACAACAACAAGCACACGGGACACAAGGATTTATCTCGAGGTTCGGCAACCCCACAAAGGAGCTCCTATGTCCTAGTTGTTGAGGTAACCACAAAGGTAGGAGTCTCTTTCACCTCCTTGCCTCTCTCAAAGCAACCACAAAGGTCACTTGAACTTTCCACTAAGAAATCAAGGGTAATACAAACTTCCCAAAGCTCTTCCACAAGATGGAATCACTTGGGCAATGCCTAGCCAGCTAGGGGCAAAGCCCCAAGAGTAATAGACACAAATCCAACCAGCTTGATGAAGAAATCAAGTGCTCAAGCGTGCCAAAGTGATTCTCTCACTTAATCCACCCTCCTTTCACTCAAATCCCTAAGGGAATCGAAGATTGGAGCAAAGGGGAGAGGAGAGGGGTGCCTTGAATGCTTGAGAGCTGTTTTTTAGACGAAGGTGCATGAGCAGTGAATCAGTGAATCCCTAGTTAGAAGTGCGGAGAGGGCTATTTATACTCATAGTAGAAATCTAATTGTTTAGATCTACGTCGGAAGTCCCGACATAGATCTTGGGACTTCCGACTGTCGGGACTCCTGACGTACGTCAGGACTTCCAGCGGGCGCAGTCAGCCGGCCAGCAAAACCCTAGGTGTCGGGACTCCCGATTTGGGTTGGGACTTCCGACGGCCACGGTCACCGCGCAGGCTAAGTGACTGGGCATCAGGCTCGCCCATGAGTCGTGACTTTCGACTATCGGGAGTTCCTGGCATACGTCGGGACTTCCGACACCAACAGTCACTAAAAATATTCTACGTGCTCGTGGAGTGCTAGAGTGTCTCTCTTTTGATTTTATTTTTATGCTTGAGCACTCTATCTTCCTTAGGTCAACTAAGTTTGCATCCCTCTTTATAGTGCGGCGGATCCTAAACTCAAAAGCAAAATATAAAACCCTTGGAGAGCGCTTTGAGTTCGTCCGCCTTTAAAACTTCAAGAATTGAGGGATACCATTTCATCTTTATCAAATCTTTGAATCTTTCATGGGACTAATAGCTATGACATATCTCATTAAGATCACATTAGTCCCTAATTTGGATGTCATCAATACACCAAAACCCACATAGGGGGTAAATGCACTTTCAATCTCCCCATTTTTTATAATTGATGACAACCAACTTAGGCTTTTATAAGAATGAATGAATTTAAAGCTTTTGAAACCCAAGATTTATGAAGAGCTCCCCCTTGATGTATGCATGAAATTAAATTTCAATTAGAATCATCTGTACATGATTTGCATACATCAAGACAAAAGCTCCCCCTAAATTTTGCAATCCGTGGGGGTGCAACAAGTGTGTGTGAACTAATATATATCTGTGAAGAGATACAATATGACATGTTATATTCACACAACAAGTAAAAGAGAATATGATGGCCAAGATTTCAAAGTAGAAACTTGAAGCAACACATGGCCATCCAAAATAACATCCACCATCACAAGTAGAGACAAGCACAAGCTAATAAGGTAGATAGATAACCATTACTTGTCCTACAATCATGCATCACAAACACATATATATATAGTTGTCCATCACATATTAGCCACACATGACATAGTTCATACAACCTAAAGGTCTTAAAGTCTCAAAACAAAGTGAAGATAGATCAAAGCCTAACACCCCCCCTTTGTCAACAAGTGCCAAAAGGGGTAGGCCGCGTGAAGAAATGACTACTCGTCCTCGTAGTCCTCATCATCATCTTGGTCACCATTATCACCACCATCGTCGTTGGCATCATTATCCTCCTCCTCCATGTAGTCCTCATCTTCTTCAGTAGCCTTGCTCTTGACATGAGGGCGAGAAGCAGCATCATCCTCATATACCGCATAAGCCTCATCATAGAGTGCCAAAGGATCATGGGGAGGCACAAATGGTGGCGGAGGAGAAGACTCAATACCAGCCTGCTGTTCCAAACGATAGAGTCTCTCTTGCATGTCATGCTCACATTGAGCACTAGCACAACATTGTCCAAACATGTAGGTCATGAGGAACTTGAACTTGTTGGGCTTCTTACCAAAGGAGGAAGAAGAGAGTGGCTCGACACTAGAAGAGCAAGCAACAACAGGTGGTGAAGTAGCACGACAAGAGCGAGAACCCAAAGCACCTTTGCCTTTGGCTTGGGCTGCATTAGCCTTCTTCCTTAGTTCTTTGGCAGCTGTGATAGATGTCTTGTTGGAGATCTTGAGGAGCTTGTGCTGAGTGTCTATGGGGAACCGGATGCCGGACACATTAGTCCCTAATTTAGATGTCATCAATACACCAAAACCCACATAGGGGGCAAGTGCACTTTCAAAAACGATAAAACCTAGGAGCATACCCCTTGGGACCCCGAAAACACACTTCTCGGGGTTGAGCTATATGACGTTTGCTCAGAGTTTTGTGAAGGTTTGTTCTAGGTCGGCTATGACCTGGTTAGCCTATTTGGATTTGACCATGATGTCATCCACGTAGGCCTCAATGGTTCGCCCGATGAGGTCCCCAAAATACTTGAGCATGCAACGCTGGTACGTAGCCCCCACGTTTTTAGACCGAACGACATTGTGACGTAGCAGAACGATCCGAATGGGGTGATGAAAGATGTCACGAGCTGGTCGGACTCTTTCATCGTGATTTGATGGTACTCGGAGTACGCATCAAGGAAGCAAAGGGTTTCACACCCTGAGGTTGAGTCGACTACTTGGTCTACGTGTGGCAAAGGAAATGGATCCTTTGGACACGCTTTGTTGAGACCCGTGTAGTCAACACACGTTCTCCATTTCTCACTCTTTTTCGTACAAGAACGTGATTGGCTAACCACTTGGGGTGGTATACTTCCTTGATGAACTTGACCACCAAAAGCTTTGCAATCTCCTCGCCAATCGCCCTACATTTCTCCTTGTCGAAGCGACATAGGCACTGCTTCACCGGCTTAGAGCCTGGCCTGATCTTCAAGGGGTGCTCGGTGACTTCTCTCGGAATGCCTGGCATGTCTAAGGGTTTCCACATAAATATGTCTCTATTGGCGCGGACAAAGTCGATGAGCGCACTTTCCTATTCGGAGGAAAACATGGTGCCAATGCGCACCACTTTGCCCTTGGAGCCACTAGGGTCTATGAAGATCATGAGGTAGCCATCCAGTGTTGGAAAGCCATTGTCCTTCCCCTCGGCGTCGTCTACAGCCGACTTGGGGTCCCTCCTATGCTCCCCTTTGTTGGAGCCTCCGGGCAAGAACCGCTTCATGAGGCCGGAGTCCTTGTATAGATGCCTGATGGGGAAGGCATGGTTCGGGCATGGCCCTTCGAATAGCTTCTCAAAGTGGTTTGGGGTACCCTCAGCGGGCTTCCGACCCCCCTTGTGGTCGGTAGTGGCCATGAGCGAGCCCTCGCACCGCTGCTTTGTTCTTCTTGCTTGGACGGTTGGAGGTGCCTTCACCAGTGTCCTCGTCTCGCTTTACCTTGCCCTTGAGGCGATCAAAGATCGCTCCGACCGCCTCCTCGCCCGAGGCATGGCTGGTATCAATGTCGAAGAGCTCCTTGGTGGTTCACGGGCCCTTACGTCCTAGCTTATGGACTAGGGACTCGCAAGTGGTCCTAGACAGGAAAGCTCCTATGACGTCGGTGTCGGCAACGTTGGGCAGCTCGTTGCATTACTGAGAGAAGCATTGGATGTACCCACGAAGGGTTTCTTTGGTCTTCTATCGGTAGTTTTTTAGATCCCATGGGTTCTCGAGACACGCGTATGTGCCCTGGAAGTTTCCCACGAAGATTTCTTTCAGGTCCGCCCAACTTTGGATTCTGTTGGGCGGAAGGTGTTCCAACCACGTTCGCGCCGAATCGACCAGGAACAATGGAAGGTTGTGGATAATGAAATCATCATTATCCGCTCCACTGGCTTGGCAAGCAAGCCGATAATCCTCGAGCCATAGTCTAGGGTTCATTTCTCTAGAGTATTTCGGGATGTCGGTCGGTGGTCGGTATCGTGGTGGGAAGACGACGTTGAGTATGTGTCGGCCGAAGGCCTAAGGTCCTAGCAAGTTGGGGCTTGGGCTTCGGTCCTCGCCGCTGTCGTAGCGTTCGCCACGATGAGGGTGGTAGCCGCAGCTAGCCCCACTACCTCGCATCGCTGCGGGCACGCTTGCGGGCATCAAGGGTGTCACACGCATCACGATGGTGGCCGAGACGCTCATGCACCGAGATCGCGGTACATGGCCAGCCACCTTGCGGCGCCTGGTGGACTAAAGCATCCTTGTCGGGTCGTTCTGAGGGCGTGCGCTGGCTGGCGTCGAGCTCACATCGTTGGGACAGCGAGCTCTCGGCCTGCTGCGCCGCTGGACGCTCGAGTAGCGTGCGAATCTCGCGATGGGCCCGATGATCCTTGGGCGTCGCGGGCCCTGGAAGCCCTCGGATCAAGGCCGCCGCCGCAGCGATGTTCTGGCTCACCCGGATGAAGTGTGGGAGGGCTTCATCATCCTCGATGATCCTCCGGTTCACGTCGCGGGCCATGGCGCGCGCACGCCCACCGTCTCCATGGCGCTCGATCTCTCACTCGAGCTCTGCGCATTCCTGCTCGAGCTGGAGTCGTGCTTCCTTGAGCTCTTGGTGCTAGGCCTTCAGCTGCCCTACCCACAGGTGAGGTGGGCCCCCTGCATCCCTCTTGACCTCATCGTCGAAGTCGTTCATTGGGGTAGCCTCTCCCTTATGGATGCTTTCGACGTGTCCCTTGGGGGTACCTACCATAAAATATTCATGAGAGGGATGATGGCTCCCCCTGCTAGAGTCAGAGCTAGAGGGCGACTTCGATTCTCCTGTGAGAAGGTCGTGGAAAGATTTCACGACATATTCGGTCATCCCCATGAACTCGTCGTTCGCAGGGGATGGAGGAGTGTGTTGCGCCACAAGGTGGCCAACAGTCTCTGCGGTGTTGCGGAGACCGGACGGGAGCGCTGTCGGGGCGCTTTGGATGGGTATTCTGGAGAGAGCGGCTCTTCTCTGGCAAGCTACACCATGACATTGGCTAACGAGAAGGTGAGGTGGCACAGGTCCTCCCGGGATGGTCGAGGTCCTAGGAAGGTGCTGAGCTGGCGCTCTAATCTCTTGTAGTCAAAGCCGAGGAGCTGGTCGTTCTCGGGGGCGCGGGACTCCGGTGCATGCAGCTGTAGCTCCTCAAGCATCTCGGTGATCGTGTCGAGGTCAGCGGAGTGGAGAGGTTGGACGGCGGCGGGAGCCTGTGCCAACTCTTCCTCCGTTGTGATGATGAAGTCCAGGTCCCCAAAGCGCACGTGCGCGCCCGGGACCCAGCTGACGCCGTGACTGGCCATCCGAGACATGAGGTGGACGTCGAGATGCGCAAAAGACCCCTACCTGGCATGCCAACTATCGGTGTTTCGAGTTACCACCGACGAGTAAATTTCTAATATTGCGTGTCTGGCTCGGATGGTACGCTTAGAGGACATGAGGTTTATACGGGTTCGGGTAGAAAGTCCATACGTCCAGTTCGTTGCTGCTATTCATGTTACTAGCAATGCATGTTTGTAGTAGGGGGTATAAATAGGCGAGAGAGAGAAATGATCCCAAGTCTCTGGTGGAAAGAGTGAACGGGTGCTGAGAGCTCGATCGCTGCTCAGTCGTGTGTTCATGTCGTGTTCTTGTGTGTTTATCTCGTGTTCTTATCGGTTCGGGGTGATTCGATCGGTCCTCGATGGGTCCATCTCCTCCATGGGACGCCCTACTTTCCCTTTTATAGGCTAAGGGAAAGCACGGGTTACAGCGGAGAAAAAGAAAAGAATCAGAGGGAGAAGAAGTCCTTCAGGATCGCTGGGTCCTTTTTCTCCTTCATGCGGGTCCCGCCGACCCTGTAGATGTCAACAGGGGCATCTCCACGTCGTGGCCCTGTTTGTCACTGGCGCCACGCACAGGCGTCGTCTGCCGATCATGGCGTTCCATTCCATCTCGGCGGACGTCGTGATGAACTGACGTGTCTGTTAGCGTTCGTACAATGGTTAGACAGAACAGCACCGGCACGCCCGACGCTGTTCTTGATGTGAACCCTCAGGTATGGCCCGTCACGGCCACAGTTACATCGGGGCGTGCCGATCTCTTCCTTGGTATCAGAGTTTTGACCTAGGCCCATACGCCTGGACCTGGAGTGGTCGGTGGCGGTATGGTACTCCATCGGGCGAGGCAGAGCCCGCGACCTCGTGGTCGGGCGAGGCGGAGCCCTCCCCTAGAGGTCAGGTGAGGCGGAGCCCGCGCCTAGAGGTCGGACGAGGTGGAGCCCGGCCCTAGAGGTCGGATGAGGCGGATCCCGCGTACCTGTGGTCGGTTGGAGCTGTAGTCGCGCTCTTGACTGCTCGGATGAATCGATGTTGATGGTCGTTAGCTTCTTCTCTTCGGGTACCCTAGTATTGATCCTCGACACATGGGTAACGAACGTTTGTGATACACATATCAATGACAGATCCCTACGTAGTCCATGGATATTTTTATATCTCAACTCAATGCTTAACACGAGATTTATACAAATTTATCCGTTTCAACTTCACAAGAGTTACAACATGCTTGAAACCCACATCATAAACGGGTAACGAACGTTTGTGATACACATATCACAGATAGATCCCTACATAGTCCATGGATATTTTTATATCTCAACTCAATGCTGAACACAAGATTTATACAAATAAAAATGCTGCAATGTGTATATTTAGAGAACCTAATACGAGAGGATCTTAATTGGTCAATTCTTGCATTTGCTTGCCTAAAATAGAGCAAGAAGCAAGTAAGCTGCGTCTTGGAGTTATCCCAAGCAACTAAGCAAGATCTCTACTCCTCTGGGGCTAACTTAGAATAAACAAGTGATAAAAAAAACTTAGAATAAACAAAAAAAAGAACTCTACACCTGATTCCAGATGAGCCCTGTTATTTCAAATTTCAAAATAGATTTGGATTTCGAAGGTTTCAAAGAACCAGAATTCACCTCGACACATTTTCCTTTCAGAAGCACAATAAAAATTGAGCAATTGACCTTTGAGAACTGTGGCAGCGAGGCGTCGGTATAAACACGGACGGATCGCGCGAATTCACGAATCCCGTCGGCAAGGAAAGCAGAACTCCCCGTCCCCGCTCCCCCAAACTGTTCGGACCGGACGCGTCTCTCCGAACTTCTTGCGGCGGAAGAAAGAGAAGCCGGGGAGAGGAGTCGCGGCTCCCGACACATGTGGCGGCGCGCGGCGACGGCGGCGCTGTCGCTTGGCGCCGGTGCCGGCGCGGTCGCGGTCGCCACCTCTGAGGACCCCGCCGCGACGCTCAAGGTCTGCGCGCACCTGCCTCCGCGCCTCCTCCGCGACTCCGTCACGGCCGCCACCGTCGCGTTCGACTACAAGTGGTCCCTCTGGGGCCTCGAGCCGGGCACCCCGGCGTGGCAGAGCGCCAGGCACCACGCTCACCTCCGCTCCGCCAACCGACTCCAGGAACTCTGCTTCCGCAACGGCGGCATCTACATCAAGCTCGGCCAGCACATCGCTCAGCTGGTTCGGAATTTGCCTCTGCTGGGCTTGTTTTTAGTGATGCGTGTGATTCAATTGTAGAATGACGTTGAAACGATCATTCTCTGATTGGTGATTGCCTATGACAAAACTTGATATTTTGCCTGTTGGCGTGTTTATTTTTGCTTGTTTTAGGAGTATGTCGTGCCGGAGGAGTACGTGCAGACAATGAGGGAATCGATGCTGAAGAGGTGCCCGGTCTCATCGTACGAGCAGGTCCGCGGGGTGTTTGCCAAGGATCTCGGTGAATCGCCAGAAACTGTAAGTGTCTTGTCTGCGTCCTCTTTGCATTACTGTTTTGAGCAGTACAACTGCTTGTAGAAAGGCTGCAGGAGCTGAAGTGCTGAGCAAATTACTGATGGTGTATTATTGATCTTATATGTTTAGCGGCCCCAAAGCTCTGATGCTAGCGTCAAATAATGGATTTGCCGACCAGAGCACAGCATGTTGACTTGGGAAAATTCTGACCTTAATTTTTCCTTTTCTCCTTTCTTTTTGTGTGTAGGTTTTTGCAGAATTTGATCCTGTCCCACTTGCAAGTGCTTCCCTTGCACAAGTCCATGCTGCCCGAACTCACGATGGGCAAAAAGTTGCTGTTAAGGTTGGGTTTTAAGGAACAATCGTGGTCTCCCTGAATAGCAGTAGAGGTTAAACTAACCTTGTTTTCTTCCTCACATTGTATCCTCCTATCTTGATATCCAGGTTCAGCATGACCACCTCAGGGATACTGGTGTTGTAGATATAGCCACTGTGGATTTGTTAGTGAATGCTCTGCATTATATTTTCCCTACATTTGACTACAGGTATTACTTGTGAATGGTAGCATCTTTCTCTTGTTATCTTGTTTGGTTTCTTGTGTTTGATTTTTAGCAATGTGCACAAACCGGTAGCAAGAGAAAGCACACCCTAGAGGATTGTCATCACTGTTAGTCAAACAAGGTGGTAAATTTCCTGAATTTACTTGCTTTACAGCTTTAATTATCAATTTGAAATTGAAATTTTGGTCTCCAAGCCCCCAGGTTATCCAGTCAGCACACAATTGAGGACATGTTTGGTGTTCTTCGTAGAAGGATACAACAACAACAACAAAGCCTGTCAGTCCCAAACAAGTTGGGGTAGGCTAGAGTTGAAACCCACCAAGAGCCTCTTGTCACGGTTCAGGCACTTCAATAGCTGCTTTTCAAGCACTCCTATTGAAACATAGATCTCTAGGTATATCCCAAACTTTCAAATCTTTTTTTATTGCCTTCTCCCCATGTCAATTTCGGTCTATCTCTACCTCTCCTTACATTATTAGCTTGGCTTAGGACTCCACAATGCACTGGTGCCTCTGAAGGTCTCCTTTGGACATGACCAAACCACCTCAACCGATGTTGGACAAGCTTTTCTTCAATTGGTGCTACCCCTAGGCGGTCACTTATATCATCGTTTCTGACTCGGTCCATTCTTGTGTGACCACAAATCCATCGCAACATACACATTTTTTCAACACTCAGTTGTTGAACATGTCGAAACTTTGTAGGCCAACATTCTGCTCCATACAACATAGTCGGTCTAATCGCCGTTCTATAAAACTTGCCTTTTAACTTTTGTGGCACCCTCTTGTCATAAAGAATGCCAGAAGCTTGTCGCCACTTGATCCACCCTGCTTTGATTCTATGGCCAACGTCCGCATCAATATCTTAATTCTTCCATAGCATCGATCCTATATAACGAAAGATATCCTTCTTAGGCACTACTTGACCGTCCAAACTCACATCTCCCTCCTCCTGTGCAGCTCCGCCAAAGTCACATCTCATGTATTCGGTTTTAGTTTTGCTTAATCTAAAACCTTTAGACTCAAGAGTCTGCCGTCACAACTCTAATTTCCTATTTACTCCTGCCTGGCTTTCGTCCACTAACACTACATCATCAGCGAACAACATACACCAATGGATATCCCCTTGAATGTTCCTGGTAACCTCATTCATTACCAAAGCAAAGAGGTACGGGCTCAAGGCTGACTCTTGATGAAGTCCTATTTTAATCGGGAAGTAAGCTGTGTTACCATCATTTGTTCGAACACTAGTCACAGCATTGTTGTACATGTCCTTGATGAGGGTCACGTACTTTGATGGGACTGTGTTTGTCCAAAGCCTACCACATAACATTTCTTGGTATCTTGTCATAAGCCTTCTCCAAGTCAATGAAAATCATGTGTAGGTCCTTCTTCTGCTCTCTAAACCGCTCCATAACTTTTCTTATTAGGAAGATTGCTTCTGTGGTTGACCTTAGAGTAAATATTCCAGATTGGACAATGATATGTTTTACTATTTATGTAGTTCCTAATAGATACACGCGTATTCATCTGATTTTTAAGGCAGTCAGTTATATTTCGTGATCTTACATCAAGCTTGATATCTATTTGTATGTTGGAATACTTGGCCCTAGCTCTTCGTTGCATTGCCGGATTCGCATGCATAACTTAACCTAATGTTATGTCAATGTGACTGTAAATCCTTGATTGCAATGCTACTTGTTTAGTTTTCACGCAGAGTTCATTTTACATTATTGCCAAATAACTGCTTCCATGCAGGTGGTTAGTTGATGAAGTTCGAGAAAGTGCCCCTAAGGTACCTTCCTAGTCTTGCCTGGAAATATAAGTTCTTTGTGATTGACTCATGGATTTTATCTTTTTTTTTGTTTGTTACAAAATGAGTTAACCCTTTGTTCTCATCTGTCATAATTGTTGTCTATTAATGGCTATGATTGTCCCCTGTTAAAATTAAGTTTTGTGCTAGTCAATATTCTTTCCAATAGTATCTTCATTTCAAACTTGATTTTTATGCAATTTAGGGGGAATGAAAATAATAATAGAAAAATTGGAGCTGGTGCTAACTTGCTGTTATGATTCTCAGGAACTGGATTTCTTGAATGAGGCCAAAAACAGCGAAAAATGTTTGGATAACTTTAGAAGGTTGTCTCCTCAGGTTGCTGGTAGCATATATGCCCCCAAGGTTTATTGGAATCTCAGCACATCTAGAATTCTCACCATGGAGTTTATGGATGCCAAGGAGGTAACTGATGTTGATGGCATTAAATCAATTGGAGTTCACCCTGTTGATGTTTCAAACCTAGTAAGTTGCCACAGTACACCCATTTGATTAATCATGCCTGTGATATGTTACAAATACTCACCTCTTTTAGATGTCTAGGTCAGTAAAGCATTTGCTGAGATGATTTTCAAGCATGGTTTTGTTCATTGTGATCCCCATGCTGCCAATATGATGGTCCAACCAATGCCACAAGACAGCAGAAAACTTTTTGGTGAGAACCTTTATATCTAGCATCTCAAACTAAACCAAAGATGCATGTAGAATGCCTTTTACTTACTGAAACACATCGGATGTCGTTTGTCTGAAACATAACAATTCGACAAATAACTGAATGATTCTTCTATAGTTTGGTTTTTAAAGCAGTGCATGGTATTGATGTCTAGTTATTACGTAGATAACTAGCTGAGTTTCTCTATAAATAATGGCAGGTTGTTTCATCATGCCACAATAAAATATCCTCTACTGAGTGAGATGGAGATGTGTGAGATGTGCAAGTGTAGAAGTGGTTCTTTATTTTATAAGTCGTTCTTTCTATGTGGCAACACCACCTTTCTCTGTCCAACATTTTATATGTGTGGGATAGGTCATCCAAAGCATTATGATGGCTAAGTTTTTTTTTTTTGAAACTTAATGGCTAAGTTCCTAACAAATATCACTTCAATGTAGGTTGGAAGAGGCCACAACTAGTTCTTCTTGATCATGGACTTTACAAAGAGCTTGATTATAATACTAGGATAAACTACGCTTCTCTTTGGAAGGTAACAATGCTATTACAGTTTCCGGAGTATTTCTTTGATTACAAGTAGTTGGTACTAAATATTTTCTGTGACATTTGGTCAACTCAGGCGCTTGTTTTTGCCGATGCAAAAGCAATTAAGGAGAACAGTGTCAAACTGGGTGCTGGGGAGGATCTTCATGCACTCTTTGCTGGTGTTCTCACTATGAGGCCATGGAAAAGGGTGATTGACCCATCTCCTGATCATCTTGTCTTAGGAAAAAATACTGATTATTCAGAACTACAGGTATAGATGTTCTACAATTTTGTGTTCCCAATGGTCATCCATGGTACCATCGCAAATGCAATGATGCAAATGGACTATGTTGTTAAACAGTGTAACAGTATCTGTAGGGCCATGAGCTCATGAACCTAGCATGCAGTTCTAGAAAGACTCTGATATTGCTGATTGTGGTTTGATTGTTGTTCATCAAATTAACAGGTCTTTGAATCTTAACATGATCAACAGATAGAAAACAGACTACAAACTTTACTTGAAATATATATAGCAGCCCACACTCTAAAATGGGATGAAAGGAATACATATTCCTTAGATAATGTTTTACTTGAAATCTAAACCTACTTCTCACGTCAAATATTAGGGTTTAAAGTCTTTGTTGTTCCCAATATAGAGTATATAGGCGGATATTCTCCTTGTTCATTAGTTATATTATTTTGTATTTTTATATTCTTTTCTTGCTTTTATAGCATGTATCCTAGTGTTAGATAATTGGACTTAGGTCCGTTTGTTAAGTTTTTTATTTTATAAACCTGTCAGTAGAGTCTTGTAGACATTGAGGTCCTTGGTATCTGTCCTTACTCGATTACTTATTCCTTGAGCCCAGAATTACGCCTCCTTGTATTTTACTGAGATCTCGGAGCTGCTGAGGAGATTACCGAGGGTTATATTGTTGATGCTTAAAACAAATGACTGTTTACGTGCAGTCAATCATGCCCTGGTAAGCGTTTGGAAGTGCTAGCAATCTAGTTAAATATATTTCTTCTCGTTTTTCTATTCTAGAATATAAATGTTTGGGTCTGCTACTTTCATTACTAAATTGCTTTTCCTTTCACTTTTCTATAGCCACTGCTTTTAACATTATAGATGCTACTTGGGCTTGGAATTTCTGTAGCGTGGGCAGTAATCAGCAATTGATTACAGAGGATAAATATGCATTTTTTTTTTCTTTTTAAACAATTCTAATAGCCTATCACTATGCATGCTTTTCCCTTTATATGCCAAGGGTAAATTCAATCTTTACTCTTGTTTAAGTTTTATATTTGGAACTGGGATGTGAAAAACTAACGCAAATTGATTTGGCCCCATTGTTAACTTGTGACCTCCTTTGACAGGTTGGAGGCACTTCCTTGGAGTCGTTTATGATCATTGGACGGGTATCTTCTGAAGCTGTGCTGGAGGCTAAAAGGATGAACAGAAGGTCCTTTCTAGATGGATTGGTGATATGGCTGGAGGAAGTCCTGCTGGAAGCTCGATTCTTTAGTTTGAAGCTGATGCTATGTGTTATGCAACTTAGGAAGTTGTTGCCTGGCTAAAAGCAGTTAGGCGTATCAGCAGCATTTTTTGACCGGTAGAACTGCGAAGTTGACATCTAGTTCCATATCTTTTTGAGAGCGAAACTTGCATTTTGCTTAGAAGATTGCCATTCTTTTCGTATACATAATTCTTTTGTTGACCATTGTCTCACCATGATTGGTCATTTTGCATGATCGATACTTGATACCTTCATTCTGATGGGTGAATACAAGTATACATAAACTGCTGCCGTGGACAAATGTAAGAGCAAAACTGTTTTTTGGAAGGGAATCAACATTGTTACGGAGTAAATTTGATTCGATGAGAAAATTAACTGCAGATTATTAATTTTTCTTTTTCACTCTGCAATCTCTGTACTTTTACAATGAAGCACTAATTCAGGGGGGTTGCAGACTGCGGCTGCCTAACTTTTTATGATGAATCAAGAACAATTCAAGAAGGCAACTGTGCAAAGCGAGGTTGGTTATCTTTGCCGTGCATCCGTGGTCGAGGGAAATGGTCCGGGATGGCAGCAACAGAAGAAAAAGACGTTTTTTCTTAAGTTATTAAAAAAGTTTCATCTTGGACCAATTTTTTATATAGAATAATACATTAACATATACTAGAAATAGCTTTGACTTAAAAAGGATAGATAGAGGGTGTACTCCATCTTGAAAAATGTTACGAAACGGTGTCTGTTTCTAACGGACACCTCTTTATACTCAGTGATCTCATCAACAGAGAAAGAGAATTAACAGTTAGTTAGTATAAGCAGTTAACACTACGAAGGGGCATGTCCCTTCGGTAGTAGACTCTTCCAGTAAACAGTTGCCTTTTTCCTAACAGTAACGTCCGTACGACGTCCGTACAACTTGACCCTTCACTTGTATATAATCCAAAGAGATCAATGAAACAGATAGTTGTTCACATAATCTCTGTTCATTTACATTCACATTCAATACGTTATCAGCACGACTCGTAAACAGAGAAGTAGAACGACGAACGACAGAGGCAACGAATGCCTCTGAACAAACCACGGTAAGCACCATGGCCAAGATCAACTTACCGTCCCATCTTGTTCGTGGTTTGCTCTTCGCCCTTCGCAGTGTCGGTGGAGTTCGCCGTGGCCCGATCCGCCACCAAGGCAACCATGGACAGCGCCGCAGCGTCTTCGAGCACCTTGGGCCTTGTGTTCGCCGCAACGCTGGCAATGGAGGCCATGGTCCTTTTGGCCGCCTCTTCGACTCTGTTGTTCGTGGCCTCCGTGCCAATGCAGTTCCTCGCCACCGATGGACTCCTGTTCGTGGCCGCCATGCTTCTCCTTCACGCGATCTTCGTCTGCAGAGCCAGCCACCATCTCCTCGCCTTGGCTTGGACGGTGCCGGCCCCAGCAACGTCGAACCGTGTGCTGTTGAAGCCCCGGCGCCACCAGTCGTCGAAACCCTGGCACCGCCCGTTGAAGCAGTGGTGGCTACGCCCGCCTATGTCCCCATGGAGCCGATGTCGCTGGCACCGGCACCGCCTCGCTTCTGGTGCGACTTCTGCAAGGAGTTTGTAACACCCCTGGTGTTACGATCTCGTTTAGCACCACGATTTAGGTCTAGGTAAAAATTTTCGAAACGAGTTCTCGGGATTTTTGATTTAAAACATACTTATGCGATGAGGGGATCCAGTGATTTAGTTTTGTGGACTCAAATCGACGCCCAAGTTAAATTCCTTAGTGCGTAGAAATATTTAGAAATGTCCGATAACGGTTCTAGCACATAAATAGCGAACGACTTATTTAATTGATTAAGCATGAAAAGCAACTTTTGTAAATAAAATAAAATCCATTAATAAATAAAACGATATATATATATATATACTCACGTGTTTGTTTTGATGAGCACGCTCAGTGAAAAGCTTTGGTCTAGTGACATGTTTACGTTTACGTATAGACTAGTTTTAGCCCCTAGATAAATTGGTAACGTACTCACGACAGCTGCCGTCCTGACCGCTCGGAATCAATCACCAGATTTACCCGCGTCGTGCCGCTCCGTCGAGTCGATTGCTTGCTTTTTGTTTTTTCCCTGTCTGCTTCTGTGTCGTGCCATAGCGCGTGGGGCATGTGCCATCCTGACTGCTCCCCCTCCCTGCGCTCCTTCTTATGCACACCAAGGCGGAGCTGTTGTTTGTCTCTGCTTGTCATTGTCGCCTCTGCTACGCCAAGCCGTCCAGCTCCGCTGCTCACTTGTTTCTTTTGAATCAAGTTTCTCTGTCCTTGCCCGTGCAGCCAAGCAACGTGGCTGCATCGCCAAGTCCTTTCTAACTCGTCGATCGGACCACATGCTCAGACGAGTTCGCTCAGGTCTCCGCGTCCTTTTTTTTTCTCTGCGACGTGTCCACTCCTTTCCTGTGCGTCATAGGTGCACCTCTGCCGGCCACACTGCGCCGTCCTACCTTGTCTCCTCGTCGTGCTTGTAATTGGTGGTGTGCTCGCACAAGTTTCTCGCTTTTCCTTTGCTCGTCTCTGCCTTACTTGTCTTGTCTCCGCCGAACCGCTCCTCGCTCTGTCCCCTTGCCTCTCTTCCTTTTCTCTGTCGCAGCATCGCCGTGGCCAAGCTGAGCCATCCAACGGCAGAAGGTCCTTGCTCATTCGCCTACCCTTGCGCTTGGTAGCCGGGCGTCCGCTCCTTTGCCCTGCACGCCAGCACCATCGCTGTGACAGTGCCGCCGTATCTTCCTCGCATCGCACGCACGTGGCCATGCTGCCCTACGCCACGTTCTCGCCGTGGCAGCGCCTGCGTCCCCTGGGCCTGCTCCCCGCGCTCTGTCCGCGCTTGGCACCTCGGCATCCGCGCTCTGCACCCCGATGTTCATGCCGCGCCACCTGCCCGCCATCACCGCGCGCGTGCGCACTCCCCTCGGTCCCATGCTGGACCCGCGGCTCTGTGGCGCTGCTCCTTCCAGGCCGCATTGACTCGGCCACGCTGGTCCACTGATCCACGCGCCTCACTCCCGACGCCGTCCGCGCCGGTGCCGGCTTTCCCGTGTGCGTGACCCTGGCCCCGCGCTAGGCCTGCTGCCCTCGGCATGCTGTGCCGTAGCACCTTGCCGCCCTCCCGCACCGTCTGCGCCGGAGCCACCATGGTCGCTTCCATCGCCGCCACCGCACGCGCGCGAGCGCGCCAGGCCCGCCCAGAGCCGTGGAGCCATCCTGCAGCACCGCCTTCCTCTTCCCTGCCTCGCAGCGTTTGCTCAGTGCCGTGCCCGCCATCGCTGAGCCACCGCGTGGATGTGTCGCGCCTCTTGCCACCGTTGCCGGCTTGCTCGACTCTCGTGGGCAGGCTGCCGGGGGCCGGTTCGGGTCTTGCCGCGGCCAGCCTGAGGCCGCCCGGGTACCCGTGTGGTTCGCCGGTGGGTGTTTCGCCGTCGCCGTGACTTCCCCAGCCCCGTCACGCCGTTGCCGCCGCCGCCGACCGATGGCTCTGTTGTGCTCTATTTTTGGAGTAGGGAGAAGGGTAAGAATCCAAGTAAATATTTGTACGGGGTTCTCAGTGCGAAATACGAGACTCACATAAATAGTGCGTTGGTTCTGCGGGGTGATTTAAGCAAAGTACAGGGGCTGTTTCACAATTTTGCCACGCCACCAGCCCGCCTGGGTCGGCCTGTGTTGCCGCCTAGGGCCACTGGCGCTGCTGGCGTGGACCTGCTGGGCCGCCGCGCGCCAGTCTGCCGGGCTGTCCGCGTTGCTTGGCCGCGCGCTGGGCTGACCTGGTGTCGTCCGCTGCCTAGGTTTCACCGTGGGCTGGTCTACCATGGCCGGTTGGGCCTCGTGCGGCCCGTGGGTTGTTTTCTTTTTCTGCTGAGTTTACTATTTTGTTTAAAATGGCTGAAGTTTGTAAATTCGTAATAAATCAAATAAAAATCATAAAAATATCAAACCAGTTTTGTTGAGTTCCTAAAATTATGATCTACCTGTTAGTATATTTTGTTCACATAGTTTGATAATATTCTCGGAAGCTATATAATTAATTAGAGGTACTTAATATTGTAAAAATATGAACTTGTAGTAATTTCCGTGATAAATCGGTGATAGTGTTGACTATGAGAATTTTACAGTAAATTACTAATATTATTAGCTGCTCACTGTAATTTTTGTAGCTACAGAATAATTAGTTTGCTAGATAGATAATAATGCCCTATTTCGAATAATGGTTAAATCGATAGAATGAAATAAAGAAACACCTTGGGTTTATATAACTAAAATAATTGTTGGGAAATAATGTCTTATTGACAACATGGATATGTAGTCTAAGCACGGTCATCGTTAGCACTAGCTCGTTAACGTGAGAGGCGTAAATCGCATTTTTCAAGTTGCGGATGTAGTCGATTAATTATGTCTTTGTATTGCATCGCATTGCATATCATATAGGTACGATGATGAGTCAATAGATCAAATGGAAAGATGATTGTGAATCCTAAGATGGTGTAATGGTATTCTCCCCAAGAGATGATGCAATGAGCTTTCTGTCCAGTTGATGGTGGATGATCTGAAGATGCAAATACTAACTTTTAATATATATCTTACCTAGGCAAGCCCCAGTGCATAACCCCTACTTTTCTGCAGTTTAAATTATATTTGTGCATTAAGTTTTAAGGAGTTGAATAAAACCCACTTGCATATATATATCTTTATCCTATGAGTCTTACTAGTGGTACATGATCGTATAGAATGCTATGCTACAGGACTCCGGTAGCAGTCGAGTGATTGCCTGTCACTCGTGAGAGATAGGAAATATATTACTGTGTTATTATCACTTGGGAAATATAAATGGTGGAAAGGAAAAATAGTGACTGGGCAGGGATATGGTTTGGGTATTGTTGGGTTTAAGAGGTTGTGTCGCCGTGGACACGGGGCATGGCTTGGTTACACTGTTTTCTCTGTTTGTGCCGGTTAAGGACCGGTCGTTGCATAAGACATCGTGGGCAAGTCACATATTTATTATCCCGAGCACATACTTGTGTATGGGCACTTGGAAGACTTGTTGCTCTCTTATCGTGGGTTACGGCTCTTTTCGGACCGACTATCGTGGTTTTGTTTTGGTGGAGGAGGTCCTTGCACCGCACTGAGTCCGGGACTCAGGGGCGGGGGCTTGGAGTCCCAGTTTGGATGGAGACCTAGGACCCCAGGACAGGAGGGTGATGGGTTGATCCTGCTTGTGCCTTGGGTACAAGCAGGGCGTGTGTTTTCAGGGTACCCAGCTAGGGGCATTTATTCAAGAATCACCGAGCGATCCGGTACGGCTCGTTTCGTGTCTAGCACCGTAGTAAGAACTGAAGATGAAACATGAAAGATGGAAAAAGGAAATATGATTGCTTACCACCTGCTTGAAAGTAGCACATGCGCTTACATAGAATGGTTAGTTAATGAACCAATGCGGCTATTAATAAAAATCAAATATAAGGACACATGCTTAGTAATGCTTCCAGCAAATGCAATAAACCCACCAGCCAGATAGCCTTGCATATCCTTGGAGTCTTTTCTTTCCTCCTGCCGGGTAAGTTTTGTTAAGTACAATTGAGTACTTAGGGTTTTATTCCCCCTATTGAAGGTGATAGGTGGATGCTAAGGCTGACTCTTGTGTGTGGATTACTCCTGGTGGGCTCAGAGAGGATCTCTTTTACGATGCGATCGTAGTTTTTATTTATAACTCTAACTAAATATTTTCTAAATAAAAGTTTTATAATCTATGCTTCATCATGTCATGAATAGATATTTAATTCCGCTATAATTCTGAGCACATGTTTATATTCCGCTGTTAACTTAAATTGTTCATAACTCTGATAACATGGTCATATTCTGCTATTATAAATAATGAATGTTATACTCTGATGTTTCATGTAAAGTGATGTAAGAAATGGTAAAGAATGTTGTAAGCTTTATTCTCTCATTTGTGATCCTGATGGAAAATGTGGATTTTCGGGTTCTCTCTTAGGGTGTGCCCGATGGAACCGAGTAATTTAGTGTTCTCCCCTAAGTGCTTAGTGTCTAATGGAAGACAAGCACTTCTGGGAGGCATTAGATTAGGTGGTTCTACCACAGGTGGTATCAGAGAGCAAATGAGAAAATAAGGCTTCGAAAACCTTTTCTAAACTAAAATTTGACAACAAATTCTTTTAAAAAGTTAGGACGTTTGTATGCGAAGTTATATAGTAGCCCTATTACTATGGTTATGTATCTAGGATAGATGACACTCTGCTGACTTAGGTAGACTTAATCAATTTTTCTGCAGGTACACTGAGCCGAGCATAGTCCGATAGTATCGACTAGCTACAGGGAGAGAACGATGTGCCAAAAATTTTAGGACGGTTGCCCTATATGTTGGCAACAATGAAAGGACGTATAGGAGATGCATTCATGCATATCCTATTTGTGCATTGTAGTGCCGTATGGCTTGCAGATACACCATCCATAGGTGTCACGCGTGTTGTATTGTGCACGACTGACTCGTTCCTATTCTAGAGTTAGGTTTACATTATGGCTTCGTGCTCCGCGTTCGCCCATGGTTCACACCGGTTGTGACCCATGTCTCCCCGTACCTCTTTTCTACGCTCTTGTCGAACCTTTGCCCTGTAGTCGTACTAGTTAGTAATGGCCTCGGACATCGCTCGCCTCGAATGCATGGAATTTTGGTTGATTCATTCGTAGTGAACCGTGCGGGAACCCTGGTGGACCGCGCCAGGACCACTGAACGCTCCGCCTTTATAAGCAGAGCCTGACTTAGCCCTTGGTACCACCACTCGACGCACTTTAGCTCGCTTAGCTTTTTCCTTTTAGCAAGCTTTTCGCTTAGCCTTCCTCACCATCACCGCCAGAAATGGTAGGAGCCTAGGTTAATAGTTACTGCCTGAACGTTGAGGGTTTTCCCATAATCCTACATGCCACCCTACAAAAGATCAGGAGTCAAAGATCGTCCTGAGTATGAGGGCCATGAGTATGAGGAGCGTGGCACCGAGCGGTGTGAGGTTACCATCTACATCGGGAAGGGTGAAGAGTTCCCCAACCACACTAAAGCCTAGAGTGTGACCTGCAACCAGGTTTAGCTTCATCGACACCTACCAGGTTAGTGGCCCGCAAAGCCTTACGGTACCTCTACCAGATCTATGAGGAGCCCATTGCTCATACCCCCATGAGGTTCTTTCCACCTTTGGACAAGAATCAACAGGCATGGAGGGCTCGCATAGAGGCCTCAGCAAGGGCTGGGAGTCAGCAAGAAGATAGTCCTGCCATGGTGCACTTGACCACATACCTGCTTGCTCTAGATGAGCAGTATGACTGGCAAGCCTTGGAACTGAGGATCTGCCTCCGTCGAGGTGAGGAAGCTGAGATCTTCACCCGGATGCTCGAGGTGCAACTCAGCCGAAGTGCATGCAGTATCCGCAGCTGCTGAGAGCCAGGAGACTGCCATAGTCAGAAGCTTTGAAGGAGGCTGAAGACCGACATGTTCATGAGCTCCGTGCAGGCCTATCTTGTCACTAGGGCCAAGCAGGAGGACACTGGCTACTGAAAGGCAGGATGCCCCTGATCTTGGAAGGGATTCCTATCCACCCGCTGGATAGAAGGAGAACCTGGTGTTGCAGTACCGCCAGCACCTCCACCTTTGGAAGTGTTAGAAGCAGAACCCTTGATTCCTCTCACTCAACCATTGCCCCGAGAAGATGTAGATTAGTTGCCTTGGGATGATGTACCTGTAGTAGTAGTGCTTTTCGTCGATGTCCTCCATATTGTACTCTTGTCGTTGTTGGTGCCGTAGTTGAGATCGTTCGTTGTAGGGAAGGTGAATGTCAGTGTCGTGAATGGGAGCCTAAATGCATGTACGTTGTACCTGAGTAAGATCGTTAGAATATGCATTTTGTTTATTTCATTGTGTTTATTACGTCCATCTACTTTATGTCCTGTTAGACGTGCTTAAGGTTTTCAAAGGCAGTATTAAGCAGGTTACAAGAGAAGTTGACATTCAGATACCAACAGATCCACCATGATTGGATAATATTAGACACTATATCAGCTAATTGTGGATGTCCCAGCAGAACACTTGAATCTCTTTAAAACAAATCCGTCATTGGATTTAAATTCCTTGTCCCTTGTTGTGAAGGGAACCTTTGTTGTTTGAATTTTCCCTTGCAATACTCCCCTTATTCTAGTGGTCTATGACCCCACCACCTTCATGGGGTGTAAGTTGGTAGTAGTTGCCTGGTTAATAGCTTATGGTGCCGCGACGACACCTGAGGGCTCTTTGTGGAATAGCTGCCACATGTGACGCTATTCGGCATGCTCTAGTATCGAGGTTGTTGACCAAGTACCTTTACCAAGTTACACCGCCGTACCGCTTTTGCTAAAAATAATTTTCTTGGAAATATTTGGGTGTTCAAATGGGAAATCCACAACAGGTTGATGACATAGTGTTCACTCAAGGTAAGCAAGAGGAGATGGTTTTGGAGGAAGAAAGTATGACATGGTCTCAGTCTACTTGAAAGACTGGATGTGGTCGAGTAAAGGAAAGAAAAAGAAGAGTAGTAAGAAAAGTTAGTAGTGGATAGTCGAGTAGTAATTGTAAAAGCCTTGAGTGGATGTCATGTCCCAAGCCCTATGTTTAAGTTGACCGCTGCTACACATGCTGGGTCATTTCAGCTGCAGTGCCCTATGAACGCTGTCTGTATCGGGCCCTTAGCTCCCCAGTTCTCGTGTGGCCATGGCATCATACCAGCACTCGCAGTCTTTGTGCACTGTGCATTTCTCCTTTTCCCAGCATCCGGTCAGGCTCTCGACTCTCACGCCTCGTCCCCATACCGAACACCCTTCCCTTTCTCTTTTCTCTTGGAAACATGGTTGCCCGCATGCCTGCCTCGTTGAGCGAACCCCTTCCCTCTCCTCTCCTTTATTTCCCCCTCTACCGCTTGCGCAGGAAGTGCACCATGTCTGACCTTATCTATCCATGTCACCTCCACTTCTAGGGTGTTGTGCTCCACCTCCATTCAGCCACTATAAGACCCCCTTGGTCCTTGCTCTTCTTCTTCTTCATCCCAATCCCTCGCATTCGGAGCAGAGCTACGAGATCCAGTCATCACTCGTGGAATTAGATTCATCAGTCTGAGGTGATGGTGTAATCTAAGGAGAAGAAAGGATCTGGATTGTCAAAGAAGTTAAAGTTCCCTTTGGATAGCTCGATTTTAGGGTTCACGATGTTTTACTTCTTAGTCGACTATTTTTGGATCTGTTGGTGCTACGCCATGTTTTCGATAATCATTATCTCGTTGTTTCTCCATTGTCCTTGCCTATCTCGACTTCTGGATTAAGTCTCGGTTGTACCAGGGTGCCCTTAACCATGTATCTCTAACTTCCATGTGGGTTAGTATTCAAAGTCATGTAATCTTTCATGTAATCCCTGATCTACATAATGTAATCGCGTTTCCCTCTTCTAGTTCTTGTTTCGAATCTTAAGACAAGATTCTTTTTAAGGGGGGGTTGGTTGTAACACCCCTGGTGTTATGATCTCATTTAGCATCAGTGATTTAGGCCTAAGTAAAATTTTTTGAAACAAGTTCTTGGAATTTTTTATTTAAAATGTACTTATGCAATGAGTGGATCTGGTGACTCAGTTTTGTGGACTCGGATCTATGCCCAAGTTAAATTCCTTAGTGCGTAGAAATATTTAGGAATGTCCAATAATAGTTCTAGCAGATAAATAGCGAATGTCTTGTTTAATTGATTAAGCATGAAAAGCAACTTTTGTAAATAAAATAAAATCCATTAATAAATAAAATGATATATATATATATATACTCACGTGTTTGTTTTGATGAGCATGCTCAGTTAAAAGCTTTGGTCTAGTGACATGTTTATGTTTACATATAGACTAGTTTTAGCCCCTAGATAAATTGGTAACGTACCCACGACAGCTGTCGTCCTGACCGCTCGGAATCAATCACCAGATTTACTCGTGTCACACCATGCTGTCAAGTCGATCGCTTGCTTTTTCTTTTTCCCTGGCCCCTGACTGCTTTTGTGCCGTGCCATAGCGCGTGGGGCATATGCCATCCTCACTGCTCCCCCTCCCTGCGCTCCATCTTATGCACACCAAGGCGGAGCTGTTGTTGGTCTCTGCTTGTCCTTGTCGCCTCTGCTACACCAAGCCGTCTAGCTCCGCTGCTCACTTGTTTCTTTCGAATCAAGTTTCTCTGTTCTTACGCGTGCAACCGAGCAACGTGGCTGCATTGCCAAGTCCTTTCTAACTCGCTAGCACCACCACTGTGACAGCACTACCATACCTTCCTCGCATCGCGCGCCCATGGCCACGCTGCCCTGCACCACATTCCCGCCGTGGTAGCGCCTGCATCACCTAGGCTAGCTCCCCGTGCTCTGTCTACGCTTGGCACCTCGACGTCCATGCTTTGCACTGCAGTGTTCACGCCACGCCACCCGCCTGCCATCACCACGCGCGTGCGAACTCCCCTCGGTCCCATGCTGGACCCGTGGCTCTATGGCGCTGCTCCTTTCGGGCCACATTGACTTAGTCGCGCTAGTCCACTGATCCACATGCCTCACTCCCGACACCGTCCGCGCTGGTGCTGGCCTTTCCTGTGCGTGTGACCCTGACCCTGCGCTGGGCCTACTGCCCTCGGCATGCCGTGTCGTAGCACCTTGCCGCCCTCCCACGCCGTCTATGCCGGAGCCACCATGGCCTCTTCCATCGCCGCCACCGCACACGCGCGAGCATGCTAGGCCCGCCCGGAGCCGTGGAGCCATCCAGCAGCACCGCCTTCCTCTTCCCTGCCCCACAGCATTTGCTCAGGGCCACACCCACCGTCGCTAAGGCACCACGACGCCGTGCTGCACCTCTTGCCACCGCTACCGGCGTGCCTGCCTCCTCGGCTCTCGTGGGCAGGCTGCTGGGGGCCGGTTTGGGTCTTGCCGCGACCAGCCTGAGGCCACACGAGTACCCGTGTGGTTCACCGGTGGGTGGTCCGCCGTCGCCGTGACTTCCCCAGCCCCATCGCGCCATTGCCGCCGCCGCCGGGCGATGGCTCTGTTGTGCTCTATTTTTGGAGTAGGGAGAAGGGTAAGAATCCAACTAAATATTTGTACGGGGTTCTCAGTGCGAAATACGAGACTCACATAAATAGTGCATTTGTCCTACGGGGTGATTTAAGCAAAGTACAGGGGCCATTTCACAATTTTGCCATGCCACCTGCCCGCCTAGGCCGGCCTGTGTTGCCGCCTGGGCCATTCGCGCTGCTGGCATTGACCTACTGGGCCGCCGTGCGCTAGTCCGCCGGGCTATCCGCCCTGCCTGGCCGCGCGCTGGGCCGGCCTAAGGCCGCCATGGCTGGGCCGCTCGTGCTGCCTCCGCTGGGCTAGCCTGGTGTCATCCGCTGCCTAGGTTTCACCATGGGTTGGTCTGCCATGTCCGGCTGGGCCTCGTGCGTCCCATGGGTTGTTTTCTTTTTCTGCTGAGTTTACTATTTTGTTTAAAATGGCTGAAGTTTGTAAATCCGTAATAAATCAAATAAAAATCATAAAAATGTCAAACTAGTTTTGTTGAGTTTCTAAAATTATGATCTACCTATTAGTATATTTTGTTCACATAGTTTGATATTCTCGGAAGCTATATAATTAATTAGAGGTACCTTAATATTGTAAAAATATGAACTTGTAGGAATTTCCGTGATAAATCGGTGATAGTGTTGACTCTGAGAATTTACAGTAAATTACTAATATTATTAGATCCTCACTATAATTTTTGTAGCTCTGGAATAATTAGTTTGCTAGATAGATAATAATGCCATATTTCGAATAATGGTTAAATCGATAGAATAAAATAAAGAAACACCTTGGGTTTATATAACTAAAATAATTATTGGGAAATAACGTCTTATTGACAACATGGATATGTAGTCTAAGTATGGTCATCGTTAGCACTAGCTCATTAACGTGAGAGGCATAAATCATATTTTTCGAGTCACGGTTGCAGTCGATTAATTATGTCTTTGTATTGCATCGCATTGCTTATCATATAGGTACGATGATGGGTCAACAGATCAAATAGAAGGATGATTGGGAATCCGAAGATGGTGTAATGGTATTCTCCCCAGGAGATGATGCAATGGGCTTTTTGTCCAGTTGATGGTGGTTGATCTGAAGATGCAGATACTAACTTTTAATATATATCTTACCCAGGCAAGCCCCGGTGCATAACCCCTACTTTTCTGTAGTATAAATTATATTTGTGCTTTAAGTTTTAAGGAGTTGAATGAAACCCACTTACATATATATATATATATATATATATATATATATATATATATATATATATATATATATATATATATATATATATATATATTTATCATATGAGTCTTACTAGTGTTACAGGATCGTATAGAGTGCTATGCTATAGGACTCCGGTAGCAGTCGAGTGATTGCCTATCACTCGCGAGAGATAGGAAAATATATTACTGTGTTATTATCACTTGAAAAATATAAATGGTGGAAAGAAAAAATAGTGACCGAGCAGGGATATGGTTTGGGTATTGGTGGGTGTAAGAGGTTGTGTCAGCTGTGGACGCGGGTCATGGCTTGGTTACACTACTTTCCATGCCTGTATCGGTTAAGGACCGATCAGTTGCATAAGGCATCAGTAGGCAAGTCATAGATTTATTATCCTAGAGCACATACTTGTGTATAGGCGCTTGGAAGACTTGTTGCTCTCTTATCATAGGTTCTAGGCTCTTTCCTGGACCGACTATCAGGGTTTTGTTTTGGTGGAGGAGGTCCTTGCACCGCACTGAGTCTAGGACTCAGGGGCGGGGGCTTGGAGTCTTAGTTTAGACGGGGACCTAGGACCCCAGGAATAGGAGGGTGATGGGTTGGTCCTAATTAGGCCTTAGGTACAAGTGGGCGTGTGTTTTCGAGGTACCAAGCTGAAAGCTCTAGTTTGGTTTTGGTGAATTGATGAAACCCTAAGTGCTAACCTAGTTTATCAAGTGATCATGAGATAGGTAGCACTACTTCAAGTGGAGAAGCTAATGAAGATCATAACATGACAATGGTGATAGCATGGCGATGATCAAGGGCTTAAACTTGAAAAGAAGAAAGAGAAAAACAAAAAGCTCAAGGCAAAGGTATAACTTGTAGGAGCTATTTTGTTTTGGTGATCAAGACACTTAGAGAGTGTGATCACATTTAGGTTTGATAGCCAGTACTATTAAGAGGGGTGAAACTCGTATCAGGAATACAGTTATCAAAGTGCCACTAGATGCTCTAACTCATTGCATATGCATTTAGGATCTAGTGGAGTGCTAACACCCTTAAAAACATTTGTGAAAATATGCTAACACATGTGCACAAGGTGATACACTTGGTGGTTGGCACATTTGAGCAAGGGTGAAGAAGTTAGAGGTGAAATGGAGTTGGTCGCAATGACGCTGGCGTTGGTCAACTGACCGGACGCTAGGGTCGCTCTGCGACCGGACGCTGAAGGGCTACTGTCCGATCGCGTTGTCAGGTCGGCACAGTAGTTAGGGTTAAGCACCGGACACTGGGCTGTGTCCTGGTCAAGCATGACCGGACGCGTCTGGTTCAGCAAAAACATGTTTTGGACCCTTACTGTAAATGACCAGACGCTAGGTGGTCCAGCATCTGGTCAGCTCTGTCAGAGCGTCCGGTCAACTTGTCGACCGTTGAGATCAAACATTCACTGTTGAACGCAGGAGACACATGGACACCATCGGGCGACCTGACGCTGAGGAGCAGCAGTCCGGTCAGTTGGACCGGAGCATTCGATCGGCCCGTGTTATGCCCAGTGAAGGGGTATAACGGCTCTATTCCATGGGGCTTCTATTTAAGCCCCATGGCCGGCTGTAGCTCACAACCTTTGGCCATTTTCATTGACATAGCAACCTTGTGAGCTTAGCCAAAGCCCTCCCACTCATCTCCATCATTGATTCATCATCATAGTGAGATTGGGAGTGATCCAAGTGCATTGCTTGAGTGATTGCATCTAGAGGCACTTGGTGTTCATGTTTTGCTACTGGATTTTGCTTGTTACTCTTGGTGGTTGCCGCCACCTAGACGGCTTGGAGCAGCGAGGATCGTTGAGCGGAGAGTGGTGATTGTCTCCGGCTTCGATCGTGGTGATTGTGAGGGGTTCTTGACCTTTCCCCGGTGGAGAGTCCAAAAGGTACTCTAGTGGATTGCTCGTGGCTTGTGTGATCCTCATCTTGTGTTGGTTGTGCGGCACCCTATTGAGGGTTTGGCGTGTGAAGCCAATTAGCGTGTGAACCTCCAAGTGAGTGAATCGCCACAACGAGGAGTAGCTTGCCGGTAAGCAAGTGAACCTCGGTAAAAATCATTGTGTTCATCTTTTGATTCCGATGTGATTGGTCTTCATTGTTATTCATCCTTGTGATTGATTGGCTCATTCATCTACATGGCGGTATAATCTTCTTGATCACTCTCTTTACATTACCACAAACTAGTTGTCAAGCTCTTTAGTGTAGCTAGTTGTGAGAGCTTGCTTGCTTGGTTAGTGTGGCTCTTTAGTTAGCCTTTGAGAGCACACTAACATAGGATAGTGTCATAGCATTTGTGTGGATCGACACTATCTAAACTAGAATTGTGGTAGGTGGCTTGCATTTTGAGTAGGCTAGCGCAACACTTGCTTCGCCTCATAATTGTCTAACTATTTTGTTAAGTGTTGTTATAGAAATTTTATTAGGCTATTCACCCCCCATCTAGCCATTAGGACCTTTCAAGTGGTATCAGAGCTGAGGTCACCGTTATTTGAGGCTTAACAACCTTCGGTGTTAAAATGGCTCAAATCAACAACACCAAAAAGCCACCCCAAGTTGATGGCTCCAACTATCCCTATTGGAAGGCCAAGATGACAACTTATATCAAGTCAATCAATAGGAAGGTTTGGAAGGTGGTAGAAACAAAAATTGAGATTGAAGATCTGGAGAATCCCACCGCGGCCGAAGAAGTACTTCTCCAAAACAATGACATTGCTCTAAGTGCTATTCATGATGCAATTGATGAAAGAACATTTGAGCAAGTCAAAAATATTGAGATGGCTCATGAGGCATGGAAGAAGTTGGAAGAATCATTTGAGGGCACTCAAGCCGTGAAGGGTGCAAAGGCTTACATTCTCAAAGAAAAGTTTGCAAGCTTCAAGATGAAGGATGATGAAGAGTGTGCCAGAGATGTTCCATAGGCTTCAAGTGCTTATCAATGATCTCAAAGCACTTGGAGAAGAAGTGAAGGATAAGGACTTCTCCCACAAGTTCTTGAGATGCTTACCTTCAAGATTTGGTACATTGGTCACCATTCTAGTGAGGAGTGGTTTGGACACCATGACACCAAACCAAGTATTGGGAGATATAATGACCGATGATACTTATAGAGATGATGATGAGAAGGAAGAAAAGAAGGAGAATAAAGATGAGAAGAAGGATGAGAAGAAGAAGAGCGTGGCATTCAAAGCCACATCATCCAAGGGCAAAGCAAAGCAAGAAACATCAAGTGAAGAAGATGAATCTTGGGATGATGATGATGATGAGAAGATGGCTCTATTTGTCAAGAGATTTGGCAAGTTCATGGTGAAGAAGGGCTACCGTGCTAGAAGAAAGAAGTCTTCATCCAAGAACAAAGAAGAGTCAAGAAGGTGCTTCAAGTGTGGAAGCAAAGATCATCTTGTTGCTCAATACCCATACAATAGTGACAATGATGATGATGACAAGAAGAACAAGAAGAAGGACAAGAAGGAAAAGAAAGAGAAGGACAAGATGGCCTTCAAGAAGAAGAAGGGTGGTTCATATGTAGTCACTTGGGATAGTGATGCTTCCTCAAGTGATGATGATGATGATGATGATAGTGATGATCACAAGACCACCAAGAAGAAGGTTCTTACAAGCATTGCCATCAATGAGAAGCCTTCTCTCCTCGAATCTTCATCATGCTTCATGGCTAAGGCCACTAAGGTACAATCTTGCGATGATGAAAGTGATGAAGAACATGTTGATGATAATGAACATGAAAATAAAAATGATAGTGATAGTGATGATGATGAACCTACTAAGGATGAATTATTTGACATGCTAGAAGATGCTAGAGAACACTTTGATATCAAGAGAAGGGAATGCAAAAGCTTGCGTAAGGAACTAAAAGCCCTTAAGCAAGCCTTTGATGAGCTCAATGCATCTCATGGGAGGCTAGAGGAAGCCAATGAGAAGCTTGGCAAAGCTCACAAAAAGCTTGAAAAGGCTCATTCCTCTTTGCTTGATGATCAAAATAAAAAGAAGCATGTTGAAACTTGCAATGTAGGTTTAACTTGTGATATAATTGATGAATCACTATCTATACCTATCATTGTTGCTCCACTAACCCTTCTTGTAGCACTTCCACTTCTACCTCATCTAGTAGTGATGGTCTCACTTGTGATGCCTCACTAGTGGTTGAAAATGAGAACCTCAAGAAGGAGGTCACTAAGCTCACTCACACCTTAGCTAAGGCTTATGGTGGTGAGGACCGCTTGCTTATGTGCTTGGGTAGCTAAAGAGCTTCTCTCTACAAAGAGGGATTGGGCTATACCCCCAAGAAAGGCAAAGCGGCCTTTGCTCCTCACAAGACTAGTTTTGTGAAGAACAATGGTCGGTTTTGCACTAGTTGCAAGCAAGTGGGTCACAAAGAGCAAGAATGCAAAAATAAGAGCAAAAATGCTAATGTATCCTCCATTAAGCTTGATTCATGCTATATGCTTACTAAGGGTGCAAATGGTGTAAAGGCTAAGTTCATTGGTAAACCATGGATGGGCTCAAAGAAGAAAGCCATTTGGGTACCAAAGAGCCTAGTGACTAACCTTCAAGGACCTAAGCAAGTTTGGGTACCTAAAAAGAATTGATCTTCTTTTGTAGGTCAATTACAAAGCCGGAGGAAGGCATTGGGTTCTTGATAGTGGGTGCACTCAACACATGACCGGTGATGCAAGAATGTTCAACTCAATCAACACCAATGGCAATGATGGTTATGATAGTATCACATTTGGTGACAATGGCAAAGGCAAGGTCAAAGGGCTTGGTAAGATTGCAATATCCAATGACATGAGCATATCAAATGTGTTGCTAGTAGAGAGCTTGAACTTCAATTTGCTATCCGTGGCTCAATTATGTGATCTTGGATTTAAATGCATATTTGGAGTAGATGATGTAGAGATCATAAGTGTAGATGGCTCTAACTTGATCTTCAAAGGCTTTAGATATGAGAATCTATACTTAGTTGATTTCAATGCTAGTGAAGCTAAATTATCTACATGCTTGTTCACTAAGTCTAGCATGGGTTGGTTATGGCATAGAAGGCTTGATCATGTTGGAATGAAACAATTGAATAGATTGATTAAGCATGACTTAGTTAAAGGCTTGAAAGATGTGTTTGAAAAGGATAAGCTTTGTAGCTCTTGTCAAGCCGGCAAACAAGTTGGAAACACCCATCCTAAGAAAAGCATGATGAGCACTAGTAAAGCATTTGAGTTATTGCACATGGATTTGTTTGGGCCAACACAATACACTAGTATCGGTGGTAACAAATATGGATTTGTGATAGTGGATGACTACACTAGATACACATGGGTATTCTTTCTAGTGGACAAAAGTGATGTATTTGCAACATTCAAATCATTTGTCAAAGGCATTCACAATGAATTTGAAACAACCATCAAGAGAGTTAGAAGTGACAATGGTAGTGAGTTCAAGAACACTAGAATTGATGAGTTATGTGATGAATTTGGAATTAGACATCAATTCTCGGCCAAGTACACTCCTCAATCAAATGGCCTTGTTGAGAGGAAGAATAGAACACTCATTGATATGGCAAGGTCTATGCTTAGTGAGTACAATGTGAGTCAATCCTTTTGGGCCGAAGCTATCAACACGGCTTGCTATTGTAGCAACCGCCTCTATTGTCACCGATTGAAAGAAAAGACACCATATGAGCTCTTGAATGGTAGAAAGCCCAACATTACATATTTTCGGGTCTTTGGTTGCAAATGCTATATCTTGAAGAAAGGCACAAGATTGGGCAAGTTTGACAAGAAATGTGATGAAGGATTCCTACTTGGTTATTCCACCACAAGCAAAGCATTTAGAGTTTGGAATTTAGATAATGGTACTCTTGAGGAAGTTCATGATGTTGAATTTGATGAAACCAAGGGTTCACAAGTAGAGGATGAGAACTTAGAAGATGTTAGAGGCATTCAACTTTCAAATGCCATGAAGAACATGGATGTTGGTGAATTGAGGCCTAGGCAAGTGAATGATGATGAAGATGATGAAGTGCAAGTACTCTCTAACTCAAATGTACAAGATGATACAAATCAAGTTAGTGCAAGTGGATCTCATGACAATGAACAAGATCAAGTGGCTAGTACATCATCTCTACCAAATGATCAAGCAAGTGCAAGCAATCAAGTTCCAATCCTCCAACCAACCAATGTTGCAAGAGATCACCCTTTGGACACTATAATTGGAGATATTTCAAGAGGTGTACAAACAAGATCAAGATTGGCATCATTTTGTGAACACTTCTCATTTGTGTCATCCATTGAACCAAAGAAGATAGATGAAGCATTGAAGGATGTTGATTGGGTGAATGCTATGCATGAAGAATTGAATAACTTCACAAGAAATCAAGTATGGGAATTAGTAGAAAGACCAAAGGGACACAATGTGATTGGAACCAAATGGGTCTTTAGAAACAAGCAAGATCAAGATGGGATAGTAGTAAGGAACAAAGCAAGATTGGTAGCACAAGGATATACACAAGTTGAAGGTCTTGACTTTGGAGAAACATATGCCCCGGTTGCTAGATTAGAAGCAATAAGAATCTTGCTAGCCTATGCTTGTGCTCACAACATCAAGCTCTATCAAATGGATGTTAAGAGTGCATTTCTCAATGGCTACATCAATGAAGAAGTATATGTAGAGCAACCTCCCGGTTTTGAAGATGATAAGAAGCCCAACCATGTGTACAAGTTGAAGAAGGCATTGTATGGCTTGAAGCAAGCACCTAGAGCATGGTATGAGAGATTGAGGGACTTCCTCCTCTCTAAAGGGTTCACAATGGGTAAAGGTTGACACCACTCTTTTCATCAAGAAGATTGGAAAAGATCTATTTGTATTGCAAATCTATGTTGATGACATCATATTTAGGATCAACCAATCAAGAATTTTGTGATGAGTTTGGAAAGATGATGGCTAATGAGTTTGAAATGTCCATGATTGGAGAATTAAGCTACTTCCTTGGTCTTCAAATCAAGCAATTAAAGAATGGTACATTTGTGAGTCAAGGCAAGTACATCAAGGACATGATCAAGAAGTTTGGCATGATTGATAGCAAAGTCATTAGCACACCAATGGGAACCAATGGCAACTTGGATAGTGATGCAAGTGGCAATATGGTAGATCAAAAGTTGTATCGGTCTATGATTGGAAGCCTACTCTATGTGACCGCATCAAGGCCGGATGTCATGTTTAGTGTATGCATGTGTGCAAGATTTCAAGCCTCACCAAGAGAAAGTCATTTGAAGGCTACAAAGAGAATATTGAGGTACTTGAAGCATACACCAAATGTTGGTTTGTGGTATCCCAAAGGAGCAAAGTTTGAGCTAGTTGGTTACTCCGACTCGGATTATGCGGGATGCAAGGTTGAAAGGAAGAGCACCTCGGGCACATGTCAATTGTTGGGAAGATCACTTGTTTCATGGTCATCAAAGAAGCAAAATAGTGTTGCATTATCAACCGCCGAAGCCGAATACATATCCGCCGGTAGTTGTTGTGCACAAGTACTTTGGATGAAGGCCACTTTGAGTGACTTTGGAATCAAGTTCAAGAAAGTGCCATTGCTATGTGACAATGAGAGTGCAATCAAGTTGACAAACAATCCGGTTCAACATGCAAGAACAAAGCACATTGATGTCCGCCACCATTTCATAAGAGATCACCAACAAAAAGGGGACATTTGCATTGAGAGTGTAGGCACCGAAGATCAACTTGCCGATATATTCACCAAGCCATTGGATGAGAAAAGGTTTTGCAAGCTAAGGAATGAGTTGAACATATTGGATTTCTCAAATATGTGTTGATGCACTTCCACTCATATGACATGCCTCTCCTTTGAGCAATCCAAGGTAAAAAGTTGATTGGCATGGCATACATCCTTGCTAAGGACATGTTTAGTGCATCTAGTCATATTCTCAATCTTATTAGGACCTTTCAAGTGGTTCTATTTTATTAGGCTCATTCATGAAAATCAAATGATTTTGATGTCTATATGGTATCACTATTGCTTCTATGCTTGACTTAATCTAGTGATGGCATATGACATGTTTATGGGCTTGTAAACCTAGTGTTTAATCTAGAAAATGAACTATAAGTGTTTAACTCAACATGGTACAAGATAACCCTTATTTGGAGGTGTGAAGAAGCTTGTCCTTGGATCAAACCGAGTTAAATATCTTTGGCAAATAATCTAGATTGGACCAAATTTGGGAAAATGATCCTCACCCCATTGATTGACATTGATAATCTTGACCCTACAAGTAATACTATCTATATTTAGAACCTTTGTGGTCATTGATGACAAAGGGGGAGAGAAACAAAGATAGTAGTAGAAATAGTGAGAAATATCATAAAGGGAGAGAAACATAAAGATATCTTGATATATGACATAGGGGGAGAGATATGACAAAGGAAATGGATCAACTAAAATTTTGAGTACACAAGTAGGGGGAGCAAGCTCATGAACTTGTATGGTGCATTTCATATGTTTGTTTGCATGGCATAAGTTCTAAATTCAAAATATCCATGCTCGTGTGATGTATGCTAGTTGTAGTTTTGAATGATGAAATGAAAACTAGCATGTATAGGATATTTAGTGATTTCACTTCCAAATATTTCTAAGCGGTATTGAGCTAACCATGGTGCTAAGGATGGTATATTGGTGCACTCCAATTGGTATCACTGCTTCAAAGGTCCATCTTTTATACCTTAGCATCATGTGGTAGACATTGACTCCTATATTTCCTATCTAAGCATATGTGCAAGCTACAATCCAAACTCTTAGCACATATGTAGGGGGAGCAATTGCTACCATTTGAGAGTTCATGAAACTTGTCCATATCCTTTTACACATGGTAAATATGCTTGGGCAAGCAACATGGATTCAATTGAATTTCAATTCATATCTTTGTATAAGGGTTGTCATCAATTACCAAAAAGGGGGAGATTGAAAGCTCTAGTTTGGTTTTGGTGAATTGATGAAACCCTAAGTGCTAACCTAGTTTATCAAGTGATCATGAGATAGGTAGCACACTTCAAGTGGAGAAGCTAATGAAGATCATAACATGACAATGGTGATAGCATGGCGATGATCAAGGGCTTAAACTTGAAAAGAAGAAAGAGAAAAACAAAAAGCTCAAGGCAAAGGTATAACTTGTAGGAGCTATTTTGTTTTGGTGATCAAGACACTTAGAGAGTGTGATCACATTTAGGTTTGATAGCCGTACTATTAAGAGGGGTGAAACTCGTATCAGAATACGGTTATCAAAGTGCCACTAGATGCTCTAACTCATTGCATATGCATTTAGGATCTAGTGGACTGCTAACACCCTTGAAAATGTTTGTGAAAATATGCTAACACATGTGCACAAGGTGATACACTTGGTGGTTGGCACATTTGAGCAAGGGTGAAGAAGTTAGAGGTGAAATGGAGTTGGTCGCAATGACGCTGGCGTCGGTCAACTGACCGGACGCTGGGTCGCTCTGCGACCAGGACGCTGAAGGGCTACGTCCGGTCGCGTTGTCGGTCGGCACAGTAGTTAGGGTTAAGCACCGGACGCTGGGCTGTGTCCGGTCAAGCATGACTGGATGCGTCCGGTCGGCAAAAACATGTTTTGGACCCTTACTGTAAACGACCGGACGCTGAGGGGTCCAGCGTCCGGTCAGCTCTGTCAGAGCGTCCGGTCAACTTGTCGACCGTTGAGATCAAACGTTCACTGTTGAACGCAGGAGACACGTGGACAGCCATCGGGCGACCGGACGCTGAGGAGCAGCGTCTGGTCAGTTGGACCGGAGCGTTCGGTCAGGCCCGTGTTATGCCCAGTGAAGGGGTATAATGGCTCTATTCCATGGGGCTTCTATTTAAGCCCCATGGCCGGCTGTAGCTCACAACCTTTGGCCATTTTCATTGACATAGCAACCTTGTGAGCTTAGCCAAAGCCCTCCCACTCATCTCCATCATTGATTCATCATCATAGTGAGATTGGGAGTGATCCAAGTGCATTGCTTGAGTGATTGCATCTAGAGGCACTTGGTGTTCGTGTTTCGCTGTGGATTTTGCTTGTTACTCTTGGTGGTTGCCGCCACCTAGACTGGCTTGGAGCAGCGAGGATCGTTGAGCGGAGAGGTGGTGATTGTCTCCGGCTCCGATCGTGGTGATTGTGAGGGGTTCTTGACCTTTCCCCGGCGGAGAGCCAAAAGGTACTCTAGTGGATTGCTCGTGGCTTGTGTGATCCTCATCTTGTGTTGGTTGTGCGGCACCCTATTGAGGGTTTGGCGTGTGAAGCCAATTAGCGCGTGAACCTCTAAGTGAGTGAATCGCCACAATGAGGAGTAGCTTGCCGGCAAGCAAGTGAACCTCGGTAAAAATCATTGTGTTCATCTTTTGATTCCGAGGTGATTGGTCTTCATTGTTATTCATCCTTGTGATTGATTGGCTCATTCATCTACATGGCGGTATAATCTTCTTGATCACTCTCTTTATATTACCACAAACTAGTTGTCAAGCTCTTTAGTGTAGCTAGTTGTGAGAGCTTGCTTGCTTGATTGGTGTGGCTCTTTAGTTAGCCTTTGAGAGCACACTAACATAGGATAGTGTCATAGCATTTGTGTGGATCGACACTATCTAAACTAGAATTGTGGTAGGTGGCTTGCATTTTGAGTAGGCTAGCGCAACACTTGCTTCACCTCATAATTGTCTAACTATTTTGTTAAGTGTTGTTGTAGAAATTTTATTAGGCTATTCACCCCCCCCTCTAGCCATTAGGACCTTTCACCGGCTAGGGGCATTGATTCGTGAATCATCGAGCGACGCAGGTACTGACTTGTTTCGTGTCTAGCACCATAGTAAGAACTGAAGATGAAACATGGAAGATGGAAAAAGGAAATCTGATTGCTTAACACCTGCTTGAAAGTAGCATAGGCGCTTACATAGAATAGTTAGTTAATGAACCAATGTGGCTATTAATAAAAATCAAATATAAGGACGCACGCTTAGTAATGCTTCCTGTAAATGCAATAAACCCACCAGCCAGATAGCCTTGCATATCCTTGGAGTCTTTTCTTTCCTCCTGTCAGGGTAAGTTTTGTTAAGTACAATTAAGTACTCAGGGTTTTATTCCCCCTATTGCAGGTGATAGGTGGATGCTAAGGCTGACTCTTGTGTGTGGATTACTCCTGGTGGGCTCAGAGAGGATCTCTTTTATGATGCGATCATAGTTTTTATTTATAACTCTCACTAAATGTTTCCTAAATAAAAGTTTTATAATCTATGCTTCATCATGTCAGGAATAGATATTTAATTCCACTGTAATTCTGAGCACATGTTTATATTCCACTATTAACTTAAATTGTTCATAACTCTGATAACATGTTCATATTCCGCTCTTATAAATAATGAATGTTATACTTTGATGTTACATGTAAAGTGATGTAAGAAATGATAAAGAATGTTGTAAGCTTTATTCTCTCATTTGTGATCCTGATGGAAAAATGTGGATTTTCGGGTTCTCCCCTGGGGTGTGCTCGACAAAACCGAGTAATTTAGTGTACTCCCCTGAGTGCTTAGTGTCTAATGGAAGATAAGCACTCCTGGGAGGCATTAGATTAGGCAGTTCTGCCACAGAGTTCACCTCGATCCCGCACACGCTCAAGTACGCATACTCGCTGTCAACGCCCACACTAGCCTCTCTGACTCTAGTGGCGATAGGCAATGGCATCCCCCTGCTCGATCCATGGTTCCTGAACACACGGGCTGCTCCCACGCTTAACACTGTGAAGGTTGTGGAAGAGGAGGATGTGGTGACCGGCCTCTGCATCGACGACATCTTCAACAGCGCACGTGAGGACTGGCGTCTCGCTGTACTTCTTCCTTGATAGGGCTAGACCCTCGGCTTCTCCTCTGGCGTGGGTGGGCCCCTCGGCTCCTCCTCCAGCCAAGACGCTGTCAACCTCGACGCTACTCCACCTCCTCGGCCGCAAGACGACGGTAGTGGATAGGCACCCTGGCCTCTGTCGCATCGGCACTTGGAACCCGATGGATCTCGGCCTCCCAAGCACGGAGGTGCTGAACATGGCCGTCGGCGGTAGCGGCTTCTACTCCCCTAATGAGGGGGAGTCTTCCTCGACCTAAAGATGGCGAGCATGGGAGGCATAGTGGAGAGAAGCAGTGAGGTGATTTTTGCGGCAGGGCAGTCAAGAGGTGGCGGTGGCTTCCTAGTGTGCAGCGGTGTGGGCAGTTAGGGTTGGAGCCCCTGCTGCCTACCCGATCTGTCTCTATAGGCCGTGAAGTCAACCCAATGGCTTGCACCTTGATCTCCCTCCCTGCTGTTCACTGCATGCCCAATGGTTGAGCCATGCTGGGCCCAAAAATGAACGTGGATTCATTTCCAATTCCTATGGCCGGCTGGCTCATTACCTTTTTCCTATTTTATTTAATATTTTTAGCATTAATTCGTATAAGACTCTATTAGTCTCTTATAATTATGTGCTGTAAAATTAAGTACTCTTGTGTTTAGTCGCTGACTTTAACTATAGTTGTACTTGTGATATTTTATCATTGTAAAATATCCATTTATGATATTATTCAAAGTATTTGTCCCTGTATGTATGGCAAATCCAATAAATAATATCCTTATTATTACAACCATGATCTTGCAAATTATTTATTCATTTATCACTTTTGCAATTGATCATTTTATTTAAGCCCCTTTTATGCTTTTCAACTTTAAAGCACTACACGCTTAAATAATGGATGCAACATTTTATGTATATTTTCTCATCAATTGTGTAACGCGCATGTTCCCTATTTATTTGTTGGTCATACACAAGGTAGCACCACTGTTGCTACTACGGAATCTACACTAAGTAAACACTTAGTGACTATCCTCAACGTGCTTACCCAACATCACAAATTAGAACATTTGGTCTACATCTTTTCACAAAGATGACTACCATTAATTCGCATTCCTATTGGCCATACACAAGGTAGCACCATAGTTGCTACTGTGAGATCTACACTAAGTCTATAACTTAGTGACTATCCTCAACGTGCATACCCAATTCATTTGCGATTTGACTAAGGTCTACAACTTGCATAATTACTTGGCATCTACTATTAATACAGACTATGCCCAATTTGAGGTCTACACTTTTATGGTGACTACCTCCATTATTTTATTATACACATGAGATCTTTACACCATTAATAATACAATATTTATCTTGTATATATTTTGCATCCCATAATTACAACACACCACAATATTTTAATAACTTAAAATGTTTTGATGGTTTGCCTCGTGTAGGATCAATGACCGTCGAAGAGTTTGATTTGCTTACTCTAGACGGCCATAATTATCCCACATGGGCTGTGGACGTAAAGGTTAGTCTTGCATCCCAGTGGACTTTATCGAGCTGTGTTACCACCCGAAGAGGGTGTTGCACCACTTGATGATCAACATGTATATATGGCCCTATATCTCATTAGAAGCCATATTCATCCTGATCTTAAGGCTGAATACTTGTTGGAAGAGAACCCACAAAATCTATGGAATTCTCTTAAGCAACACTATGAACAACAAAAGGCACTTGTCCTACCTACAGCCGACTATGAGTGGACGTAACTTCGCTTACAGGATTTCAAAACTGTGAGCGATTACAACTATGTTGTTCATAGGATTTGCTCAAAGTTGCAATTCTACGAGAAAGAACCTACGGATGCAGATAAAATAGAAAAGACTCTATCTACTATGCTTCCCTCTAAAAGGATTATTCAACAACAAAACCATGAAAGGCATTTCCAGGTTTATTCTGAGTGTAGGCATGTACTTTAGGCAATGGAGCAGACCCTACAGGGCGCTGCTGATTATTCCAAACCATAAGTTCATAATGTTTTTCGGCCTCAAGTAAAGTTTGTATAAGCTCAGAATAAACCTAAATTTGATGGTGGACTTTCTAAGACCCATCCTCAGGGAAATTCCAAGAAAGGTAAAAAACAATGAAGACACAATAAGAAATCCCAAACTCGTGTTTGTAACAATGGTAAGAACATTTCCAAACATAGGAATGACAAACCTGTGTGTCAGAAGTGTGGTTGTTATAGCCATACTACAAAGAAATATCGTACCCCAAGTTATCTTGTTGATCTCTACTAAAAGTCTATGGGTCGCGGACGTGCTACACCAAGACAAAAGTATGAAGCCCACTTCAACATTCGACCTGACACCACCAGGAATGAGGCTGGTTGTTCACAACAAGTTCTAATGGAACCAAGCAGCAACAACATACGAGGAGGTGAGGATCTTGCTGATACGGGGAATATGATCGTGGAATATGCATCCAACGACATATTTAGAGACTTTGAATAGGCTCTCAATCCCTTAGATTCTAATGTCTTTATGTCCTAGTGATTATAATAGTTAAAATAATTTATGTCCTATGTGTTGTAAATATTTAATAATGTCATCACTATTTAGTTTGAATACCCAATAAATGTATTGTACACATTTGATATTCAGTAAATAAAGTATGTATTCTATATACCATCAAAGAGTTTCATATCAAATTCTTTATTTATATATAGTTTCTACGGGGGTCAATCTGATGGAGGAGGAATTATGCCTAGTGGACAGTGGTACCAATAATTCTATACTTAGAGAAACAAAGTATTTCCAAACTCTTACAAAAAGACAAGGAAATATTTTGACAATCGTCGGACGTGATGCTACAGTAGTTGGCTCTGGTCGTGCCGCTATTGTACTCCCCATGGGTACCAAAATTACAATTGAGGATGCATTATTGTATCCCGATTCAAAGCGTACCTTGTTAAGTTATAGAGATATCCGTCAAAATGGTTTTCATATAGAAACCCATGATGACAATAATGAGGAAATTCTCCTTATTACTAAAAATAGCGGATATGGCAAACGAATTATTGAAAAATTCCTTCTTTTCTGTCCGAATTGTACTACACATACATCAAACCCATACCACATGTTGTGTACAAGGTAATTTTTCAGAATATTGACACATTCAAAACTTGGCATGAATGCCTTGGCCATCCTGGTATAGGGATGATGCAAAAAATTATCAGCAATTCTAATGGTCATGAGTTAAATACTACTAAATTCCTCAAATCTTCAGATTTTATGTGCACTTCATCCGCTATAGGGAAATTGATCATACGACCATCGCCTGTTAAGATCCAAAATAAGCCACTAAAATTTCTTGAACACATTCAAGGAGATATTTGTGGCCCCATACAACCACCGTCTGGACCATTTAGGTACTTCATGGTTCTAATAGATGCATCTACTCGATGGTCTCATGTGTGTCTTTTGTCCACACGTAACCATGCATTTGCAAAAAATATTGCTCAAGTTATTAGACTTAGAGCATATAATCCTGAACATCAAATTTAATCAATTCTAATGGACAATGCTGCTGAATTTTCCTCAAAGGCTTTCAACGATTATTGTATGGCTTTGGGAATTCAAGTTCAACACTCTGTCCCATATGTCCATACACAAAATGGTTTAACAGAATCTCTTATTAAGAGAATTAAACTCATTGCAAGACCGTTATTACAAAATTGCAACCTACCAACTTCAAGTTGGGGTCATGCAGTCTTACACGCTGCTGACTTCATTTAATTGCGACCAACTGCATATCACACAGTCTCCCCATTGCAATTAGTACGTGGGAATATGCCAAATATTTCCCATCTGCGAAAATTTGGTTGCGTTGTATATGTACCGATCTCACTGCCTAAGCGTACCTCTATGGGGACACATAGGAAAACTTAGTATCTATGTGGGATATCAATCTCCATCAATTATCAAATACCTCAAGCCTCTTACATGAGACTTATTCACGGCCCGATACGCTGACTGCATATTTAATGAGGACCATTTCCTGGCATTAGGGGAGACTTCAAGTACCAAAACAAATGCCAGGAAATCATTTGGAATGCCCAAGGCATCCCCCCCTCAGATCCACGTACTCTAGAGACTGAACAACAAGTTCAAAAAATCATAAACTTGCAACATATTGCAAATAACCTTCCAGAAGTATTTACTGATTATAAGGGTGTCACTAAATCCTCTTATCCTGCTCGCAATGCGCTCGAAAGAGTGGAGGTACCAATAAAAACCATTCAACTCCCACTTCCAAAGAAGAGGGGGAGAAGTGTGGCCGCTCCTAAGGATAATGCTCCAAGTGAGCATCCGAGGATATCGAGGGCTAAATCCTCCAAATCAGTAAATCCAAGCCAATCTCAAGTTGGTGGACACCCAATAGTGGATAAAAATCCAACATCAGGACAAAATCCACAACCCGAATCAACGATGCATCCAAATTCTGATCCTGGGATATCGGAACACCCTGACTCCATAGTTTTGGGAAATGTTGAGTCAAATAATGGGGTGAAAGAAATTTCCATCAATTACATAGATTCTGGAGAATCATACGATCGTAAGACTACTGTTGTCGACATGTACTTCTCCGCAGCAATTGTAGAAATCTTTCTCAATGATCCAGATCCCAAGACCATGGCAGAGTGCAAAAAGCGCTCGGACTAGGCTCAATGGAAAGAAGCAATTCAAGCTAAGATAGCCTCGCTCACTAGAAGAGGGTATTCACATCTGCAATACCTACACCTTCCAAAGTGTTTCCTGTAGGCTTTAAATGGGTTTTCGTCCAGAAATGGAATGAGAATAATGAGGTGGTGAGATATAAAGCGAGGCTAGTAGCACAAGGGTTCACACAGAGACCCGGCATTGATTACAATGAAACCTATTCTCCAGTAATGAGTGGAATTACTTTCTGATACTTAATATCATTGGCAGTTCAAAATTATCTATCTATGCAGTTGATGGATGTGGTGACAACATATCTATATGGGTCACTTGATTCGGACATATACATGAAGGTTCCCGATGGAATCCAAATTCTGAATTAAAACGCAAATTGCAACATGTATTGTGTAAAACTACAAAAGTCATTATATGGCTTGAAGCAGTCAGGACGAATGTGGTACAATTGACTGAGTAAATTCCTTCTAAAGAAAGGATACACTAACAATGATGATTGCCCATGTGTTTTCATTAAGAAATCTCAAAAGGGATTTTGTATTATATCCGTGTATGTTGATGATTTAAATATCATTGATGGCCCAAAGGATATAGAAGAAGCATGCAAACATCTAAAGACGGAATTCGAGATGAAGGATTTGGGTAAGACCAAGTATTGCCTAGGCTTACAACTTGAGCACCGTCTTTCTGGGATTTTAGTGCATCAATCAGCCTATATCCAGAAAATATTGGAGAAATTCAATATGGATAAATCATACCCTAATAAAACTTCGATGGTTGTTCGTTCCTTAGAAATAGGGAAAGATCCATTTAGACTATGGGATATTGGAAAAAGATGTTGTGACCAGAAATCCCATATCTTAGTGTCATTGGCGCACTTATGTATCATGTAAATTGCACCAAGCCTGATATCGCATTTGCAGTGAACTTACTGGCTAGGCATAGTGCGAACACAACTCGTCGTCATTGGACGGGAGCGAAGTGTATCCTCAGATACCTTAATGGCACAAAGGATCTTGGTTTATTCTTCAAGAAAAATCATGATCCCAGTATGATTGGTTATATTGATGCTGGTTACTTATCTGATCCTCAGTAACGGAAAATCCCAAATAGGATTTATATTTCCTAAGTGTAGGTACAACTATTTCATGTAAGTCTTCTAAGCAGACTCTAACAGCGACCTCTACTAATCATTCTAAAATTATTGCTCTATACGAGGCATCACGAGAATGTGTATGACTTCGTAGAATGATTAACCACATACAACAGTCATGTGGTATTGGTTCAATTGAATCACCTACAATTATCTATGAAGATAATTTCGTTTGTGTTACACAGATGCAAACAGGTTACATAAAGAGCAATATCACTAAGCATATTGTTCCTAAACTGTTTTATCCCCTATGAATTACAAGAAAGCGGGAGAAATAAACTATCTTGCAAATCAAGTCATGTGATAATCTCGCTGACCTATTTACTAAGTCCTTACCAACTTCTGTGTTTCAAAATTTGGTACATGGAATTGGTATGCGACGACTTCGAGATTTGCCAGAATCAGAGGGAGATATCTCCTAAATGTTAACCTATACCAGCATCATATTATACTCTTTTCTTTCGTAAGTTTTACTCACAAGGTTTCTTGTTAAAGTTTTTAATGAGGTAATATTAACATAAGCATGTGTCATATTTCCTATTTTCTCCATCGGGGTTTTTGTGGGAAATATCAAAGACACATATTGCCCTCACAACTCATCCATGATTTTTCCATGAAAAGGTTTTTCATATGAGTTATCCAAGAGGCAATACCAATAATATGTCGTCATATTTTCTCCTAATTTTTCCACTGAGTTTTTACAAAAGTTTTAGCGACATATCACTTTATATTGCTCCTTATATTTTTCCTGAAATGGTTTTTGGGGAGTAATCTATATATCGTATCTCCAATATTTTTCCTCACTAGGGGTTTTTAATGGGATACCAATAACATAGTGATTTATTTAATTCACACTCATATATGTTATTTTCTTCCTTATTTTTCTATAAGGTTTAAAGGAGTTTTTATAGCATATCTATACATACATATTCCTCATATTTTTTCCACAGGATTTTTCGAGGAATCCAAGATACAACTGCATTGATCTCAAATAAAATTCGATCAAGGGGAAGTGTTACGAAATGGTGTATGTTCCTAACAGACTCCTAACAGACACCTCTTTATACTAAGTGATCTCATAAATAGAGGAAGAGAATTAACAGTTAGTTAGTATAAGCAGTTAGCACTACGAAGGGGCACGTTCCTTCGGTAGTAGACTATTCTAGTGAACTGTTGCCTTTTCCCGAACAGTCACGTCCGTACGCCGTTCCGTACAACACGACCCTTCAGTTGTATATAATTCAAAGAGATCAATGAAACAGATAGTTGTTCCTAAAATCTCTGTTCATTTACGTTCACATTCAATAAAAAAAACACTGCAAATAAAAACATCCATTGCTAGCACTGCGGCAGCGGCAGGCAGAGTGGCTGCAGATACAGACAAAACACACAAGCCTACATAAAAACTGCTGCATCGCTAAGAAATTATGAGATTTCACAATTTAGTAAATTTCGTTGCACCGTTGCATGAAAATGTTCAACTAGGTCTACGGAATTTATCAAAAAAAAAAACTAGGTCCACGGAATCTTGTTATATGTCTCTCTGCAAGCTAGTCTCAGCGCCGAACAGCTGCGCCAAAGGTATCTGGCAGTCGTCGTCCGTCGCAGGACTAGGCGATCTCTCATCTCCGCCGCCACCACCACCGACACCGACTGGTGGTCGCTTCCGGTGCTTCCTCATGTGCCCACCGAGTGCGCGCCCTGTGATGCATTCCGTTCCACACACCTTGCAGTTGTACCGCGTCCTGCACACGTTGCCGTTGCCATTGGCACCCTCGTGGCACGATCCAGCGCCGCCGACCTTACGGTTGGGGCTTGCTGCACCATTGCCCATCTTCCCGTCGCTTCTGGAGTTGCCATGGGTGAGGCCATGGCCTGATACACAGAACCCGTCGTTGCCAATGGCATCGTCATGGCTTCCTGCAAACACGGGCTCCCGAACGCCGCCGTTTCCCTTGCCATGGACCTTTCTCTGCCTTTTGTGCCGAGCTCTGTCGACATCCTCAACGCCATGCTCTGCCGCGTCGTCGACGGTCTTCCCCTCATCGCTGCTGCGGTCGCCATTGGCTTTCCCACGGCGCGCTGCCACTAGATCCTTCTTCTCGGCCTGGACAATTCTATTGGCAGCCTCCTCGGTCAGCCTCCATCGCGGCAGATTCCTCACCGGCATCGTCGGCGTCGAGAATTGCTCCTGCGGCAATGGCGATCTTGGTTCTCTTCCGGTGTCCGAGGACATGTCCTCCGAGCGCCTGGTGGCTATCGAAGCACCTGTCGCATAGGCTGCAGGGATAGCGCCCCGAGGTTGCGGTTGCGCCGGACGACGCGCCTGCAGTCTTTGCCGCCGCCGCCGCCACATCGTCCCGATCGCCATCCGCCTCGCCGCCCGGACTCCTGCTTCTCTTGCCGCACGCAGCCCGCTTCTTCTTTGTCGCGTTCTTGGCTTCTCCTTGCTCTTTTGGAGCGCGATGCTCGTGCGCCTTCTCGTGGCTCCCCTCGCTCCCGGACTCCCCGGCCCGCGGCGAGGACGACTCCGAACCGCTCGGTGGCGTCTGCACCTCCAGCGGCGACGCGATAATCAGTTCGAGCCGGGCGTTCTTGGTCGGCGGCGGGGCATCGTCGTCGTCCAAGATCTCCCGGAGAGGCCTCTTCTTCGTCTTCCGGACGCCTCCTTCCGATTCTTCTTCCCCCGCTGTTCCATCATCGTCATCGCCGTCATTCGCAGAGCTCCCGTCGCGATCGTCCTCCGCGTGGCGGCCCGGGGGCGCGGGCTGGCGCGCGAGGAACACGTAGCGGTCGATGTCCTCGTCGTCGGAGTTGGAATCAGAGTAGTAGTAGTCCTGCTCCTCGACCACCACCATCTCGTCAGCTTCCTTGCTGCGGAGTCCTAGCGGCAGAACGATCTGGCGGCGGCGCAGATCCGTGGAGCAAGACGGAAACCGAGCACTAGTACTACTAGCCTGCTGTGGCGCGCGCGTGTGGAAGCTGCTTAGGCAGGCGGCCTAGGGATTGTTGCTGTGTCGAGCGATGAGCCGTGCAGCCGCACGCAGCGCAGGGGCATGCTATTATAGGTGCGGCTGCGACCGTGGGCTGAGAAAAGTAGGGCCTGCCGCTCGACCTCAACTCGGATTCGACCTGGGCGTTGCTACCTCGGAGAGTCGACGGCCAGTTGGATGGAGCCGAGTAATTTGGCCCAAGTACAAATCTACTCGTCGTTCTCATTTCTCAGCGCTAGGGAACCCCTTCTCTCTCTCTCTCTGACTCTCCGCATGGGCGACCACACTGGAGCCAGGATAAACGGACGAGAAAACCTCAGCACCTCCGTCCGCTGGCCCCAGCTCAAACCACCCCCCCCCCCCCCCCCCCCCCCCCGCGTGCCACGTGCCACGTGCCTTGTCCGTCGGCCCTGGCTCACCCTTGGTCGAACAACATAAAACACTTGTAACATGAATGCAACGTAAGACTGAAAATAGATGAACCATTTGAAATATGCTCTTGCAACATTTATGTGAAGCGCATGAAACTTCCAAAATAAAACACTTGCAACTTGCAACATGAAACCACTTGTCGTGATATAAAGACTGAAATATTTGGAACGTACTGTTGCAACATATGCAACATCCAGTTAAAAACGATTGCAACATCTGTCTAAAAATTGATGAAACATTTTGAAACAAACACTTACAACAAAGCCCTTGAAACACTTGCAACATCCTTTGATCTACTTTTGTAACATCAAGTTGAAACAATTGCAACATACATCTGAAACACCTGAAACACTTGAAATATGCCTATGCAACATAGAGGAGGGGAAGGTCGGGCCGGTTGATTCCGGCCATCGGGGTCAGAGCCAGCGGCGCGCGTGCACCACCTGCACCGCCCGCGCTTGTGGGTGCCCTTGGCTCGGCTGGGGAAGACATGAGGCGCTAAGGCACATGCGCCCCAGCGGCCATGGCGGGGTCAGCAGCGTGCGCGACATGCCGACAACAATGGGAGATGGACGGACCGACGATGAGGGAGCTAGTGGCACAGGTGTCTGGGACGGCCGGCGATGGGGCGCAGGGCGGTGGGGCACGACACATTAGCTGACGAGCGCACGGTGGGGGTAGGGGCGCGGACGAATGAGTGGCCACGCTGTTGTGTCGGGCGTCAAGCGCCGGACGGATAAGGATAAATGAGTGTGGATTCATTTTTCTGTTTTTGAGATACATGGAGAGATGAGGTCCACTCCCGCGGACCTATATTCGGACGGGAGTCACGGACGGATGACTGTGGCTTATCATTACTGTTTGACATTTATAGGTTCGTAACTTTTACTATGTATCTAGATATCACATAGGTTTATGTGCATAGCAAAAGTCATGAACCGAAAAAAGCAAAAACGTCATATAATTTGAATGGAGGGAGTAAATCATAAACATCTGTCATCAGTTCGATAGGATATAATAATCATTCACCCTGTTCGCTTGTTGGTTTCAGCCAGCCCAAATCAGCCAGCCAACAGTATTTTTCTCTCACAACAAGCCAGCCCAAACCAGCCCAGAAACCAACCAGCGAACAGGCCGATTGTGTTCATCCGGTCTCTTCTATTTTCTAAGAAAAATCCACCTTTTTCATTATGAAAATAGTTTAAATGACCTCATATAGATGTCATCTAAATTATGTTCACATACTATTATGAAAAATAACTTAAAATAACTCCCAATCTTCATCTAAATTACCAACTCATTAAGAGATAATCAGTCGGCTGACCAGCACATTAAAAAAAAATAGGGATCGAGAGAAAGCTTGCAAGCTATGTGGTCAGGATGAGACCGCTGACCGTGTTTTGTTATGTGACACTATCCATGAGTACCTGTGGGCTGTTTAGATATGCTCTAGCCCTTATTGATAGTGGCGGATCCAAGATTTGAACCCAGGATATATCTAGCAAAAAAAAATATCTCATATTCAATATGTTAATATAGTCCAAGATATAATCTAGATCTAGTGATACCAAGCGCAAACGAGCATCATCCGAGTGGAGGGATGATATGAAGACCGAAGTATTTTTAGTTTGGACTTAAATCACACTAGTACTAATGATTTTGGCTCCGTTCGCGTGCCCTTAAACCCAGGCTTGATCCGCTTTTTTTTTCATCCAGAACAGTGTTTTTCTCTCACAGATTCATCCAAATTCCTCCAAGCGAACAGGGACCTTTGGCTAAAATCTAGAGAGGCCTACCAGGACTAGGGCTGGGTCCGCCCATGCTTATTGAAAGTTCCCGCTCTTTACAACGAATCCTTGAACTAGTTTTGTTCAAAGGGGAGAGCAACAAAACAAATTTCTCATTTTGCTTTTGAACGTGCGTGTTAGAATCTTTGGCCAACCTATAACGATCTTTTCAAATGTGGCTTCGGCTTCTAGACCAAAACAACTTCAGCACCATCATTTTTTCTTTTTGCTTAGTTATGGCTTCACGAGCTGTTTTCGTGTACGTACGTTTGACAGGGTTTTGATTAAACCAGTGGAGAAGGCCCAGCAAAAGCCTTACGTAGCCAGCTGATATATAGTTGAGGTGGAGCAAGAAAAAAAAAATCACACGTTCTCCCTTGGTCTCCTCGCATAGGCTTTATCCTTTCCTCTGTCAATACGAAATAGTAGTGAATGCTTGTCGCTAACCAGCATGTAAGACTCAGCTATATAGCTAAGTAGCTGGCCATTAGACACGCCACTACTAAAAACCAAGATTTTCCTGTCGTTATGGCCTCCACCGGCAGAAAAAATATGGATTTCTCTGTTGGTGGTCACTGACCGACATAAAAATGCAATAACTTTTCTGTGTGGGTTGTGTACCGATAGGAAAAATAATTTCTCTATCGGTTTGAATAGTACACACACAAAATATATTTATTTTATGCCAGTGCATACATTTTTTGTTGGTTTTTTTTTTGCTAGACACAAAAAAAAATAAAAAAAAATCCACAAAATGCTCCGCCGAGCATGCGCACCAAACAGAATGCCAAAATGCCTCCTCCCACGCGTCGTGCTCAATGCTCGGTACAACAAAAAAAGTCGGAGCTCTTGTTGCCATATGCTATCTGTCCACCACCACAGTCGGAGTGTCCTCCATCTCTAAGCTTTCTTCTAAGCTCAAAGATGGACAATATCATTAGAGAGAACCAAGCGTTCACACTTAACAGAATGAAAAGTGATGTGCTTTCAAGTATCAACCAGGGATTTGGCCATTTGGAAAGAAAAAATGGCAAAAAATCTCGGACCTTATCAAAATGGGTGAATGTAGGAAATTTCAGACTAGGGTTCACTTATCTTGACCGTCAAAATGTTCAATTTTAGCTAATATTGACTGAAATTTGACCAAAAATTGATAAAAAAAACAACAAAGAGGAAACAAATGGATGATAGTTTGATAAAGTTGTACATTTATATCGAATTGAAGGAAGAACTTGTGGGTTTGTTTGAACTCTAGACTAGACAAACAATTTAGTTTTGGCTAGATTTTTTTTACTGGTACGATGTTGTTTCGGACCTCACCAAGATGGATGAATATCAGCTGTTTACTAATGTTAGTAACTTACCATCTTCCACTTGTTGATATATACCAGTTGTTTCTATTTTTATGGCTGTTAAGATGGCAGAAAAATAGTGTAGTGTTTTCCCTTTTTTATTCCTGGATCTTTCAGTTTTGCACCAACCACCTTCTGATTGGTTACTGTTGGTATTTTATTAAGTGTAAATAGAATATGAAGGATTCCTCAAGCGCACAGAATACCTATTGTAGCATTTTACCGAGAGTATTTCATGTATCGTTATTTATATTTTACCATAGAAAAACAATGGAGCAAAGATTTATAGAATAATAAAGGAGTAACTACTAATCAACATACCAACATAGTTAGAGCAGAGGTAAATGTAATGATAGGAATTAAGTATAATGACACTCAGAAGATATATCTGTGAATCATATAGATTGATAACTTGAGAGCATAAGAGTGAGATAGATTCCTATGATATTCTTACTACATATGTACTTAGTTATAGCAAAAGATTAACTTCATGTTCATGCATAGGGGACATTATTAGGGAGGAGCATATACAGAGTATGCTATCTCCGTCACAACACGTGTCCTGCTTAGCCTACAGACGGGAGGTGAATTACAGAGGACTCAACAGGGCTTTCACCCCCGTGATCTACCACACGATCCGAAGTGTAGGCTGCCTCCGGGGCACTACTGTGTATAAACACCACGTTTACACAAAGTCTGCTACTTAACTTGATCGATTACAAGCTAAGCGCTCCGTGGTCCTATACATAAGCATAAAGATAACTTTGACCACTTCTAAGTATATAATCAATGTAAGCATAACCATGTAGATAAGAATGTAAGCATTGAAGTCTCATAATATGATATGAAAGTGTAGATACAATGGCTTACCAAGCCTCCGAGACTAGATCCAGAATCTAGACATGAGTCCACTCAATATTAACTCTTAAGATACTAATCTACTACATTGGAGAGTCTAACCCTAATCCTCCCGATGTATGTTGATCTGAATGAGATGTTTCTGAATGATCACAGATGGCCTCCTGGAGGGGGTAGAGGGTGCCTTATATAGGGGAGATGGAGTAGGGGGGAAAGGCATTGCCACGTCATCGATCCGCGTCAACTCTCTCGATCACCGTTGGGTAAACCGACTTAAAACCGCCTTAGAATCAAGGGTCTAGATCTTAGAAACGCATATAAGGCGGTGGAGAGCGAACGGGCTCCCGAAGTGGGCCGGGCGGCCTCCTCACTGGGCCGGCCAGCCTCCCACTTTGGCAAGTGGGCCTCCCTTCGTGTGGTGAGTCCTGGACTCCATCTTGAGTTGCCTTTTGTAGTTTTTGCAAGTTGAATCACTCGTTGTCGTCGGTTTGCTTGTTTAGAGTGTATGACAGTGGTTCCGGGGTTGTTTTCTGGATAAATTCTCCTGTATACAAATATTCACCAAAACTTGTGGAATCCATTAGTTTAAACTTCTATCCTATGTTTGATGATGAAATTAATTATTTATGCAGGTTATGTTGACGGTTTATAATGAATGTTAACTACCGTCAACAAACTCCCCTAAGTTTAACCTTTGCTTGTCCCTAAGCAAAGCTAAACTTGAACTATGGATTAGGAGTTGCATCAATGCGTTCACTCCTCAAAAGTACACATGCGTTCAAACAAAAATTCTCCTCCGGATTAGAATAAACTATTCTGACTTTTAAACTTACCCATATTACCTTCAACCATGGGCTTTTTAGCCTTCACTTGAGTCTTGAGCAATTGAAAGACATAATGATCAAGTCAAGCACTATGTCTCAAGTTCTTTGTTCCACCATTGTTTTAGAGTTTTTATAAGTTTTGAAAATAAAACTCAGAGATTCCATTGTATGACACTCTCAAGTCTCTCATATGTGGTATTTGTGGATCCTTTACCAAGGCAAAGATAATGACGTTATGCCTTTCTCTCTCTACAACTAAGGCTTATGTGGAGCTCATAGGTGTGGAGACAGTGCATACATACTTGCAAAGCATATATTGTAAAGTCAAACAATGGATCCAAAGAGAAACGAATCATACAATCAAATAAAGATGTGCATGTGTGTGGATATATATGGAGTAGATATATGTGCGGTGAAGGTGGTGAAAACCTAATTCTACTTAGCTCCTTGAAAACATATCTCTCTTTTGAAACTTCGAAACAGTCTTTGCAAGAACCTTGGGCTATCTTTATTCTTTCTTTTCCTTTTCCTTTTTCTCTGTCTCTTTTTTAGGCGGGCATCTAAGTACAATACTCGGACATCTTTGTGTCTATTTTTTCAATGCTTTTGCATAGTCCTAAATCTCTTTCTGCAACAAAAAGTTTTGAGGAATAGTAACAAGAACAATGGAACATTTATTTGGTGGATGAAAAATCTATCAAACTTGTTTTTGTGTTCACTCCCAGTGTAGGAGTAGAATATTTTTTGTGTATCTAAATGGAATGGCATGTTTTTGCGCCTACCCCTAGTGTAGGAGTAGTGTATATGTGGGTGGTGTATACGTGATCTTGATTTTAAGAGCATGACAAGTCTCTCATAAGGGTCAACAAAGCTTGACAATACTCAATGCAAAGCAAGCACCATATATGTGGAAGTTTTTCTAGACTAAATTACATATATGGCTATGGTAGGAATTCAAACTTTGTCATATAGGAACTCATCAGGTAATATTTTTATGTTTTTAAGTAACTCTCCAGAATTCTAGTGTCACTTGAAACAAGATAAACAGCAGCTCAGACCTTCTCATATCATATCCGTCAATTACCTAGACTTAGATCAAGCATATGCTACCCACGAGTTTCAAGTTCAGAGTAAATATCAAAGCAGTTTTATCCAAAACTCAGAAGAATTCAAGGCTAAAAACTAGGTACTTGAAATAAATTACAGCAGAGCAACTATTCATTATTTTCATATTCAGAAATTATTTAGAGTTTCTTTTATTTATTATCAGCTCTTAAAAGAAAGTAAAGCAAACTACATACACACTCTCTTTATTTAGTTTTCATTATTTAAACTACTATTATTACTATAGATAAATATTTATTTTGCTTTTAGCTTTGCATTTTTTAGCTAACTATATATATAGCCAAAATTTTAAAAAATAAAATAAAGAAAAAGAAATACTTAGCTTGATACAAGGGGTGCCTCTCCCCCAAACTTGTTGTTGGCATGGTAGTTCAGTGTGGTGGCCGAATGCCAAAATGTTGGAACATCGTATCCATGCTCTGGGGTTGTTGTTGCTATTGTTGTTGGAGATTTGCCACCTGCTTGTCCCATGTTTGCTTGCCATTGTGTGTGATCATGCAAAGTACTTTGTATGGCAGCAGTTGTTTCTTCCATGGGTTGAAGCCTATTGTCGATCTATAGATCATGGTACCCACGGCCTAAGAAGGACATTGGTCCTCCTTGGAAGGAGATGGTAGTGTTTAAAATTCTTTATATGCCTTTTGTCTCTTGAAGCTTGCTGCCAGTGGGTTGGCTCCTTTAGGTGTTGGATCTATGGCGTAGTACTATTGGCGTGTGCCATGAGTCATCCTTGCAGAAGCACTCTTGTCTGGTACCGCATCTAATCTCTGTAAAAATTGGGAGTTTGGATGTTTTCCCACACCTTGCTCGAGGTATGTTCTAGTCACAAAGACAAGGTAGAGATCAAGTGTATGGGCGCTGTTGGTGGAAAAATACCAACATAACCAAAACTCTATTTATTCTTCTCTAGCCTTAGGCACATTGAATATGATAAGATTGATATTTGTGCATTGTTCATTCTTGTAACATGGATGATAAAATCAAAAGATGAATGTAGCATTTGAACAAAAAGATTGGAGTCGCTTAACCTATGGAAGGATTGTCCATCTTTACATAATGTAACAAGCTTTACATGATTGACTTTCATCTTCCAAAGATAAGATATACAATATTTTAGCTCATTTGGTTAAGGCTATGAAATCAAGAAAGAGGTGCTATGAACAAACTTAAAGAACGAATCATGTTGAGTTAGTCAGGTTCGATCAAGCAAAGTTGTAACTCAAATATGTTTGTTTATTATTTATATGCCTACTAGAATCAAGGAAAAGCATTAAATAATGACCACTTACCTTAAGATGTTACCTTCATCATTAGAGCATGATGACACCATGTGACGAAGGGTATATGACTTGTGGTGGTCTTTTTCTTCTACTTGAAGTTTTTCTCGTTCTGCTAGCCTCATATCCTTAGTTGTTCATAAGCATCTTCTTGGTGTTTTGTAAACCGGACTAGTAAATTTATACAATTGTCACGCTGCTCTGGAAAGACGATGGTAGCATTCAAAAGACATGAGGATTTATATTGGTTCAGGCCGAAGCCCTATATATAGTCTTAGAGAAGATCGAGTGTGTGTTCCTAGCTTGAATGCTCTGAAGTTCTTACAACGGGAGGGGTGCAAAAATGGTAGAAGAGGTTAGAGAGCTAGTGCTAGGAGATGGATAGTCTGAGGGGAAGCCCTAGGAGCCCTACTACGATGGAGAATGAGTAAAATGGTAGAGGATGTCCTAGATAGGTGCCCTAGCTGTCCTTATATAGAGTTTAGGGCCAGGGCATATACAAAGAAGAAGGTTTTCCCGACCAAAGGGTCGTTAGCTTGAGGGAGGTCCTAGCTAACTAGGCTTGCAAGCTACGCCATCTTGTGGAGCATGTCTGAGCGTGGTTGTCATCATGGTCTTGTGGCCACGTTGTGGCATAGTGTGAAGTGGTGCTACTGTGCCGGTCATGCTAGCACTATAGGCACGGTGGTGGTTCGCTAGCTGTCCTGTGCGACGTGGTCCTCGCCATGGTCTTTGTTATTGCCTCCTATTTTTGGGGGCATCCTACAGGAGTTGATAGCCGCCCCTTGGTCATCGATCGTCTTGTTGGTTTGAGGAGCTGAGGGCCATGATCTCGATCGTTGGGGTTGTGGCTCTCGTTGGGTTGGATGGCCTCTAAGTCAAGGCCTTCATTGTGGATCCTATCCTGTGGTGGATAGAATCATACATGCGTCCTATCAGGCCGTATTTGGACAGTGGGCTCTGTACCGGCTGTCACCGCCTTGGGCAGTGTTGCCTTGTTCATGCCACGTGGCATAGGGGTGGCGTCTGACCAGACCGAGGTGACTGTTGTCCCCTCGGTCCTTATGGGGTTAGTGTGGTAGGCCTACTCTTGTCAGAGCGGGCAAGTTTGGCTAGGTGTGACCTCTCCTCATTCCTCCCGAGGGTTGGGACGATGAGGAGGTCATGAGTCTCCTATTCGTTATGCGGCTGAGACAGAAGGAAGGGATCGTAGCTAACCCTAGCCTTGGTGTTTGGCCTGGTTCACTTGGCTCAGCTAGGACTCGGTCGCTCAGGCTTTTGCTAGCCGATGTCTCATGGGTCGCTTGGTTGACTAACTAATCAGTGCCATGAGACACCCTAGGGTTATGACCCTGATAGTAGCCCCCAAGCATTTTCACGATCATAAAGTGATCGTGAAAGCACTGAGTTGCATACATATCGAATGCAGGTTCATAGTCGTGGCTTGTTCGAGATTTGTCGCTCAGTCCCTTGTGGGCCAGTACATTCATTGCGGTAGGTGGCCGTTGTGCTTGGCCTTGTCCGGATGCCCTGACGATGTGGTACATGACTATGGCAGAACCGCCTAATCTAATGTCTCCTAGGAGTGCTCATCTTCCATTAGACACTAAGCACTCGAAGGAGAACACCAAATTACACGGTCCTATCGGGCACACCCTAGGGGAGAACCTGAAAATCCACATTTTTGCCATCAGGATCATAAATGAGAGAATAAAGCTTACATCATTCTTAACCATTTCTTACATCACTTTGCATGTAACATCAGAGTACAATATTTATTATTTATAATAGCGGAATATGAACATATTATCAGAGTTATAAACAATTTAATTGAACAGCAGAATATAAACAAGTGATCTGAATTACAACAGAAATAAATATCTAATATGACATGATGAAAGTATTGATATACAAACTATGACAACAGATTATGAAACTTTATTTATAAAAGCATTTGATGAGAGTTGTAAATAAAAACTATGATCACAGCGTAAAGGAATCCTCGCTGAGCCCACCAGAAGGTATCCACACACGAGGGTCAGCTCTAACATCCACCTGTCACCTGCAATAGGGGGAATAAAACACTAAGTACTCAATTGCACTTAGCAAGACTTACCCGATAGGAGAAAAGAAAAGACTCCAAGGATATGTAAGGCTATCTGGATTATGGGTTTATTGCATTTGCAGGAAGCATTACTAAGCGTGTGTCCTTATATTCAATTTTTATTAATGACCTGCATTGGTTCATTAACTAACCATTCTATGTAAGCACATGTGCTACTTTTCAAGCAGGTGGTAAGCAATCAGATTTCCTTTTCTTTCCATCTTTTATCTTTTAGTTCTTACTACGGTGCTAGGCATAGGACAAGTTGTACTAGATCGCCCGACGATTCGTGAATCAATGCCCCCAGCTGGGTACCCCAAAAACACATGCACCGCTTGTGTCTAAGGCACAAGCAGGACCAACCCATCACCCTCTTGTCCTAGGGTCATAGGTCCCCATCCAAACTAGGACTCTAAGCCCCCGCTCCTGAGTCCCAAACTCAGTACGGTGTAAGGACCTCCTCCACCAAAACAAAACTCTAACAGTCGGTCTAGAAAGAGCTGGAACCTACAACAAGAGAGCAACAAATCTTACAAGCACCCATACCCAAGTATGTGCTTGGAATAATAAGTCTATGACTTGCCTCGATGGCTTATGCAACGATCGGTCCTTAACCGACAAAGATAGGGAAGGCAGTGTAACCAAGCTATGCCCCACGTCCACGGTGACACAACCTCTTACACCCACCAATACCCAAACCATATCCCTGCCCGGTCACCATTTTCCTTTCCACCATTTATATATTCCAAGTGATAATAATCCAATAATATATTTCCTATCTCTCGCGAGTGATAGCCATCACTCGACTTCTACCGGAGTCCTGTAGCATAGCATTCTACATGATCCTGTCATACTAGTAAGACTCGTAGGATAAAGATATATATGCAAGTGGGTTTCATTCAACACCTTAAAACTTAATGCATAAATATAATTTAAACTACAGAAAGTAGGGGTTATGCACTAGGGCTTGCCTAGGTAAAATATAACCAAAAGTTAGTATTTGCATCTTCGGATCATCCACCATCATATGAATAGAAAGCCTATTGCATCATCTCCTAGAGAGAATACCATTACACCATCTTCGGATTCCCAATCATCCTTCAATTGATCTGTTGATCCATCATTGTACCTATATGATATGCATTGATGCAATTGCATAAATGTAAATAACCAACAACAATCGAAATGCTTAGAAACCCGATCACGCCTCACAAGCTAACGAGCTCGCTCTAACGACGTCCATACTTAGGCTACATATCCATGTTGGCGAATAAGGCGTTATCTCCCAACAAAAGTTTTAGTTATATAAACCCAAGTTGTTTTATTATTTCATTCTATTGATTTAATCTTTAATAGGAATTGGGCATCATTATCTATCTATCAACTAATTATTCTAGAGCTACAAAAATTATAGTGGGTACCTAATATTGCTAGGAGCCTACTGTACAAGTTGTTACCCCCTTTCAAAGACTCCCAAGAATATTGTCAATGGGATGATCCTGTTGTATTGTTTGCCTTAGCCTTGGATGATCAATGGCCTCTTGTTCATCTTCTGGATCTTCATTATCTTCTTGCTCGAATATAGGTTGTAGGTTCTGTCCTTAAATCAAAGTTAGACATGCTGCTGCTGTCAGAGAGAGTGTGGCACTACCGCTCTTATGTGCAGCACTACCGCTCTACTGATTTGCAGCAGGGGTCTGCTCTCCCTTAGCATCAGGTACGTCAGTGGAACTTTATTCGTCAGCAGCTTGAGGAACCTCCACTTTAGTAACTTCATTTTCTTGTGGTCTTATATCACCAATAGCCAATTGTTTGATTGCTTCATATGGAGGATCCTCCTTTCCTACAATATTTGAATTAACTTGCTCTACTTGAGAGTCATTAGATTCATCAAATGTCATGTCTACCGATATTTCAACTCTCTCGGAGGTTTTATTGAAAACACGATAGGCATGCTCATTTGATCCATAACTAAGAATAAAACCTTTATTAACTTTAAGTGCAAATTTAGAGGTTTTGAGTTTCTTATTAAGTATGAAATACTTGCACCCAAACACTCTAAAGTAGGACACTTTTGGTTTGTTGCCGGTTAGAAGCTCATATGAAGTTTTCTTCAACTTCTTGTGTAGGTAGAGGCGGTTGATGGCATGGCAAGCGGTGTTGACGGCTTCGCACCAAAAGAGGTCCGACGTCTTGTACTCATCTAGCATTATCATTGCCATGTCAATTAGTGTACGATTCTTTCTCTCTACTACACCAGAGTTGAGAACTCATGCTTAATACCTTCTTCATAAAAAAACTCCTCAACTTGAGTGTTTTTGAATTCGGTCCTATTGTCGCTCCTCATTTTCTTGATGGAGAGACCGAACTCCTTTTGAGCTCTTCTAACAAAAGTCTTCACTTTGTCTCTAACTTGATATTTATCAAACAAGAAGAATACCCAAGTGAAACAGAAATAATTATCAACAATAACAAGACCATATTTGTTACCCCCGATACTTAGGTAGGCGACCGGTCTAAAGAGATCCATGTGTATGAGCTCCAATGGTTATGTCGTGGTCATGATGCTCTTTGGTGGGTGAGATACGCCAACTTGCTTTTTGGCTTGACAAGCGTTACATATCCTATCTTTTTCAAAGTGAACATTTGTTAGTTCAAGGATGTGTTCGTCTTTTTGAAGTTTGGCCAAGTTCCTCATCCCAACATGGGCTAGTCGGTGATGCCAAAGCCACCCCATGCTAGATTTTGCCACTAAACAAGTCTCAAGATTAGCTTTACTTTTGTTGAAATCAATTAGGTAAAGCTTGTTCTTTAAATGACTCGTAAAGATAATAGAGGAATCCTCCCTTCTAAAGACTTCTACACCCTTATCCATAAAGAGACAATTGAAGCCCATCTCACATAATTGAGAGATGGGCAACAAATTGTAACCTAACGAATCAACATGTAAGACATTTGTAATTGAATGCTCAAGGATTATAGCAACTTTACCGAGATCAATCACATCCCCCTTAGAGTTGTCTCCAAAGAGACTATTTTCATTTGAGTCCATCTTTAAGGGTATATGATGAGAACATGCTCCTTGTCCGTCGTCACCATCTCCACCGTCATTACCATCCGTCTCGAAGGTCAGTGCACCTCATTTCCTTCGTTGCATGGATCCGCTAGGGTTTGACCCACACCTCCATTGCTTTTTGTGGATCTTGGAGCTACAGATCCGTGAGCCTAGGACACCGCTACCGCTACCCATTGTGTCGCCCGTGAGAAGCATCAACGCTGCCGGCTACACGACACCACCTCTTGCCCTTCGCTCGGATCTCTCTGCTCTACCTAAAGGGTGGTGTGGGAGGCCCACAACATCAATATGCTTTCAGTGACCTTGGGCCTAAAGATAACGCGGTGGCTGATACTGTTGTACTAGCGGCAGCGGGCCTATGCATCGCCACAGGATGAACTGATCAGGCTGATGGACGATGGTCATGCACTACACCACGGCCCGACTGGCTGATGGGCGATGGTCATGTACCTATAGGGTGGAAAAATATTCAGAATTCCCGCGCTCGCCTGCCCTTGATTGGTACGTTCCTGATCCTTCCGTGCCTGGGCCTTCGTGGAGTCGACAACACACATGGCCCATCTTTTACATATGAATCCTGCATCCAAAAGCTGGCCAGCCAGCGTGCCACGTCGCATGCTTTTCGAAGCCATTCGATTGGACGCGCGGACGGCCCAGATCGGGGTAGCCGCGGTCATTTTTAAAAAACCCCCTTCTATTTTTCAAAAATCAACCCACGCTTCCAAGACCCTCTCAGTATATTTTGCAAAAAAAAAACACCTCAGATTATTTCGAAATCAACCGCAGTCCGGGCGGGGGGCCGCGGGGCGTGGGGACGCCATCCCCAGCCACCTCGGCACGAGCGAGGCGACTCGGGCGCGGCAGCCCCGGCGGACCCCCTCCTACGGAGACCCCGGCGCGGCGGCGCTGCACTAGCCACGGACGGCGAAGGCGTAGTCGCAGCAGACCAGCAGCGGGGTCGCGAGGCGGCGTGACTATGCGGGCGGCGCCGCGCATCTGCGCGGCCGAGGTGGAGCGGCGCGGCAATGAACGGCGGCAGCGTGATGCGAGCGCGGCCGAGGTGGAGGGTGGGCCACGCACGGCGGCGCATGAGTGTGTGCCGCCAAGGCAGCACACTGTGGCGCGAGCGCTACCTAGGCTGGATGACGCGACCGAGGCGGGGTAGCGCGGCCGCGGACGGCGACGCATCTGCACATCCAAGGCAGCGGCCAGCGAACTCCGTCGACTGTTGGCGCCACGGCGAGCAACGTGGTACGCCTCACGCCTTCTACTTCCACTGCCTCCAGCAAGGCCTACTCCGCTCGCGCGCCCTCGTCGCCGAGGCGCACACATGGTATTGTTTCAGAACATTATCAGAGTGGTTGAGGCAACAACAGCAGGTCACTCCTGAAATGCTCCACGCCATGTGGCCCTCGCGTGAGGCAGATGAATAGAGCTCCACCTCTCTACACGGTGAGCCAAAGCAGATTCTAAATCCAGTCACATATACTACTGTGATTTCACTTGGCTACTTAACAACGCAACTCTTCCAGGCCGGAGAACTTCAACATATTTTTTGTCGGATTGGAAGGAGAAAGGGGAAGGAGAGGCGTCCGTGGACGTCGGTAGCATCGACTACAGTCTCGCTGCCCATTGCCGCCACTGCCGCTGTGAAGGTGGAGGACGCCGGCCTTGGCCTCGAGATGTCGACATCGATAGCACACATGAGGTGTTCGATGGAATGCCCATTAGGAGAACAGCGCATCCTTATCTCCATGTATATGCCATGAATCAATCCTTATCTGGGCTCTGTGTGAGATCTTTTTTGCTGTACTGCTTCTAACCAATCCTCTTATTAGATACTCACTGTGATAGAGTTTGATCAGGCTGTTCATCCAATACCTGGGCTCGGCGAATGTTCGTGTGTTCGTGATGCTTCACGAGTCATCTTCCCTGTACCAGGGGAGGCGGCGGTAGGGGCAGCAGCAGCAGCCCCGTCCTAAGACCACACGCTAGTCTGGTCCGCCATGGTAAGGCAATCAACTATCTTCCGTCCTGAACAGATCCAGCACACATGCTGCTGCTCTCTTCTTTCGCCAGTATACAAGGCCACAGTACGAGTGATGATGATCCCTTCTCTCTCTTGTATAAGGCGGCAATTCTAGAGTACAGCTCCAATTCCGGGTATCCGGTGGGTGCCCCTGCTAAATCCAGCTCTCTTCTGTGACGCCCACTAGGTATATTCTCCTCTCCCTCTTTCTTCAATTTATTTCAACATCAGCCACATACACATATGTTCTTATTTTTTTTCCAATAATATTAAGATTTGAAATGCCTATACAATTCAAATTTTCACGGAGACAAATTAGTCTAATCCTTAGCTTTTATATTCTTGTATACGTTCTATATCCATGTCATGTTCATGTTTATCTACAAGACCCATCTAGGCTCTGAGTTAGAATAGCTCCGCGAATCAACATCTGTTCCGTCCATTTTTTACCTTTTTGTGATGTCTTATGTTGGATTTTCTATTTTATTAGTGGCCTGATTCTACTCGTTTTTGTCCTCTTAGGCATTTTCTATGTAAGTAATTTCTAATTCATCTTTTAGTACCTTTACGATTCTTCATATAGACCCACATTGGAAGGCATTCACAACAACTTAAACTGAACTAAGAAACACCTAAATAAACTGACCTATGTATTTTCTGCAGTGTATCCAATATCAAACAGTCACTGTAATCTACTATTATCTAATGTGTAAAGCAATTTCAACGGTCCATGTTCTTCCAACAATCAGCTGGTGAGGTGACCTTATACCTTTTTCCCTTCGATTTGTTGATTTACCATCATCTCACTGGTTGTATACTCATTTTGTTCACCAAATGGAGAACTCACAATTTTTCCTCTAAACACAAGTGTAACCTGGTATATAGATTTGAGTCATTGGGTGTAACAAAAGGGAAAACAACAATTTCAATTATACATCAATAAACACAAGGGGCCATCACTATAGTAGTAGATATATTCGTATATGCACTAAATTAAACATATATATGCCTCCTAATAACTTCAGTCTTAATATAATTCCATTTTAACAAACTCTCTAGATTGCACACAAGTGTTTCAACAAGAAAGATTTAGTTAGGATGTGACTGCAATTAGTAAATGCTTATGGTCTTCTTTGTCTACAATACAGGTTCATTTTATAAATCTTTCTATCTTCCAATAATGTTTGATTCCTAACAATTGCTAGAAATTATGGACTAAAAATTCTATACGCAATATCAGCAACTGGTGTCTGAATCCTCATTATTTTTATTTACTAGCCTCTTTCCCTTGTTCTTAGTTTTGTTGGATCAGTATCTAAATCATTGTCCTTTTTCTCTGCATTGGGTTAGGTTGCAGCAACAGAGTGTGGAGGAATTTATGCAGTACCAATAGAAGAATCAGGCCTTTTGCGCAAGTTCGGGTAGGCATGGAGCCTACTATGTTATATCTTATTTGTGAACTAAAATGAGACCATATATAGCAACCGTGTCAGATGCCACGACCATTTTCAAGAGAATTTGTAGCTCCATGCAACTCCTCATGTTAATCAATGACTATGTTTTTTAATCTGGGACAAAGATTTAGATGGAAACATCATGTAAGACCATTTCTACTGACCATGGCACAGATTTAGATGAATACATCATTTGGAGAGAACTATAGGTAACTATGACTCACACCGGATTCTACACTGGCCCAAATCTGGTGTTGGCGTGGCAAAGCCACGCCTTTGTTTCTAGTCAGTCCTGATTTTACGCGCAACCCAGCCCAGTCGACGAAAGAATCAAAGGCATTGAGCGGTGCTGCACCGGTGCTGCTGTGCATCACGAGCGCATAATTTTTTTTTCTGGGGTTAATACGACGAAACTGATGAAAGGGATGCACGTACAGCGGTACTGAAGTCGACCAAGGAAATCTCCTGATATTTCCAATATATCATTTTTATCCGTAGGTGTCGATAAGAAAATATCTATCTTTTTCGTACACATTTTGTTTAATTATTAATTTACTTAAATTCAAATTAAATTTTATTTGAATTTGGTCGGATATTTCTGATATATCCTGTTTATCCTCTTTATTTGTGACCCCCGATAAATTTTAATTTCCGAAAATGAAAACCTTGGAATAGCCCTCATTGAAACACATGAATTTCACGAGAACTTTGTAGGAGTTTCATATGAATTCGTGCGGTTCAATCAGAGTCACAACTGGGTCGCAGGAAGATTGCACGATTTTGTGTCGATTCCCACATATAAAAATATAAAATTACAGCGTTCCATGAAAAATACTGTTCGCTGATTTGTAAGAAAAAAAATACTATAACATGGCTAATAAGCCAGAGCGAACATGGCGCAAGGAATATTCAGTACAAGACCGACGTTGCGGAGCAACGAACAAAGCCAACATGAGTTCAGCTGTTGCCGTGTTACCGTTCAAAAGCTAAAAGAAAATCAGACAAAGCACTACCGAGTTAGTCCAAAGTTTGACCTTCTTAATTATACAGACAGACAGATGTTTCACAGTATCGCCGAACGGCCCAATACAGAGCACAAGCTTTGTTTCTCACTTACAACACACCAGTTACACAAGGGTGGAACGCGAAAGCCAAGAATGAACTGCCTGAAACAGCATACCTACCCATGGCATTGGACACTTGATGGACTCCTGCGCCCAGATTGCATTGCATAGCTACCTCGGTACAAAGCTCATTCAGGTGAACGAGCATTACCGCAGAGATGGCTGCGCATACTGTGGAGCTATGAATCCGATCTCAAATGCTTATGCCTGTGGGCAGAAACTGCTGTTCTAGGATGCCAGAGCCAGACCGCTACTTCAAGCCTCGTTCTGTCGTAGTTGTAGTAAGTCAGGAGGGACATGGAGATGCTCGGAGTTATCATCTCCTAGGGCATGCAGAAGCAGGGTATAAGAAATGGAAATGCATGCACTCATATGAAGTGCAGTATGAAGAGATTATGGAACAACTGTACTACCTTTCTTAGGTTCAGCTTTACCATTGGGAGTACCATTGTCACTTTTCTTTGTGTTTACGAAGCGTCCCCCATTTCCTCTTGCCCTCCTCATCGCGTGCTGATGACGAGACTCATGAAGATATGGCTGCAATATCAAATGCAAGTTCTTAGCAAACTGTCAAGTTACATACTTCACTTATGACTATAACTCAACCACTCAAGGACGTCCAGAAATAAACAAGACACGTAGTTTGCTAAGGAACAAGCTGAAAGTCACTGATCCTAGATCTTGAAAAGTAGTACAAGGGAAGTACAGAGGAGGCAGGGTCATAATACTACTCCACTAACCTTTCTGGCTTTGACCACCTTTTTCTCAAGTTCAGCCTTGGCACGTGACTGCCGCCGTCTTAAAATACCATGGTACTGCTTGGCATTTACATAAACAGGCTCCTCAGATACTTCAAGAGGTAATGGCATTCGAGATTGAGTTAGTCCAGGTGGCTGAAAATGAGCCTGCACATATAACGTAAACGTAAGGCGCTTTATATACTAAAAAAGAAAGAGTATGTAGGGCGCTTTATACATTAAAAAAGAAGAGTACTACAACACAAGCGGAAGGGAAATGCTTTGAGTACAACAATTTGACTACAACTGAAGTACAACCATGCACCTAAACCGTTATCATCCATGTGATTTTAACAGTTGGAATCTTGAGTTGTACTCAAATGATTGTACGTGTAGCAGTGCTCTTTGTTTTTCCAAGTTAATTCAGGCAATTCGGTCGAGCTTTGAACATAGATGTATTGATAATACATGATTACATAAATTGAATAAAGTGAAGATGAATTCGTCTATTCAGAGTGTTGTACTTGATCCAAAGACATCTGAGCACTACCATCTTCCATAGTTATGACAACGTTACTTTTTTCTTCTTTTGACACCTCTAATGGGACAAGCTGTAGTGTGTGTTCATGTGCACATACTGATGGATAAGTCTGGCTGCTGTAGTCTTTGTGGAGCTGTTGTGGTCTTTGTGTTTTCAGGACAGCATAGGACAGCATCTTAGACTAGAGGACAGCATCTAGGACAACATCTTAGACTAGCATCTAGAGGACAGCATCTTAGCATCTAGGACAGCATCTTAGACTAGCATCTTCGCATATGCTTGGCTGGCTAGCAGCCTATAAATATGTATCTCTAACCCCTCGGGTTGGTATGGCATTGAGAAATAAACCAAAAAATTATCCCAACTCCTAGTGTCATCCTCTCTCGATGAGAGTAAGAATTCTGCTACTTCCAAGAGTGAGAATTCAGCGACTAACAAGTGGTATTAGAGCCGTATTATCCTGTAGCCTGAGCATCTCCTGCTCATCTCCATTCCCAGCCACACAACAGCCCCAGCTGCGAGCAGCAGCTCCGGCCGCTCCTGCTCACTCCTCCCCCGTGCAAACGAGCAGTAGCTCGTCTGAAGCAGCCCTCTCCCCACGCAGCAGCCCCCGGTAGCGCGTCATGTCCGCAGGGCAGTCTCAGCGCTCGGTCGCCTCGAGCACGCGGTGTCGGCAGGAGGCCGAACTTGCCGCGTTAGAGGAACGCGACCGAGCGGCGGCAGAGACCGCTACGGCGGCGGCAAGGGCGTCGAGGCTGGCAACAGCCAGAGCGGAGGCGGAAGTAGCGGCGGCGGCGAATGCACCGCGTGCGGCGGCAGCGGAGGTCAAGGCTCTGCGCGGCAGCATCGGCAGCTCCATTTCCGCTGACGACACCGCCGACGCGGACCTCGAGCTGCTAGAGAGGGAGGCAGCGCGAGCGCGGGCGGCGCAGTGGGCAGCCGTGCACGCCCACGAGACACGGACGCGCTGGCGGCGCTCCTGGAGGAGGCGCGCACGACGGTGGCGCTCCTGGGGCAGCCGCGCACGCCCACGAGCGCGGCGGCAGCCCAGACAGGCGCGGACGCGCTGGCGGCGCTCCTGGAGGAGGCGCGCACGGCAACGGTGGCGGACAGGTCGATGGAGAGTGCGGCCTTCACAGGCAGCGTGGCTCTCTCTCCCCAGATCGGTACCGACGGGTCGATGAAGAGCGCGGCCTTCACAGGCAGCGTGGCTCTCTCTCCCCGGATCGGTACCGTGGTTACCACGGGCTCCAGGCTGTTGTCAAGGACGTCGGTCCCGGTGGTGGGTGGCCTACCCTCACCAAGACCAACTACGTCGAGTGGGCTGTGGTGATGAGGGTAAAGCTCTAGGTGCGGCATATGTGGGAGGCAGTCCGATACGGCGACGTCGACTACGATCTAGATCGACGGGCGCTGGATGCCCTCATCGCTGCAGTCCCGCCCGAGATACAGTTCTCGCTTACCAACAAGCGGACTGCCAAAGAGGCTTGGGACGCCATCGCTGCAGCACGCATCGGCAGCGACCGCGCCCGCAAGTCCACAATGCACGCACTTCGCAAGGAGTGGGAGAACTGGCCTTCAAGCCAGGTGAGGACGTTGATGACTTTGCTCTCTGTCTCAACACTCTGTTGCAGAAGATGGTGCAGTTCGGCGATGACACCTACGGCGAGGAGAGAGCTGTCGAAAAACTCTTTCGCTGTGTCCCCGAGAAGTACAAGCAGATGGCTCGCTCGATCGAGTCCCTGCTGGATCTCTCCACGATGTCGATCGAGGAGGCGATAGGTTGGCTCAAGGTCGTCGACAGCGATGAGCCACAGTCTCTCTCGGGGCCCATCACCACTGGCGGGAAGCTCCTTCTCACTCGGAAGCAATGGCTTGCCAGCCAAGGTGACCGAAAGAAGGGGGAGCCTTCTTCCGCGACAGGCGGCCGCAAGCGTGGCAAGCCACGCAAGGCGCACAGAGACGCCCAGGCCGGGGCGCGAGGACGTGCCGAGGGTGATGCTCGCGGAGGCGCCCAGGGCGGCGCCGCCGGCAGGAACAAGCTGGCACGAGACGACGCCTGCCGCAACTGCGGCCAGCTCGGCCATTGGGCCAAGGACTACCGACAGCCACAACGCGGCCAGGCCCACGTCGCACAGGCGGAGGAGCCGGCTCTGTTCATGGCACATGCAAGCATTGAGCTACCTCCAGCGACACCGGCCGCAGCGGCTCTCCTCCACCTCGACAAGCCAAAAGCACACGCCCTCCTCGGCGACAGCTCCGGCAACGACAAGACTGACGGGTGGTGCCTCGACACTGGCGCCACCCATCACATGACCGGTCGACGGGAGTTCTTCACCAAGCTTGACTCTAGCGTCCAAGGCTCCGTCAAGTTTGGGGATGCCTCCGGCGTAGAGATCAAGGGCGTCGGCTCCGTCATCTTCACCGCCGTGTCTGGTGAGCACAGGCTGGTCATCGGAGTCTACTACATCCCCGCATTGAGGAACTCCATCATCAGCTTAGGACAGCTGGATGAGAACGTTTCACGCGTGGTGGTTGAGGACGGAGTCATGAGGATTTGGGATCGTCGTCGTCGCCTTCTTGCCAAGGTATCCAGAAGCGCAAATCGACTCTACGTCCTTAACGTGCAGGTGGCACAACCCCTCTGTCTCGCTGCTCGTCAGGACGACGAGGCGTGGCAGTGGCACGAGCGTTTCGGGCACCTTCACTTTGAGGCCCTGAAGCGGCTCAGTGCCACGGAGATGGTGCGAGGCCTGTTGTGCCTCGACCACGTGGAGCAGCTCTGCGACATCTGCGTGTTGACAAAGTAGAGGCGACTCCTCTTTCCACAGCGGGCTAGCTTTCGAGCCAAGGAGAGGCTCAAGCTTGTGCACGGGGACTTGTGTGGCCCAGTGACACCGGCCACACCGGGAGGACGACGCTACTTCCTGCTGCTCATCGACGACCTCTCCCGCTACATGTGGGCGATGGTCCTCGACAGCAAGGGAGAGGCTGCGGACGCCATCAGGCGCGCGCAGGCTGCTGCGGAGGCGGAGTGCGGCCGCAAGCTGCGCATGCTGCGCACCGACAACAGCGGCGAATTCACGGCGGCTGAATTCGCGTCGTACTGTGCTGACGAGGGCATTCAGCGCCACTACTCCGCGCCGTACAACCCGCAGCAGAATGGCGTCGTCGAGCGGCGCAACCAGACGGTTGTGGGGATGGCTCGGGCCCTCCTCAAGCAGAGGGGGATGCCGACTGTCTTCTGGGGAGAGACGGTAGTGACGGCCGTCTACATCCTCAACCGCTCGCCTACCAAGACGCTCGACGGCAGGACGTCGTACGAGGCTTGGCATGGGCACAAGCCGGCGGTCTCCCACTTGCGGGTCTTCGGCTGCCTTGCGTTCGCCAAGGAGCTTGGCCACATCAGCAAGCTCGACGACAGGAGCACTCCGGGAGTGTTCATCGGCTACGCGGAGGGCTCGAAGGCCTACCGCATCCTGGACCCGAAGACACAGTGTGTGCGCACGGCGCGCGACGTTGTGTTCAACGAAGGGCGAGGATGGACGTGGGACAAGGCGGTGGACGACGGCTCGGCTCCGACGTACGACGACTTCACTGTCGAGTACGTCCACTTCGAGGGAGCTGGGGGAGTAGGCGGCTCTTCTTCGGCGAGCGCGTCTACCCCAGTCCCTGAGCCTCCACCGACCCCAGCGCCTGCTACTCCGACAGCACCACGCTCTCCAGCCAAGACCTCGGCTGCGATGAGTTCTTCGCCGGCTCCACCACAACCGGCAACGCCACGCACTCCAGCACCGACAGGCACCACTCCGGGCACGTCTACTCCACCACCAGCTCGTGTCGAGCACCGCCCGGTTGAGCTCGCTACTCCGCTCTCTCACGACGAGGAGCACGTCGACGCGTACCACGACGGCGAGCCGTTGCGGTACCGTACGATGGAGAACCTTCTCGGCGACCAGCCGGTGCCGGGACCGGTGCCTCACGACCTGGAGGCGCAGTTGCACCTTGCGTGAGACGACGGCGAGCCTCGGTCGTTTGCAGAGGCCGAGAGACACGCGGCATGGCGTGCCGCGATGCAGTTGGAGATGGATGCGGTTGAGAAGAACCGCACCTGGGAGCTTGCTGACCTTCCTCGTGGTCACCGCGCGATCACCCTTAAGTGAGTGTACAAGCTGAAGAGGGATGAAGCCGGTGCCATCGTCAAGCACAAGGCTCGCTTGGTGGCACGAGGTTTCATGCAGTAGGAGGGGGTCGACTTCGACGACGCCTTTGCTCCCGTGGCACGGATGGAGTCCGTGCGACTCCTCCTTGCGCTAGCTGCCCAGGAGGGCTGGCGTGTTCATCACATGGACGTCAAGTCGGCGTTCCTTAACGGCGACTTGAAGGAGGAGGTCTACGTGCACCAGCCGCCGGGATTTGCGATCCCCGGCAATGAGGGCAAGGTGCTCCGCCTGCGCAAGGCCCTCTATGGCTTGCGGCAGGCACCGAGGGCGTGGAATGCCAAGTTGGATTCCACGCTAAAGGGGATGGGCTTCGAGCAAAGCCCGCACGAGGCGGCCATCTACCGACGGGGCAGTGGAGGTAATGCTCTGCTGGTGGGTGTCTACATCGACGACTTGGTGATCACCGGCACCAAGGATGCGGAGATGGCGGCATTCAAGAAAGAGATGAAGGCCACCTTCCAGATGAGTGACCTGGGGCCTCTCTCCTACCTGGGAATCGAGGTGCACCAGGATGACTCCGGGATCACGCTTCGACAGATCGCCTACGCCAAGCGCGTCGTTGAGCTAGTTGGGCTCACCGACTGCAACCCAGCTCTCACTCCGATGGAGGACAGGCTGAAGCTGAGCCGCGACAGCACGACGGAGGAGGTGGACGCTACGCAGTACCGACGTCTTGTGGGGAGCCTTCGCTACCTCGCCCACACACGGCCAGACCTGGCATTCTCCGTCGGCTACGTTAGTCGGTTCATGCAGCGACCGACAACGGAGCACCAGCAGGCTGTGAAGAGGATCATCAGCTACGTTGCGGGGACTCTCGACCACGGCCTCTACTACCCTAGGTGCCCTGGGGCGGCACACTTCGTCGGGTACAACGACAGCGACCACGCCGACGACATCGACACCAGCAAGAGCACGAGCAGGATCCTCTTCTTCCTCGGCAAGTGCCTCGTTAACTGGCAGTCGGTCAAGCAGCAGGTGGTGGCCCTGTCTAGCTACGAGGCCAAGTACATAGCGGCCTCCACCGCTTCGACTCAGGCGCTCTGGCTCGCTCGACTGCTTGGTGATCTCCTCGGTAGAGACACTAGAGCGGTGGAGCTCAGGGTGGACAGCAAGTCCGCTCTGGCCCTGGCAAAGAACCCCGTTTTCCATGAACGCGGCAAGCACATCCGGGTGAGGTAACACTTCATCCGAGGCTGTCTTGAGGAAGGGAGCATCAAGACGAGCTACATCAACACCAAGGACCAGCTTGCGGACCTGCTCACCAAGCCCCTTAGGAGGATCAAGTTCCTTGAGCTCTGCTCCAGGACCGGGATGGTTCAACTTTCCCACAAGACTTAGGGGGAGAATGATGGATAAGTCTGGCTGCTGTGGTCTTTGTGGAGCTGTTGTGGTCTTTGTGGGGCTGTTGTGGTCTTTGTGTTTTTAGGACAACATCTTAGACTAGAGGACAGCATCTAGGACAACATCTTATACTAGCATCTAGAGAACATCATCTTAGCATCTAGGACAGCATCTTAGACTAGCATCTTGGCATATACTTGGCTGGCTAGCAGCCTATAAATATGTATCCCCAACCCCTCGGGTTGGTATGGCATTAAGAAATAAACCAGAAAATTGTCTTAACTCCTAGTGTCATCCTCTCTCGATGAGAGTAAGAATTCTGCTACTTCCAAGAGTGAGAATTCAGCGACTAACACATACACACCCACCCTACACATGCACACACCCACGCACACAACCAAATGTTTCTGCTTACCATAGGTTAGCATTTTTTACCAAAAAAAGGAACACAAGTATTTTCAATTCAATTTTGCTTCCATTTTCTGGATCATGTGCTGTAATTTTAATAGGAAGCATGCTCATAAGACTGACAACTGTTCAATACATCTCCACTCTCTTCATCTCAGATTTCATATTTTGCTTGAGTAGCTAATGCTGTTATTTAGAGCAGTGCTATTAAAATTTGCATAAAAGGGGCCCCATGATTTATAATGCTTAAATCAGCATAGAATAGTACCACAGCTTGACTTCCATAGGGAGCAACCATGCCTGCATAGTAAGGATCTGGGTACTGATATGCTGCAGAAGCCTACACAAGGAAAGATATATAAACATGAGACAAGGAACACGTTGCCTTACAAGTTCTCAGAAATGGAAACATAAACAGACAAGAAACAGAGTCCATAGAGAAAAGGGTGCACACAATTGATTGGTTCAGTTCCAGCTGTGAGTATGGTGCCAAATACTCTGGCACCAAAGCAGGTATCTGCGATGTGGCATGGTTCTTTTCTTGACCAGCGCTTCCATCTGGAATTAAAATAACATCAGTTCTTGATTTCTTTTGTTGGTAGCAAAAGTTGCTTGGAGCTAAAAGGCTTTCTTCTTATTGTTGTTAGGTATCAAAAAGATCTACTTTTGTTGCCAACGCAATGATTGATAATGAATCAAACTCTTCAAATCTAACAGTATAGCATGTTTACCCAAGTAGAACGTGTACAGCTGTACTCACACCAACGTTTAAAACATTACATAAGGAAGTAGCATTCCCCTCTCATCTGACATTATAGAACGCAGCATTGTCAATAGAGGCAAACCAATACTATGAAAATTTCAAAACAAGGAGCATTAGCCAAAAGACAAGAGGGAGGAAGGGAGGGAGGGAGGGAGGGAGGGGAGGGGGCTATACCAAAAGTTGGAACTAGCAAAGCATGGAATTTTGGCAACCATACTATATTTCAACAGCCTGAGCTGTTTATAGCGACCTTTCAAGGCAGTCAAATGATTCTTGCAAGGAACCATTTAGCCTGCTAATGGTGAGATATGATAATGCAAAAACGGACAGGGGGGGGGCGATGCAAATCAGTTCACAGAAGATTGCAGCTTGCTGGGAGCACATTCTCATGGAGGTGTACAAAGAGGTACTCGTAAGTAGCTACTGTTGAAATCCTAATATCTTAACTGACCACTATTTTGCATTTTTTGCATCAAAACGAACTAATTTATGTTGTTATCATACACATCTATTTATTTTTAGTCAATGCAATCAAGGCTCCACCATGCTGCTGGAAGAATTGATAAAAGGATGAAATACTTGGCCAAGCAGTGGAAGTTAGGATTAATTAGACAAGCAGGATGTACCAGAAACCTTTTTTCTGGTAAAGAGTGGCAGGAGCTCTGCCGATCATTTTGTAGAGAAGGAAACGGTATAAAGCTTTACAAAGAGAAGATGAGCACCAGGCTCACAAGCCAAACTCCCAGGGCGGAAGGGAACCCAGAAACAAAGATAGAAACTCAAATTATAGATATTTCAATGCTTAAGCTATCTGCCAATTACTACTGGGATTACTTCTGCAGAAATGAGTTCTCTAAGTCATGCAAGCATTTGATGCATAAAGTTCTATAATATTTAACTCTTCATTCAATTTTCATATTTACTTTCATACGATTCTCTGTTAATATACACACTGGATAATGCTATTATGATTAGTTGATTAGTGAACACTTCAATGCAGAGGGAAAAAAAACATTTACACATAAAGATACGATAAAGAGAAACAGCCACGATCCTAGCACTGTCAATACTATACCAGGGAAAACTACAGGACATTTAACACAATGATAATCATTTGAAACCCATTTATCCTTTTGCACAAACTGCTCTAGTTGATTAAAGTACTTACTTAATATTAATAAGATGGTATTGCACAAACTGCTCTAGTTCATTAAAGTACTTGCTTAACATTTATAAGATAAGAATTAAGATGGTACTCCTTCAACATGGAACTAGGCAAGTGGAACTACGAATGTGATGATAAATACACAATAGTACAATACAACATCAGCACAGCAGATATGATACCCGTCCATGAGATTGATGCAGCTACAAAAGATTCGGAATCAGAGAACTGAGCAAGGTTTCAGACTTCTGGTGGTGCCAATACTGCTGCAGCTTCAGCAAGGCCTGCATGGCTGCATTCAATGTCATTCGTCCATACTTTTATATACTAAATAAGAAACTGCCGTGCTATGCCTGCTCTCTCCGTCCAGAAAAAAAACGCAATTCTAGCTTTGGGGACCGGACGGATGGAGTACTCCTTAGTAGTGGAAGCATCTTTTATGCAAGACCTTCCATTGATATAGAAAGATCTTCCAACGAATTCAAATCAAGATGCAGTACTGTATGCTAAAAGAAGCAAGAACGCTGAACTATAAGAGAAGAGGCACCAGTGCACCACTACAACAACTTCCTGCAATAACAGCTCAGCCATCTCTTTATTAACTAAGAGGGAGAAAAAAAGTTAGCATCGCCATACCTTTTGGTTCCCCGGATCTCCGTGAATCCTCGCTGCTCTCGTCACTCGGGGCTCCTTTAGCCGCGCCGCCGCCACCACTACCACCTGCCGGGCTGCTCGACAGGCTAATCCCCGCCCCACTCCCGGGCGCCACAACGGCTGGCGACACTGCACCGAGCACGGCCCCGGAGGTCGTCCACCACGGCTGCACCGCCGGGCCACCGGACGGCAGCCCGGCGCCCTGCCCTCTGGGCTCCACCAGGTTCGTCCCGCCCGGCCGCGACTCCATGCTGCTCACGCTCGCCGCCCTGCTGGCAGCGCCGCTCAGGCCGTGGCCGTCGCTGTTTCAGTGGCATCAGGAAGACGAGCGATGGAAAAGTCAAACCGAGTTGAACAGTGGCAGTACGTCACAAACGAGGATCGACAATGAATGCAGGATGTGCTCGGTGCAAAACAGGGTCGCGATCCCGACTCGATCGCAGGCACGTAAAACTCTGCGACGCTCTGACTCCATCGCAGAACACATTCTTGCTCGCAAGTCGCGAATCATGGAGCAGCAGAACACTGGACACGAAACATCAGGGCCAATTCAAGATAGAGCGCAAGGTTTCGCCGCGAGACTCGAGTTTCAGCTCTAGCTACCGATTCACTCGAAACCATTTAAAACCGCAATAAGCAACAAAACGCCGATCGGAAGGCAAAAACCAAACACCATGCGTCGGTGCAAGTGATCGACCGTAATTATTTATAGCTTCGTCCTATGTTGTGATCGGACGTGGTTTAGCGCTCAATGATATATGGTTTATACTGGTCCAGCCAACATACCCTATGTCCAGTTCTAGTCGGTCAGAGACTTTATTCCTAAGTAAAGCTACTCAAAGTTTGTCGTGGGGTTACAAACGAGTAGGAATAAAATAAGGGTATCAGAGGTCTAGTTGGACTTTAGACTGAAGAGCTAAGAGTAACGGGAACTCTAACGTGCGTTAAGTATTGGAACATACGCTAAGTATTGGAACGTGAGCCTAGCAAAGTGAGGATCGGAATCCATCGTCGTCCGAATGAATGAATCATCTTCCTTTTAGAAGAGAGCGCATCCCCTTTTACAGGTGAAGATGACGACTTTATAAGTAGAGAGAGTGTCTTAGTCTTGTTGTCCACGCCGTCAGGTATAAGACAGTTTGTCGGCGCCTACAATACTGTTGACGTCCACATCGTATTTTTCTTGTATGACAAATGCCGGCGCCTACCATAATGTAGAATAAATATCGACGCCCATAACACTATTCATGTTCTGACATGTCTGAAATGTTGTAAAGCACCTTTTTGGCATGCCCTGACAGTACTGTTCTGCATGTGTGCAGGGTACGGTCCTCGGTATTACGGTTGACAGCGTCTTGTCTTATCTGCTCCGCCTAATTCTGGGGTCTTTACCGAGCGGACGTCCCCGTTCGGTCGTTCCCAGTCGGCTCTGACCGTGCCGGTCGAAGAAGAGTTATAAACAGAGGTTCGGTGTATCCCCGGTCGAAGACGCGCGGTCGAAGACTTAGATCGCTCTTCCGGCCGAGCCAGACCAGAAGTCACGCGTTGTTGTAATGCTGTCTGCTAGACCGAGCTTTTACCGAGAAACAGACCTATCGAGAACCCTGGATTTCTGAACCCGACAGCACGTGACAAGCAGGTGCTGAAGAACACAGGAATTCTCCCTCGACTCGACCAGACCAACGAAACCAAGCTGCAGCCCCTGCCGCAGAAATCAATCCTCTCCAGAAAAATAATCACACCCCACCATCAGTCCTACTCCAAATCAATCCTGCTGCTCCGATGAACAGGACCCATCTCCCCCTGATCCAACCAGAATTCCCCAACCCACTGGCACTGCAAGCTCCCCGCAACGGCTCCCTCCGCCGAAATTGGGAGGCCGCCTTATCCGAACCCGCCCGGCCCGCCGCCCAAAAATGGAAACGAGGTCGGTCACGAGGCGGCGGCCGCATCAAACCCGAGGCAGGGCAAAAAAGAGGGCCAACCAACACCAAACCGCCAATCAGGAAGAAGCAAGGGAATAAAAGGAAGCAAGCGAGGGCGAACGGGAAGTCGGGAAGAGAGGCTCAGACGCCGCTGCTGATACTGACCACTGGGCGCGAAGGGGCGGAGCCGGCGGCCAATAAGAGAGCGCGTCGTCTCCTTCCCTTGTTTCCTCTCTCTATCTCTCACGCTCTCTCGCGCGCGCGTTCCGGGGGCGAGGCGCGGGGAGGAGGATCCCAGGAGGCCGGCCAATCGGAGCACGCTCTGCGTAGAGGTCGTCGCCGTGGACGCGTAACTCTAGCAGCTAAGCTGGTATTAAATCGGCTTCTACCATTTGCACGGCTTCTAGAGAAACACGGCTCCACGACGAATTAAAGTCGGCTGAATACAGCAGCGAACATGCCGGAATTGGGCAGGGATTATTGTAGTGTCTCGGACAGCCGGACAGGTGGACGACGGGCATGGATTAATAATAATCATTATAAGCATGGGTTAGTTTAACAAATGAACAGATTTTTGAGGGGCGTGGGATACGGGTAGGCGGACGAGTGGACGGCCCGGATGCGGCGGGTAGAAGATTCTCTTCGGATCGGATAGACTTGTGCGCGACAAAAGTGAAGTGGTCACCACGGGCTTTTTTTGGCTCGGCAGCTGTGCGGTGCGTCAAGTGTGAAGTGACAGAGGGACGGCCAGAGCGTGACGCTGGAGAAGTGGTGAGAGAGAGAGACAGAGCAAGCGCTGTTGTTAATAACTTTCTTCCAAAGGATAATGCTAAACAAGAGCGAGGCGGCTAATCCCACCCGGTTCTCCGGTAATGCGTGGCACGCGGCGTGTTTAGTGTCCATTTAATTAAGCTTGCGCTCTGCCAGATGGCGAGTTAGCGAGTTAATCACCATCCGATCCGTGCTCCTTTGTGTCACTTTCCCCCGTATTTCTTCTACAAATAATGGTCCTTGTCCTTGATGATGTTCTGATTAGCCGGCGCAGTTAGCTTGCCTTTCCGATCGCCACTGCAAATGATGTCTTCCACGGTACCACTCCACTCCTACTTGAGCGTTGAGCCCATACGGTTGTTGGCTGTTGCAAATAAAAAGTTTGGTGTTAAGGTAGGTACGGGTATATGCTAGCTACCGTCGCCGGACGTGATGGTTTTATCGGCGCTTTTCTTTTTGTTTGGTGTGATTAGTAGGACTCCGGTGATTAGATCACTTTTTTAATTAAGACATGAAGCACATGAAAAAGCGAGCTCCCGTGATTTTTCTTTCTTTTTTTATGCTCCTTGAGGATATTCTTTTCTTTTTTGAAGGACAATCCAACAAGGATATTCTTTTTTAGAAAAAAAAAAGGAGATCATGCTTATTCGAGACCTGCAATGAGCAAGGAGCAAGGGAGATTTGCAGTAAATACTTAAAATTCGCACAAAGTCTCTCCGTGTATAAGGCATGTTATTATTTTTACTCCCTCCATCCTAGGTTTGTTAAGCTCCACTCTATATCCATCCTTTGTGAGAGTATGTTTGTCGTGACTTTACGCGTGGTGCTGACTGCTTAGAGGTAGCATCAATTGACTGTGCAGGCATCGGAACCCTAGCAGTGAGTTCCCACAAGGGAACGGGAACGTAAACTTGGGTGGTATTTTATAACGTGGGAACGTAAATGTTCTCGTATCAGTGATGTAGACGTTTTTGGAACGATGTTCCTGTAACGTGACCATGTTCCACGCTTCCGGCCGCTAAGATCAGAATAGCTCTGGAACTGGTGAAGAAACTCCACTAAACGGATCCTTAGACGAGAATTCTTATCAGGACAAGAATAACTTGTAACACCTTTGGTGTTATGAGCTCGTTTAGCACTAAGATTATGGTCGGAGAAATAGATCTATTAATATAGTGAGTAGTTACTTAAATATGCTAATGAGATCTTAACAAGAAAATACGAGAAGCAGTTTGCTTGTGAGCACGAAAAACAATTTTTATAAACAAAAATAAAATATAACTTGTAAGTGGTACTTAAATGAAAATTTAAGTGCAAGTTTAGTAGATGAAATGCAACCGTTGATTTGGTAAATAGGCGTTGTTCCATGGTATTTCTGATAGCTCAAAGATCGAATTTCGTTAAGACGGCAACGCTTGTAATGATGTTTAAAAGTATTGCTCGTGGCGAGTTATATTGAACTAGCTAGTTGAGTAGCTCTTGGATGTTAGTTCAAAACTCAAAGTTATAATTTTCAAAGTCGGAAACGATAGACAATGACGTGTTAGCATTTAGATTCTAGCTAAATTTCTTAAACACTAACTTTATATCCTTGTATCGCTAGTTGCATCATGGTGAGTACTTTGGCGTGGAGTGGTTCGTAGAATGGTCTGACGTAGCGGGGTTATCCCAAGAATTGCTCGAAACTCGCTAGAACACGCGAAGAACCACGTTCGGTGTTTTGTTCGTGAACCAGCGCGCTGCGCGATGAACTCATCTTGGCCTTCTCGTATCTTTTTGCCTAGTCGCTCTGTGATCGCGCCAATTGCTTCCCTAGCTAGCTGGTGGCACGGACTTTGGATTAGTGAGGTTGGTCGAACCTTAATCGCACTGGTTGGTAGCCTTGGCATCGCTTTAAAAAGCATGCACGACGTTGGTTTTGGCTGCTCAGCTTGCGGCTACGGTCACCACGCGCCTCAGCACGTCTGCCATGTCTGGCCATGCCGTGGCCTGGCCTGCCGGCTGAGCGCCTGGCCGAGCCTAGCCACCATCGCCGTGCTGCTGTCACCGTTCACCTGGTTGCACTCCTACCATGCCATGCCCCGCTGGCCGACCTTGTGGCCACGGCTGCATGCCGGGCCTGGCATGACCGCAGCTGCCCCCCCTACTGTGCGCATGTTGTTGCTGGCCGGGGCACTGCTCTCGCGCACCGACATAGGTCTGTGACCTGGCTGACCGACGCTGCCTACCTTGTCACACGCCATTGTTGCCTCGTTGTTGTGTTGCTGGGCGCGCATGAGCAGTCGCGCTGAGCCGCTATGCCCGTGTTGTGTCATGTCCCGTCGCGCCATGCTCGGCCAACGCCACGCATACTTGCCGCCATTATGCACATCGTGACACTGCGCGGCTGCTGCACGCTGGGTCGCTACACCTGCGCTGTGGCCATCTCGTCGAGCTACCGCCTTGTCGGGTGGATGATGCCCTTCCCGCGCGCTCGCCGTTTCGCTTTAGCCGCCCGCTCTCAGACAAGGCCAGGTGGCCCCGTTGTGTAGCCACCCGTCTCCACCGTCCAATAGCGTAGCTGCCCTGTCACTCGCACGACCCAACAAGACAAATCATGCCCTGTGTCATGCACTGTGCCCTGCTGCGCCCTCGTGCTGTTGTCGGTAGGCGCCGTTCAAATTCACAACGCATGGTCTGTCTCGAGTCGATTCTTTGCTTTAGTAGCTAGGTCACGAAGCTAGCTAAATGCCCAACCCGCATTGAGAACTAGAAGTGCTCCGTTGCCGGCCAATTTGGCATTTCTATCGCCACCGATCAGCTCGCTGCAGTTATAGAGCACATTTGGGGGTAAGGCCCAAGGCAGTGGTAGCAGTTCGATCAAATGCAATTTCTAACTCGCCTTAACCTCCTATATCTGGTGCTCGTCTCGGCTTGGTCAGGACCTTCACCGGTGCAAGCTGACACGGCCACGCCAAGCTCAGAGCATCGCCACCCTTCACCGTGCACGTGGCCATCCAAGCACGGGCTGTTTTTGCTCCAGATGACACCATAGTCCAGTGTCCTGGGGTAAAGGTCCTGATGCTCTCCCATATTTTCATTTCTATCTCCGAGGTCGCAGGTCGCTAGAACAGTCGCGCCGCCATAGCTTTTAGTTTGCCGACGTGGTCAGAGCAGTTAGAAGTCATCAGTTCGACCCTGAATCGACACCTTGGGTTTGTCTTGGCTCCATGGTGCTTGTCGGCCTACTCCTTTAGTCGGTGCCTCGCTCTATTGATCGGCGTAGCGGGGCAGTGTGCAGCCGTAGCCACGCCAGTCGCGTGTGGAGTCGCTAGGGGGCGGGTTCGCTCGAATTAGGAGAAAGCCTAGGGGGCTAGGTGAAAGCATCAGAGAGAGAGAGAGAAATAGTGGAAAGGATTATAGGTTACTTTCATTGAAATCCTAGGGTTCGTTTCTGCAAAAACATTGGCGCACGCGGGCCTCCGCGGTCACTCTAGCCGGAGTCTTTTTCAACTTCTTTTCCTCCTTCCACTAGTTGATTCCGAGGCGGTAGAATCGACCATTACAAACTTTCCGAGGCACACCATAATCTCTTAGGTGCTCTCCAGCGACCCCTAGCCATCTAGGACCAAAGAGTCTAAGAGTAACAAATGCAAATCATGAAATAGACAATATGCATAAGTGCTCAAGTGGTGGCTTGCTCTCTTTTTCAAATTCTCTCTTAAACCACAAATGGATTTTGCGATTTGGATCACACACTCACTAAGAGAGGGTATAGGAGAGTTGGCAAGGCTCAAAAATATGTATTGCAACCAGCAGAATCAGCATCCTCCAAAGGTGGAGGCTTGGGGTATTTATAGCCCCCCCTGAAAAAACTAACCGTTTTATAGTTGTTGCCAACACGTCCGGTATGACTTACACTACGTCAACGGTAACTAAGTTACTGTATTTGAGATGTCGGAACACCCGACGCATATCGGAACTCCTGACCGTTGGAACTCCCGACTTATGTCAGAACTCCCAACCCTCAGCACATTTGAAAACAATGGTAATTGAGTTAAAGTATGTGAGGTGTCGGAACTCCCGACGCGTGCCGTAACTCCCGACCCTCAAGGCATTTGAAAACTAGCCATTGGCCTCTGGCCGTCCATACCAGGACACGTCCGGTATTACCAGGACAGTGAACCCTCCAAGTCAGTTAAGACGAGACATCGAAACTCTCAACCATTTCTAGAACTCCCGATGAACCAACCCGAGAACAACAACTTTACCATTATTGGGTAAATACCGGACACGTCCTGTATTGCCAGACCAACAAAAAATAGGTTAGCTCTTTTGTCTCTCAAACACTCAAAACTCACATGGGTTGGCTTAAGCACTTATGAAACATTATCTATCAACATGATGCATCCCTCTTAATAGTACGGCATTCCTATTAACTCAAATTTAAAGAGTATAACGAATTTAAACCTTTTGAGTTGATCTTTTTCAACCGAAGCCGTGTATTCCAATCTTCATCAAGTGAGGGTGCCAACATGTCAACTTTGATCTTTATCACTTGAGCATAGCCATCTTGAGCATGTGACTTGATTCCATTCATTAAATTTGAATAACTTCAAATGCATCAAGTCACTTCCAACACTTTGTCCACTATAGCTTTGATCCTCCACATCAATATGACCATCATAGCTTGATTAGTACCTCAACTAAATGCAAGTACTTTCTTCTTCACCCAAGCTAGGTTCTTCGGCTGCCAAGCCATCGCTTGCCCTTCACCCTTGCTTAGTGCCTCGAAGCCTTTCCTTGCTATCTTCACCATCTCAAGCCATCAAGTCACATCTTGTGTTGAATCATCTATTCATTTGTATTGTTATCTTTTTTATTTCAATTTAGCAAGCTTCAAATATGAGACCATTCCATATGCAATCCCTTATGTCTCATCAACTAATTTTTACCAGGCTTGCTTTCATATAGTACATGGAAATCCCATAATAAATAAGCCTTTGCATGAATTCCATTTGCATTGTTGTCTTGTGCTTGAACTAGATTGTTTATACAACAACACATCATTTTGGCTTTCATTAAGTACCTGTGAGATAACCTATTACTAGTCCACACTTAGCAAACAGGTTAGACCTTTAATCACGTTGTCATTCAATCATCCAAAACCCACTAAAGGGCTAGATGCACTTTCAATCTCCCCCTTTTTGGTGATTGATGACAACTTGATTAAAGCTTACAAAAGAATATAAACTATTTAAGCTTATGATTAGAATTCACAAGATGACCTCAAATGTCAATTGCACATACTAAAATATATAGGAGACTACCCCTAAATCATTGCATCCGTGGGGTGCATATGTGTGTGACAAAGTAAAACCATGATGCATATGACAAGATATATCACACAAGAAAATATAAAGGCATCACATCAAATATTTTCATTCTAGCATACATAGTCCTTATGAAAATAAATATAACACATGTATGTCACACATAGCACTCATTACACATTTTCTCAAGTCCATAAGCCACTAATATATAAATAAAGATCATGTCTCAATAGATACATAGATAAAGCATAAGTATAAGTCTCATCTCTCACATGATACAATCTATGAAGCTAAAAAAACTAAAATGAAGCTCAAAAACTACGGCCTACAGTACATATCTTCAGGTACAAAGATAAGCAAAATGAAACAAATATCCTGAAGCTTTAATCAGTCTCTCCCCCTTTATCATCTATCACCACAAAGGTCCAACAATGACATACTACGGATAAAGGGGCTGCAAGCAATCTCTGAAAGCTGTGATCACTCATCACCATCTTCATCTCTGCCAACATCCTCATCATCTGAGCATGGAGCACCGGCTAGACGAGAACCACCCGCACCAAACGGGTCATAGCCACCTAGACCCATAGTAGCCGAAACCACCTATGAGGTCTGATGAGGACATCACTCCTTCAGAAGCATCCGCTAATCCTCCAACCGTCATGCAAGGTCTAATGACCCAGGCTCGAATGTGTCAACTCAATTTAGAGGTGAGCTCGTTCTTAAGCGATCCTTTTCATACTTTTGAGAATAGACTACTACCTAATGATGTTATCTTGCTTAGGAACATTAGAGAAGGTCATGAAGGACTTAGAGGACGTGGTGGAGGCGATGATGACTAGCAAGGACATCCAATAGAAACCGGAGTCCTGATCCAACATGATTTCGAGTCTGCCTCGGCCTCTAGGACCAGTTTGTCTTAAACTGGTCACCCAGGATGCATCTGGACTCCGTTTTCGATGATCCATATATGGTTGGAAAGCTAATTTGATAAGGAAGCCAATCTAAGTGGTCTCACGTCAAAAGGCCTCTAGAATCAATGATAATCATCAAAACAAGTCAGCGTCCAGAATCTACCAGGGTGCTGCGATACCGTCTTTTGGTCCGATGGACCGTGTATCGTGTATGGGCCCATTAGGGGGCGTGTCTAGGGTAGGCGATGACCCTAAGACCTTTATAATCATACGCTGCCGCCATCATTAGGTTTTGGGTTTTGCTTAGATTAATCTATCAAGAACAGTTTTGTCGTTCATCGGTTTGTGAGACCCTAACTTCGTGAGATTAATCATTCATCTGTAATTTGGTTGCGTTCTTTCTTGTTCTTGCTTATGTTCTTCATTGTGCAGGCAGGGATTAGCCTTCTTGGTGAGGTCAACTAGATTTGTGTCTCGGTTGATAACCAGAGGAGTTGTGGTGCTAAGATTGTAGGGCTCGATCTTTCGATCTGAAGCCGGATCGGTGTGTCATTCTCCGCCACAACGATAGTTACCTCTACCTGACGGAAGATTGGGACCCTCGTTCCCATTAAGTGGTAATCGGAGCTAAGGTATACCATCAGGTTCACATTTATTCCCTAGTTTTGAGTGTTTCGCATTCGTCCCATAGTCCTAGTGCCATACTTTTATTTCCTGTCCTAGAACCTTCCACGCCATAGCCTTTGCATATTTTAGTTTCAGAGTCCGTCGTGTTGAGTTTGTGTCCGGGTCGAGGTCTTGTTGCTGGTTAAGGTCGTGTTAGAGTCCTAGTTCATGTGTTTTCCCCCGATCGTTTCCATCAAATCTTTGCTTGCTCTGACCAATTTTGCGCACATTATTCTCGTTTTGTCCTCTAATTCGGAGCCAATTCTTAAAACTGATCTAGTTTTCACATACGAACTCCTGATTTCGACGTTCCATATATCAAAATCGATCAGAAATTTTTTTTTGATCTGTTCATCCCTAGCTCTAGTTGGGGTTGGAAAATTTTAAATTGGTCAAAAACTGGTCACAAGATCCTCTTTTCGTGGTCACAAGCTTTTTAGTCGATTTTGAGCACGTCTTCTGAAATTTCCACAGACCACGTATTTCATTTTTTAAGCTCATATTATCTATGGTTACTTCTTTTATGCTCCTAAGTGAAGGAAAAATATCGAAAAATAAAATAAAAAAAATCAAAATTTCCCAAAAAATAACGACGATACCAAAAAAATAGAAAAAAGAGAGGGGCAAAAGAGGAACAATATCTAGAGGAGCACATAGAGAAGACCAAAGTGAGTTGTGTTAGCGTGTGCTGTCTGGTTCCTTATTTGTATTGTTGTTTCCATCCACCATACTTGTTTTTCACACACCTGTCACCTTGCTATCCATCATACTTGTTTGTCACACACCTAGTACTTGGAACATTTTAGACCAGCAACGAGAACAAGTACTTTGGACTATAATTCAGCATTACTTGCTGTTACTGACTTATATGCCAGATATACATATTATTCTTTATGTGCCTTCCAAGCTCCACAAACTCTTTAGACCAGTACAGAAAAAGGGCCTTGCAATCTTGGTATCACTGCCTCACAGGTATCACGAACTAGCCGCCGGTTGTACCACTCACTGCTTGCGTTGGTAAGAACTTTGTAAGAGCTTGGTAAGACGCTTCCACTTGCTGTGAAAAGTGACACCACTGCAACCACGTAGTCATTTGGTATGGATAACTTTCACCGTTTGTTCCTGTTTTTGTGTTTACAATGGTAGGAGGTGATCAGATTGGAGATAACAATCCTAAGGGTTTCAATGAGTGTGTCAGCCAAGAGCAACTACAAGCTGTTGTAGAGGATACCCAAAAAAGGATGAATGAAGGCCGTCAGGAAGGCCATCACTGACGCACTCATTGAACTCAACATTGGCAACAGCATGGAGAGATTGGACAAATGAATTTCTACGCTAACCGACAAGGTTACTGAGTTGAAAACCTTGGTGGCGATTAACAATAATGACGTCTCCGGCAGCAACACCGATGGTCTCTTGCCAGAAGACACTGGTGCATGATGCTGCTAGGAACATAGATCGAGTAGCCTTCCGACAAGCAAGATTACGATGACGTCTTGTCGCAACACGACAGGTATGGGTGGCGTCCACCACCATCAAGGTAATAATCACCGTGTGCCCGATGATCCTTATGCTAAGATTAAGTTCACAATACCATCTTTTTCAGGTCATTATGATGCTGAGGGATATCTTGATTGGGAGATGACAGTAGAACAAAAGTTTAGTGCCCACCTCGTGCCTGAGCATCATAGAGTTTGACAAGCTACTAGTGAGTTTAAGGATTTTGCCATTATTTGGTGGAATGGGCTAGCTGCATAGGATACTTTACCTGGTACGTGGGAAGAACTTAAGGTAGCTATGCGTGATCGTTTTGTTCCCCCTTCTTATCATAGTGACTTGCGTAAGAAATTGATGCGTTTAGAACAAGGAGATAAATCTATACAGGATTACTATGGTGAGCTCCAAAAGGGATTGATGCGCTGTAGTGTTGTGAAGGGGGGACGAAGATGCCATCTGTCATTTTTATTCGGGTTCGAGGCCTGAGATTCAGGACATTGTTGATTATAAAGAATTTAACACTGTCAACCAGTTGTTTCAGTTTACTATGCTTGTAGAAAAGGAATTGCAGGGGCATGAACAATAGAGCAAGAGTAAGGTCAGCACCACATACACGCCATGCTCGGCACCATCTTTGGGGCTGACCAAGCCAACCACTTTTCGAGCGCCTCCACCAGTGAGCAAGTGACCAACAGCCTCTAGAGTTTCTGCTACACCTAAGGCACCTCCCACATGACCTTTAGATTTAGGTAAAAATTCTTTGCATGTGCCTACCAAGAGTGCCTCATCCATTGCATCGATGGGACACACTTTGGACATTCAGTGCCACCGCTGCCATGGCATTGGCTATGTGCAGAAGGACTGCCTAAGTCAGCGGGCATATATTGCTACAGAAGATGGTTACATCAGCACCTCTGACATTGAGGATGAAGAAGACCAAGATGCAGATGAGGAGGACGGCGAAGTCCTTGGTGATGAGGCCATGGCGTCCTATAGGAGCATCATTATACAATGGGTGCTCAGTTCACAAGTACAGCAACCTGAGAAGCTACAATGCCATAACTTGTTCTAGATTTTCTTCATCATCAGCAACCATCGAGCATGTGTCATTATTGATGGAGGTAGCTACAATAATTTGGTGAGTTCTGATTTGGTCAAGAAGCTTGGCTTGACCACACGCCCGCACCCACGTCCATACCATATTCAGTGGCTAAATGATTCTGGTAAAGCAAAGGTAACACAAACTTGTAGAGTATCATTTTCTATTGGTTCTTATGCTGATTCTGTTGATTGTGATGTGGTACCTATGCAAGCTTGTTCACTCTTATTGGGTCATCCTTGGGAACATGATAATGATGCTACACACCATGGTAAAAGTAATAAATACACCTTTGTGTATAAAGGAAAGAGAATTACTTTGGTACCTTTGACCCCTACTCAAATTGTACAAGCTGATAGAGAACGTGTTGCTAGTTTGAATGATGATCAATCTGAAAATTAGCAAGTTGCTAATTCTATTCTTCTACCTAAAAAGGATAAGTCTACATCTATTTCTAAGGCCGAAGGAATTAAATTGAAGGGTGGTGTTATGCTTGTAACAAAATGTGACTTTGCTGAAATTTCTGATGATAATATTTGCTATGCTTTGATATGCAAACGAGCTATGTTTTTGCTTGATGATATTGTTAGCTTGGCGCCTCCTGCTATCACTAACCTTTTGTAGGAGTATGAGGACATTTTTCTAGCTGAGTTGCCACCCGAGTTTGGGGTTAGTCCCACCTTTAACATTGCAGATTTGAAACCTTATTTAGGAGAAGAAGATGAGCTTGAGTCAAGGATAACTCCATTTCAAGAGGGGGATGATGATGAGGACATCACTCCTTCAGATGCATCCACTGATCCTCTAACCGTCATGCAAGGTCCAATGACCCGGGCTCGAATGTGTCAACTCAATTTAGAGGTGAGCTCGATCTTAAGCGATCCTTTTCATACTTTTGAGAATAGACTACTACCTAATGATGTTATCTTGCTTAGGAACATTGAAGAGGGTCATGAAGGACTTAGAGGATGTGGTGGAGGCGATGATGACCAGCAAGGACGTCCAATAGAAACCGGAGTCCTGATCCAATATGATTTCGAGTCTGCCTCGGCCTCTATGACCAGTCTATCTTAAACTGGTCACCCAGGACGCATCCGGACTCTGTTTTCGATGATCTACATATGGATGGAAAGCTAATTTGATAAAGAAGCCAATCCAAGTGGTCTCACATCAAAAGGCCTTCATAATCAATAGGAATCATCAAAACAAGTCAGCGTCCAGAATCTGCCAGGGTGCTGCGACACCGTCTTTTGGTCCGATGGACCGTGTATTGTGTTTGGGCCCATTAGGGGGCGTGTCTAGGGTAGGCGATGACCCTAAGACCTTTATAATCATACACTACCACCATCATTAGGTTTTAAGTTTTGCTTAGATTAATCTGTCAAGTACAGTTTTGCCGTTCATCGGTTTGTGAGACCCTAGCTTCGTGAGATTAATCATTCATCTGCAATTTGGTTGCTTTCTTTCTTGTTCTTGCTTCTATTCTTCATTGCACAGGCAGGGATTAGCCTTCTTGGTGAGGTCAACCGGATTCGTGTCTCGGTTGATAACCAGAGGAGTTGTGGTGCTAAGATTGCAGGTTTCGATCTTTCGATCTGAAGCCAGATCGGTGTGTCATTCTCCACCACAACGATAATTACCTCTACGTGACAAAAGACCGGGACCCTCGTTCCCATTAAGGTCACTCCACCAGTCTAAAGCATACTCGTCTGTAGTACTAGGATGTGGCTAAGAGTGAGTAGGCACATGAGCCTATAGTGGTAGAGTGTCAGGGTGCTCTGGTGCCTGCTGCTGCTGCTGTCGCTGAAGAAACTCAACAAACCCTCTATCATACCTGGCCTGTTGTTGCTCCTCTATCTCTAGCTCACTAGCTGCCTCATCTGATAATGGAGACCTAGGAGGATCAAGCTCAAGTCTAGCAGCAATCTGCTTCAGAATCCGAGTGTCCTTCCTCCTAACCTCCCTCTTCTTCTGCTGATAGGTCTAGATGTCTCTACACATCCCAAATATAGCACTGAACATCTTACGAAAAGGAGAAGGAGGACTACGGCGATGTGAAGAGAAACGTGAAGCAGCATGTGGTAGAGGAGAAGCTCCTCCTACTGCTGCACCACTTGCAGGTGCATCTGCCTCTAGTGCTGCTATTGCTCCTCCTAGTCCTGCTAGAGGTACACCTATCTTAGGTAGATCTACAACTATCTTTAGGGCCTTATGTACCTTGTCATACTCAAAGGTATGCCCTATGACCTGCTCAATCATGTGCATAATGTAGAGAGCAAAACCATAGCCCTTGAGGGGCCTCTCGCCAATGCTCCTAATCTCGCACCATATGAAGTCAAAGACACTAAAGGGGCATGCTTCAGGTGTCATCCTATGGAGCAGGTTTGTAGAATAATCTATAATGTTTCCCTTATCTCCACCCTTGTAATCAATGGTCTTCTTGAACATCCTATCTAGGTATCTATAAGTAGGGTAAAGACCTAGAACCTTCCCTACTGCTCCTCTCTCACCCCCTGGTGGGTACATGTAGGCCAGCTACTCTGGAGGGAGTACCTGCTCTGTATGGATCCTGTCTCTCTGAAGATCCTCCTCTAAAAAAACAAGTAGGGCGGTGAAAGCATCATAATCCACACTGTACCACTAGCCCTCAAGCATCTAGCGCATCCGCCTCTCATCCTCCTCAACATACAAGGTGGCGTAGAACTGAGCTACCACCTCTATGTTCCAGTCATGCTGGAACTCCATAATCTCATAAAACCCTATATGCTGGCAAATGGCAATAGCGTGATCAATGGGGGCCTTCTGCAAATCTCTGACATACTACTAGTCAATCCACTGAGACCTGGCAATCACTGGGTTCCTAGTGAGGATCACACTGGTGTAGAAGTCCTTATGAAAGGCTGTCTGAAATCGATGATCAAACTGAATCCTAGGCAAGCCCCTTAGATCAATTCTCCTCTCATCTCTAGCTCTTCTGGTCATGCCGTTCACTCGATAGTCAACTCTAGACACATAAGAGGGTACACTAGGTGGATGTGTCTTAAGTAATCCATAGTGCATACCCTGGCCTGGCTGGTGCTGAGCTAGAGATACTGGTTGCTCCTCCTTAATCTCCTGCTCATCATCTGAGTTGTCCCCATCTGAACCTCTATCAGTGCTCTTTCTCTTTCTGGTACTGGGCTCCACTCTATACTCCTCTATATATGTGTTAGAGGAAGAACTGTTGTCTCCCTCTTTGTACTATGGAGCACCCCTAGTAGCTCTGGAGAGTCTCCTATTGCTACCCTGCTCCTGCTGACTGTATCTGGGATGTGTCCTGCCTTGCCTTCTTGTATTTCTCTAGAGCTGGATCATGCATATGCTTTGACCTAGGCTCCTATCTTCCACTCATGGCTAATGTCCTGTATCTAAAGATTTGCAAGGAATTTTAGATATATGCCAAACGATAGCTTATTTTAGTTGAAACAAAGAAATAAGAATAATTATCCTATGCTTTGCAATCACCTCAACCAAACTAGGTCACAAGGTTCACAAAACATAATAGACAATTAAACTTAGTCCTAAGAATCAACCACTGAGAAGATTGAAACAAGGGAGCAAAACCTGCTCTGCTATCCCATACTGGACACTGGACACGTCCGGTATGAGCAGACAGCAACCCTAACTGGGGTCCTTCGCTCAATCTTTAACCAACTCAATCCAAACTTTGGGCATTGCTTCAAGACAGGTAATATAGCATCTCTACCAAAGGGATTTCAAAATCATGCCCTAACCGCTTAGATTGGATGAGGTCTGGGATTAGGGTATGTTGAGAGAGTGAATGAAGATGCGATTGGAAATCCAAGTCCTGGAGCCTTCGATCTTGATGCAAATCTCCTATGATCCAATCTCTCTCTCTTCTTTTTCTCTATGGAATCACTCGATCACCAATATGGTGCAATAGCGGTGGTGGCGTCGGCTTGGAGAAGAGAAAAGAGAGATAGAGGACCAGGGCTGAAGGGGTATGGGCTTTTTATAACCCCGCTTATACCACACCGGACACGTCCGATATTTGCAGGCTGGCTATTTTTGTTCCAAATTTCATTCACTTAATTCCAATCCCCGTCTCTATCATTTCTTGATCCAAAAACATGTATGTCCTTGATCCAAATAAGGTGTAAACACTTTTCTTATCCAAATGCCATGAGTATCACTTCTCTTTTCTAAATATTTGGCATATATAGATTTTGATTACTTGAGAGAGAGAGATTGTGAGACATAGTAGATTATGGACTTAAGAAAGCCATGTCATGTGTAATTAGCCAATCAAACAATCAAGGAGAGCTATAATTATCACATGACCGGCTAGGTCACAAAGACCAAGATTCAAATAGTTTTTCAAATTCACACCACCTACACATGGTAGTTATGAGTTTTGAAAAACATCTGTCCTATATCACATAAATGCACATTCTAACATATAAAGGGCCTTAGATGCACTTACAATGCATGTATGTAAAAACATACCTTTGCCTTAAGCACACAAGAATACCACTAAGAAGATTCATAGCATGATAATATTTATGTTGACCTTAATTGTCAAATAATCATGCTAGATACCAAATAAAAAAATATCCAAAGGACTACAAAGAATGCTAGATAAATTTGTTAGTCCACAAGGTGCAAAATAGAAACTGAGCTCCCCCTAAATAAGTGCTTTAAGTAATTTGAATGACTTTTATCTAGCACTTTATTCTATAAAGAATTTGAGAGTCAATTTTCAATTTTGAACCACAACCAAATAATTTATCATATTTAAATTTGAGTTCAAGAGATGCTCACAATCCATTAAGATATGATAAATCACAAGCTTCTGAGTAAATTGAGGATATATGAATCAAAGACTCGGTTGCAATCCTATTAGTGTTCTGGTTCCTGCAATACCAGACACGACCGGTAGGTATACCGGACACGTTCGGAAAACGCAGAACAGAAACATTTTCTTTCTATCCCCGTCCATACCAGACATGTCCGATAGTAATACCGAACATGTCCGATAGGTGTAGGACAGAAACAAATAACCCGCTGCTTGTGATTCTTCATTTTAGCTGTAGTATTTATTTTATGCCCTACATCTCAACAAGTAAATTGCTCTACTAGAAAGCCATTAAAAGCATCATATGGCAAAATAAAATACTTTTCAATTGAATCTAATTAGCCACTTTCAATATTTCACAAATATGCCTATTTGTGAACTATTGAACACAAAATGAACAAAGTGGCTATCCTATAAGGTTTATGTACTTGTTACCAATGGTGAGAATGAAATAGATGATATATTCATTGAATTATCTTTGGGTCAACCATATAAGAGATTATGATAAGAATTAGTTGATAGATTGAGTGAATATTTTCATTTTACTTGCTCAACCACCCCGAAGCCTTCATCTCATCACCAAGTACCTACTTCATTAACCTAAGCACACTTTGGTGCCCAACTCTTGTTGGGTCCTTTTGTGTTTGTCAACAAGTGCTTAGGCACCCAAATGACTTTAGCACTAATTTGTGGTGAACACATCACCTTGCTAGTGTTAACTCCATTTGTGGTCTTCCTAAGTATATCATTATAAACAAATGTGTTTGGCTTAGGAGTGTTACCATTTGGGCATTCATAGCTTAAATGCCCCTTTCTTCTACAAGCATAGCATATGTGGCCTTTGTTTACTCTATGCTTGTTTTGCTTGTATGGACATCTATCAACCTTGTGGCCCATCTCATTGCATCCATAGCATCTTCTTGTTGCAACTTGGGCTTCCTTTCTTACCTCTTTGTACATTGGGCATTTCTTGGTAGGATGCCCCAATTTCTTGATCATGAGACAAGCGCTTTGTCCATCACTTTTGTTTTGGTTGGCCAACTTGTTTGAGGTCTTTTGTTTGGCCGCTTCACACTTATCGGCCCAACTCTTATGTGGACACATTGCCCACTCATGTCCATATAATCCACAACCATAGCATAACCTTTTTCCATGTTTCTTGCTCTTGGTTGTGTTGGCCTTGCTTGAAATGTGATTCTTTTGTTGGACTTTGGAGGAAGCAAGGTTTGAACCCTTCTCAAGCTTCTTCACCATGTTATCACGGTTATCTTGAGAAGGTTGTGCTTTCTCCTTACCCTTCAACCGAATCACATCTTTCTTTAACCTTTTCACCTCTTCTTTGAGCTCTATGTTTTCTATATGATTTAGCTCAATCGAAGATTAGCTTGCTTGAGGAGCACACTCATTAATACAAGAAATATTTAATTGAGATGGTGTACTAGTGAGTGAATGTGTAAGAGGTTGAGAAAATTTTACCGATGTGATCACAACCTCATGAGCTACCTCAAGCATGATGCTTGATTCTACTACTTTCTCATGAGAGCACTTTAGATGAACATAGTTTGCTTATAGCACATTATACTTGCTTGATAGTTCATCTAGCCTTGCCTTGAGCTCAAAGTTTTCCTTCTCTAGTTGTGAAACACTAGAAGAGGAGTTAGTAACTAAAGCATGCTCAAATGACAATTTTTCATACCTTTTACTTAGAGCCTTTAGTTCTTCCATCTTGGAGATGAGAAATAATTCTTACTTTTGAAGTGATTGCTCTTGCTTCTCAATCTCTTCTTCAAGCTCATCATTCTTTTCAACTATCTTCATGATGATGAACTTATCCTTGCGGTTGAGATGATCAAGGTTGTAATTGTCTTCAACTTCAACATCACCGTTATCTTGATCATCCACTTGTGCTTTCTCCTTTTCTTGATCTTTCTTGTTACTCTTCTTCTTGCTTTTCTTGGCCATGAGACACAAGTGATGAGTATCACGAGATACTGAGGTTGACTCATCACTTAGTCACCACCGGGCTTGAGCCTCATCATCATAGACTGCCTGTTGTCCTACTGCCACGGCCATACCGGACACGTCTGGTAGTAATATCGGACATGTCCGATATGTGCAGGCAGACAGCATGTCATGCGTTGCTTGCACTTCTTGCTCCCACTCGGCGCTCTTGAGGTCTTGTGAGGTTTCTTCACTGCATGAAGACACAATGGAATACTTTCCATTGAATTGCACTCAATAGCATCATCACATTTGGATTTTCCATATAATTCAACAAGTCTAGTCCAAATGAGATGAGCACTCTCTGGATGTGGTTATCCATCGAAGATTGCCTCATCTTGAACCTCTGCACTCAATGTACTCAAAATAATATTAATAGCTTGAGCATTGAGTTGCACGCATATCTCTTCCTCTTTTGATAAATTTTTGTAGTTGCTCCCATCAACTATAGAAAGAGGTATGCTTGCATCCACAATATGCTCAACAAGAGGACTAATATCTCTAAAAGCATTGAGTACATGAATAGACTAAGGTAGAAAGTTTGAACCGTTATTTTGGAGAAGCACCGGCTCCAACTCGATATGCGTCGACATCCTTTTCTCACGGCGGTGAAGCTTTAGGTGAGAACCTCGCTCTGATATCAATTGAAAGGACCTAGGATGCCGCCTAGAGGGGGGTAAATAGGTATTTCTAAAGACTAACACCTTCAATTGTGGAAAATGATTAGTAAAGGGAGTTTCCAAAATGGAAACTCCAAATAAGAGCAATACCACCCCTCATAAGTTAGCCACAGAGTATACAAGGTATAAAGAATATATCTTGAAGCTACAACCCTACAACACAAAGTTAGAACAGAGAATGAATATATTCAGCACAGGCAGAAAATACCGGACGTGTTTGGTATGTATATCGGATGTGTCCGATATGCATGGTTTTTGCAGAGCAGCCCCAAATTTGCTCCTTTTGATTTCTATCTTCAAACCAAACTACAGGTATCTACTGGAGATGACAATATACACAGAGAACCTGCTCAAGAGCTAGAGCAACACAAATATCGAATGAAATGTGAATTGAGACATGATATTTGTTTTACCGAAGTTCGGACTCGTTCAAGTCCTACTCTTCGTTGAGGGCGCTACGGGCGACCCAGCAAAGGTCAGCCCTAGAGGGTACCACAAAGGTCACTCTAGCCAGAGTCTTTTCCAACTCCTTTTCCTAATTCCACTAGTTGATTCCGAGGCAGCAGAATCGACCATTACAAACTTTTTGAGGCACACAACAATCTCTCGGGTGCTCTCCGATGACGCCTAGCCATCTAGGACCAAAGAGTCCAAGAGTAACAAATGCAAATCACAAAATAGACAATATGCACAAGTGCTCAAGTAGTGGCTTGCTCTCTTTTTTAAATTCTCTCTTAAACCACAAATGGATTTTGTGATTTGGATCACACGCTCACTAAGAGAGGGTTTGGGAGAGTTGGCAAGGCAAAAAAATATGTATTACAACCAGCAGAATCAGTAGCCTGCAAAGGTGGAGGCTTGGGGGTATTTATAGCCCTCTTAGAAAAACTAGTCATTTTATAGTCGTTGCCGACACGTCCGGTATGACTTACACTACGCCAATGGTAACTAAGTTATAGTATTTGAGATGTCATAACTCCTAATGCATGTTAGAATCCCAACTTATGTCGAAACTCCCGACCCTCAGCACATTTGAAAACAATGGTAACTGAGTTAAAGTATGTGAGGTGTCGAAACTCCCGACGTATAGCAGAACCGCCCGAAATAGCATACTTACGGGAGGCGCTCGTCTTCCACTAGACACTAAGCACCCCGAAAGCAAGCTACAACGAGCGGTGTCCGTCGGGCACACCCCAAGGGAGACCCAAAAGATCCACATTTTTCCCAAGGATCCAATAATGGGAACGAGTTACAATACAAGTTCATTTCATACATCAAAGTTTCTTAAAAAGTACATTATTACAATACCAAATACCAGAGTGTGGAATGATAAACAGCAGAATTTAAAAATATACATCTAGCGATAGGGATGAGGATCCGTCTGAGCCCACCAGAAGAATCCTCCATACAAGGTACTTCTCAAACATCACCTGCAATAGGGGTAAATAAACCCTGAGTACACAATGTACTCGCAAGACTTATCCGACTAGTGGGAATAATCTCCCAACTCCAAGGAATATGATAGGCTTTATGGTTTGCTGGTTTTCTTTAGCAGAAAGCAACACTAATAGTGAGTCCTTATTTATGTCTTATTATTAGCCGTATTAAGTTATCCTCTAGCCAGTCTATATAAGCACCTATTCTACTTTCAAGCAAGAGTTGAGCAACCAGTTCCATTTCTTCTCCTTTCAACTTTTAGTTCTTACTATGGTGCTAAACCGTAGACAAGCCGTACTAGATTTCCCGGTGATTCATGAATCAATGTGCCCAGCTGGGTGTCCTAAAAACACATGCCCTGCTTGTACCCTAGGCACAAGCAGGACTAGCCCATCACTCTCCTATCCTGGGTGTTCAGGTCCCTGTCCAAACTTGGACTCCAAGCCCCCACATCCTGAGTCCCAGACTCAGTGTGGTGCAAGGACCTCCACCACCTCCTCTTCTCATCAGTCGATCCAGAAAGAGCCGGATCCGCGACAAGAGAGCAACAAGTCTTCCCTGCGCCTATACCAAGTATGTGCTCAGGACAATAAATCTGTGACTTGCCTAAAACCATATGCAATGACCGGTCCTTAATTGACACAGATAGGGAAAAAGTGTAATCAAGTCATGCCCTATTGGCCGTAGGACACAACCCCTTACACCCACCAATACCCAATCCATATCCCTGCCCGGTCACCTTTTTCCTTTCCACCATTTTATTATGAGTGTTCATATTTTATTACATATTTGCGAGTAACGGCAGGTTACTCATGCTACCGATATCCTAAGCATAGCAGCTACTCGACCTGTCTAGTAGGACTCATGGGTAGGTATGTTTATGTAGGTAGTTTCCATAAAATGTCTGTAACTTAAATGCACATCACATATATATATATATATATTCAGTGATCATAAAAATATGGGTTATGCTCCGGGGCTTGCCTTGGGCAGGCGCCGAGTCAGCAGGGTCAGCACCCTACATGAGGATCTCCTCCTTGTACTCCTCGATCACCTCATCGTACTCTGGCTCGCCAATGGACACGAAGTCTACCAGTTCATGATCTACATGAAATGATGATGCAATGTTTAATAATACGGCAACAAAAATTCTTAAAATAAAAGTACATCGATTTAACTCCTAAGCTAATGATACAGACCACGGTGCTAAGTCATCTATTATTACCGATAGGTTTGAGATATGACATTCATTATTATTATAACAACTACGGTTATTCTTACTCCTAACGCTGATTTACGTTAAATACGATAAAGTAAGGGTAGTAGCTACGTCAGTTAGCAACTCATTCTAAGGCTACAAAATTTACAGCAAGTGCCTAATAACCTAGTGAACCCACTGTACAATGTTGAGGTCTATAGCTATTACCAATCGCCCATAAATATTCCTGCAAATCTTAATCTACATACTATTAGCCCACTAGTTTGTAATTTATGACCCAATACTTGCCACACATAACTACAATCAGACTGTACTAATGAGTAGATGGTATTTTTGTGAACCTAACAAAATTAGTCTCACTATTTTTGGACAACTACGCAATTTACTATGATTTATCGAAGTTCGACTCATAACTAAAATAAATAAGCATTTCTATTCTTCTGGAAATTAAGAAAATCGAATCCTACACCTCGGCCCACCATGGCGCGACACGCGCGCCAGCGCAGTGCAGCCCACTCGCGCGTGGCCCAGCCGGCCAACGGCCCGCGACGGGGGAAAACCCACGCATGACGGCAATTACGTGAAAACACCCCCGATCTACTCGATATTCACAGCGAGCTCTAAGGCACTATTTCACTAGTCTACACTTTTACAGATACGCCCTCCCCTTTCTTCTTCTTCACCACGGTGACATCCCTCGGCACCCGTGCGCGCACTGGCACGACGGTGCGGGCACCGGGCGGTCACGCCGGCGCCACCCGAGCCTCTAAGGCCTAGCTAAGGGGCCGATGATTACGTCCACGACAATGCACAGCGGCTGGAAGTGCTACGGTGAACAGGGGCATCGTCCTAGGCTCCCTCCCCGGTGGTGGTCCCTGACCTATGATGGTGGGTACATTCCTATGAGCCACAGCGAAAATGAAGCAGACCTAATAGCTAGAGAGCTCGAGGCACTAGCCACGAAGACCCTGGAGGTGACGGTCTAGCCGGAGAAGGCTCGAGGTGAGTTGGCCGCGTGCGCACCGATGATGCGACGACTCTTGGTGATGGCACGGCCGCATCGGTGATGGCTGGACTACTGTAACACTATGATCGAGGTGTGCAGGGTGCTCAGGAGGGTAAAGTAGGGCTGGTGGTGCACTGAATTACCATAGGGTGCCTTGGTTGCATGGTTAGCCGACGGCGTAGACCGCCCAGGTCTTATGGACCCGATGGCATGGCATTTCAAAATTGGGGCACAGCACGGGGACACAGGTAGTGAGGTGGGGACTGTTGCACGACCAGTGACCCAACGGAGCCGAGGCTATGATGAATTTGATTAGATTGCTACGGTCACGGTGAATTGAATGAAGGAGGTCCCACCGGTCATGGCTACAGCAAGGACATGGGCTCTGGCGTGGCATGGCTTGGCACAGCCGTGGTCGTCAACGCAATGTACCCATGCACCTAATGACGGATACAGCGAGGCATGCCCAGGTGGCTGTCTACATGGCCGAGGCTACAAGCCGATGAGGCATGGTATGGCGTCACCGTGGACAGCGCCAAACAAGACAATCATAGTGCAACGTGACACCGGGTGATGGGGAGACACCAAGGTGAGTCAATGGGAGCAGTGCTGGCGTGGTGATGGGCGGCGTATAGCATGGACCTGGCGCACCTCTGGCCAAAGTAGGGCAGAGCAGGGCATGGCACGGTAGGCACGGTCGGTGCCCTAGATGCAGTGCATCAGCCGGTGAAGTGACCCACGCTCTAGCAAGGGCAGCAGCAGCTAGGGCCTGTGCATTCACGGGAGGCAGTGAGGGCGCAGCCAACGCTCCAGCGCGCTGGGTGAGCCAGCAGCGGTGGCAGGGAGGGCAGTGGTGGTGGTCATGGCCAGCGCTATGGCAGGTGGTCAAGGCCCATAGTGACATAGCCAGGCGAGTGCGTACATGCACAGGCGCGACAGTGGGATGTGACTGGCGCAGCAGTGGGACGTGGCCGGCGCGGCAGTGTGCTGGCAAGCCAGCAGCGGTGCCAGGCCAAGTGGTGACCGCGCCCAGAGCTAAGTCATGTGTTGTGTACGCTTTTTAAAGTAGCTTGAAAACTTGTACACGATGCTCCAAAGGCCAAACCAACTGTTCGATGCACAAGAGGGTACGTTGGGCTGTCGATCGGAGTCAAGGTATCGTACCACTTCCGAAGTCGATCGCTCTACAATTATTGCCAAAGGTGGCTTCGTCGACCTTCTTTCTAACCTACATGGAATGACTTAACTTTGAATGGTTTCACGTCGAATCCCAAATCCGACCCACTTGATGGACTAACTAGCTATCCTTGCCCTCGACCGCACATGTTTCATCGCCGTTCGCAAAAATGTTCTATAACATTTTTGTTTGACAAAAATTCAATCAAGTGACATGACACGTAACATTGTTTCATGTTTTGCATAAATATTTCAAGTGCCTAACATTGATTTATAATTCATGTTGTACACATAAATATGATGCTCATGCGATGTTTTAGCAAGAACAGTACAATGTAACACCGAGGGTGTTACACGACGCGTGTCGGAACTCCCGACGGTCGGAACTACTGACTCATGTCGGAACTCCTGACCCTCAAGGCATTTGAAAACTAGCCATTGGCCTCTAGTCGTCCATACCAGACACGTCCGGTATTACCAGGACAGTGAACCCTCTAAGTTAGTTAAGCACGAGACATCAGAACTCCTGACCATTGCCGAAACTCTCGACTGTCGGAACTCCCGATGAACCAACTCGAGAACAACAACTTTACCATTGTTGGGAAAATACCGAATATGTCTGGTATCAATGCCAGACCAGCAAAAAACAGGTTAGCTCTTTTGTCTCTCAAACACTCAAAACTCACATGGGTTGGCTTGAGCACTTATGAAACATTATCTATCAATATGATGCATCCCTCTTAATAGTACGACATTCCTATTAACTCAAATTTAAAGAGTATAATGAATTTAAACCTTTTGAGTTGATCTCTTTCAACCGAAGCCATGTATTCCAATCTTCATCAAGTGAGGGTGCCAACATGTCAACTTTGATCTTTATCACTTGAGCATAGCCATCTTGAGCATGTGACTTGATTCCATTCATTAAATATGAATAACTTCAAATGCATCAAGTCACTTAGATGAGAATTCTTATTAGGACAAGAATAACTTGTAACACCTCTGGTGTTACAAGCTCGCTTAGCACTAAGATTACGGTCGAAGAAATAGATCTATTAATATAGTGAGTAGTTACTTAAATATGCTAATGAGATCTTAACAAGAAAATACGAGAAGCAGTTTGCTTGTGAGCATGAAAAATATTTTTTATAAACAAAAATAAAATATAACTTGTAAGTGGTACTTCAATGAAAATTTAAGTGCAAGTTTAGTAGATGGAATGCAACCGTTGATTTGGTAAATAGGCGTTATTCCATGGTATTTCTGATAGCTCAAAGATCGAATTTCGTTAAGACAACAACGCTTGTAATGATGTTTAAAAGTATCACTCGTGGCGAGTTATATTGAACTAACTAGTTGAGTAGTTCTTGGATGTTAGTTCAAAACTCAAAGTTATAATTTTTGAAGTCAGAAACGATAGACAATGACGTGTTAGCATTTAGATTCTAGCTAAATTTCTTAAACACTAACTTTATATCCTTGTATCGCTAGTTGCATCATGGTGAGTACTTTGGCGTGGAGTGGTTCGTAGAATGGTCTGACGTAGCGGGGTTATCCCAAGAATTGCTCGAAACTCGCTAGAACATGCAAAGAACCACATTCGATGTTTTGTTCGTGAACCGACGCGCTACGCGACGAACTCATCTTGGCCTTCTCGTATCTTTTTCCCTAGTTGCTCTTTGGTCACGCCAATTGCTTCCCTAGCTAGCTGGTGGCATGGACTTTGGATTAGTGAGGTTGGTCGAACCTTAACCGCACTGGTTGGTGGCCTTGGCATCACTTTAAAAAGCATGCACGACATTGGTTTCGGCTACTCAGTTTGTGGCCGTGGTCACCACGCGCCTCAACACATCTGTCGTGTCTGGCCACATCGTGGCCTGGCCTGCCAGCTGAGCGCCTAGCCGAGCCTAGCCACCATCAACGTGCTGTTGTCACCGTTCGCCTGGTTGCACTCCTACCATGCCTTGTCCCGCTGCCTCGCTGGCCGACCTTGTGGCTGTCGGCTGCATGTTGGGCCTGGCATGACCGTAGCCGCCCCTACTGTGCGCAAGCTATTGCCGGGCGTGGCGCTGCTCTCGCGCATCAGCATAGGTCTATGACCCGGCTGACCGACGCTGCCTGCCTTGTCACGTGCCATTGTTGCCTCGCTGTTGTGTTGCTGGGCGTGCATGAGCAGTCGTGCTAAGCCGCTGTGCCCTCATTGTGTTGCATTTCATCGTGCCATGCTAGGCCAGCGCCACACATACTTGCCGCCATTATGCATGTCGCGACACCACGCTGCTACTGCACGTTGGGTTGCTTCGCCTATGCTGTGGCCATCTCATCGAGCTACCACCTTGTCGGGTTGATGATGCCCTTCCCACGCACTCACCGTCTCCGCCGTCCGGTGTCGTGCACTGTGCCCTGCCATGCCCTCGTGCTGCTGTCGGTAGGCGCCATTCAAATTCACAACGTGTGGTCCATCTCGAGTCGATTCTTCATGTCAGTATCTAGGTCACAAAGCTAGCTAAATGCCCAACCTGCATTGAGAACTAGAAGTGCTCCGTTGCCGTCTAATTTGGCATTTCTGTCGCCACCGGTCAACTCGCACGACCCATCAAGACAAATCACGCCCTATGTCGTGCACTGTGCCCTATCGTGCCCTAGTGCTGCTGTCGGCAGGCACCGTTCAAATTCACAACGCATGGTCCGTCTCGAGTCAATTCTTCGTGTCAGTAGCTAGTTCATGAAGCTAGCTAAATGCCCAACCCGCATTGAGAACTAGAAGTGCTCCATTGCCGGCCAATTTGGCATTTCCATCGCCGCCGATCAGCTCGCCGCCGTTATAGAGCACATTTGGGGGTAAGGCCCAAGGCAGCAGTAGCAGTTCGATCGAAGGCAATTTCTAACCCACCTTAACCTCCTATATCTGGTGCTCGTCTCAGCTTGGTCAGTACCTTCATCGGCAACGAGGTGACACGGCCACGCCCCGCTCAGAGCGCCGCCGCCCTTCACCATGCACGTGGCCATCCTAGAATGGGTCGTTTCCGCTCTAGACAACACCATAGCCATGTCCGGGGTAAGGTTCTGATGCTCTCCCATCTTTTCGTTTCCGTCTCTGAGGTCGCAGGTCGCTGGAACAGTCGCGCCACCATAGCTTTTAGTCCACCGGCGTGGTCAGAGCATTAGAAGTCACCGTTTGGCCCCAAATCGACACCATGGGTTTCGTCTTGGCTCCGCGGTGCTTGTTGGCCTACTCCTTTAGTCGGCACCTTGGGTTTCGTCTTATCACGGTCCTTTTCATTTCCTAAATACTTTTCTAATCTAGGTTTCTAGTTTAACTTGTGAAACTAATATAAAATAGTATAGGGATCCAAAAATTATGAAACTATTTTTGTTAGTCTCCTAAAATCATGATCTACCTGTTAGTATAGTTTGTTCACATAGTTTGATGATATTCTTGGAAGCTATATATTTAATTTAAGGTACTTAATATTGTAAAAATATAAACTTATAGGAATTGTTGTGATAAATTGGTAATAGTGTTAGATCTGAAATTTTTATAGTAGGCTCCTAGCAATATTAGATACTCACTGTAATTTTTGCAGCTCTAGAATAATTAGTTTGCTAGATAGATAATGATGCCCTATTTTGAATAATGAGTAAATCGGTAGAATGAAATAAAGAAACAACTTGGGTTTGTATAACTAAAATATTTGTTGGGAAATAATGCCTTAATTGACGACGTGGATATGTAGCCTAATTACAGTCTTTGTTGGAACTAGCTCATTAACTTGAGAGGCGTAAATCGTATTTTTACGAGTCACGATTGTAGTTGATTAATTATGTCTGTGCATTGCATCGCATTACATATCATATAGGTACGATGATAGATCAACGGATCAAGTGAAGGATGAGTGAGAATCTGAAGATGGTGTAATGGTGTTCTCTCTAGAAGATGATGCAATGGGCTTTCTATTCAGATGATGGTGGATGATCTGAAGACGTAAATACTAACTTTTGGTTATATTTTACCCAGGCAAGCCCAGGTGCATAACCCCTACTTTTCGGCGCTTTAAATTATATTTGTGCATTAAGTTTTTAGGAGTTGAATGAAACCCACTTGCATATATATATCTTTATCCTATGAGTCTTACTAGTATGACAGGATCGTGTAGATTGCTATGCTACAGGACTCTGGTAGAAGTCGAGTGATTTCCTATCGCTCGCGAGATATAGGAAATATATTACTGTATTGTTATCACTTGAAAAATATAAAGGGGCTCTTGTGTTCTTGCCCCTACTTTGTTGTAAAATTGTAATTTTGCCCTTGTTTTTCTAACTTTGTGATTTTGCCCTTAACTGTTCACAAGTCAACGCGATTTTGCCCCTAGTCAATGGTAAAAACAGGGGCAAATTCGCGTTGACCAGGGGCAAAATCGCGTTGACTTGTGAACAGTTAAGGGCAAAATCATAATTGCACATCTGTGTAAGGGGCAAGAACACTATTTTCCCAAATATAAATGGTGGAAAGAAAAAATGGTGACCGGGCAGGGATATGGTTTGGGTATTGGTGGGTGTAAGAGGTTGTGTCCTGCGGCCAACGGGGCATAGCTTGGTTATACTGCTTTCCTTGTCCTTGTCGGTAAAGGGCTGGCCATTGTATAAGGCTCTAGGCAAGTCACATATTTATTATCCTGAGCACATACTTGGGTATGGGCGTTTGGAAGACTTGTTACTCTCTTGTCATGGGTTCCGACTATTTCCGAACCGACTGTCATGGTGGTTTTTGGGTTAGGAGGTCCTTGCACCACACTGAGTTTAGGACTCAGGGGCGGAGGCTTGGAGTCCCAGTTTGGACGGGGACCTAGACCCCGTGATAGGAGGATAGTGGGTTGGTTCTGCTTATGCCTTGGGTACAAGCGAGGCGTGTATTTTTGGGGTACCTAGCTGGGGGCATTGATTCGCGAATCGCCGGCGTTCCGGTACAACTTGTCTACGGTTTAGCATCATAGTAAGAACTAAAAGATGAAAGATGGAAAAAGGAATCTGATTGCTTACCGCCTGCTGGAAAGTAGCACAGGTGCTTACATAGACTGGTTAGTTAATGAATTAATGCACTGCTAATAAAAATCGAATATAATGACGCACATTTAGTAATGCTTTCTGCAGATGCAATAAACCCACAAGTCAGATAGCCTTGCATATCCTTGAAGTCTTTTCTATCCTCCTGTCGGGTAAGTCTTGTTGAGTACAATTGAGTACTCAGGGTTTTATTTCTCCTGTTGCATGTGACAGGCGGATGCTAGAGCTGATCCTTGTGTGTGAATTCCTCCCGGTGGGCTCAGAGAGGATTTCCTTCACGCTGCGATCATAGTTTTTATTTATAACTCTCACTAAATATTTTTATAAATAAAAGTTTATAATTTGTTGTCATAGTTTACAAATTAATGTTTTGATCATGCCATGAATAGATAATTATTTCCGCTGTAACCCTGTTCACATGTTTATATTCCGCTGTATAATTGAATTGTTCATAACTTTGATAATATGATTACGTTTCGCTGTTATAACAATAAACATTATACTCTAGTGTTGTATTAAAAATTGATGTAAGAAATGGTTAAGAATGATGTAAGTTTTATTCTCTCATTTGTGATCCTGCCGAAAAAATGTAGATTTTCAGGTTCTTCCTTGGGGTATGCCCGACGGAACCGAGTAATTTAGTGTTCTCCCTTGAGTGCTTAGTGTCTAATAAAAGACAAGTACTCCTAGGAGACATTAGATTAGGCGGTTCTGCCACATAACTGAACTAGCAGTAGCCTTCATCTCACACGACGAACGATAGCAATTACTCCCTCCATCCAAAAAAGAATGTAATTATGAATTCCATACTGGTCAAAGTAGCTCAAGTTTGACCAAGTTTATAGCAAATAGTATTAATATTTATGTCTTCAAATAAATTTATTACGAAAATATATTCTATGACTAATCTAATGATACTAGTTTTGCACCGGTTAGTATTTTTTATATAATCTGGTCAAAGTTCAAACTGATTAACTTCTCGGGAAGCGAGAATTGCGTTCTTTTGTGGACGAATGGAGTACTTCTATCTATTCTGAGATCAAACGGGGTTGCTTACTTGTTCGGAAATGCTAATTTCTGAACGCGCAGGCGATGAAGCTTCGGCGTGCACACCTCGAGGACCGTCCGATGCGCACGGGGAAGAAGGAGACCGCCCGATTCGCCGCGCTAGCGCCTGCCCAAAGCTCGCCGTCCGCGTCTGCGCCCACGCCGCTCCCGCGCCCACCCTCTCTCTTCCCCACCTCCGGCGGCGCCTATGGTTTCGGAGGCCGCACCCCCACCCTTCTTTTCCAACTCCGGCGGGGTATAGAAGGGCCGGCCGGGGGGAGGTAGGTAGGTCATACGGTGGGAAAGATCGACGGGCGGTTTAGGGGAGCTAACGGCGGTCGTGGTGGCCAGGCTAGGTCGGGGCGGGTGCGCCATGGTCGGAGTTCGTCGGAGCTCACCGGAGTTCGCCATGGCAGCATGTAGGAGAGGCGGGAGGGAGGGGGAGGGGAAGGAGGAGGTCACCGCCGACGGTAACGGTGGGGGTTGCTTGAGGCGGAGGCACTCACCGGCTAGAGCTGGATCGGGGCGGGGTGAGAAGGTCGCGGCCACACGGAGGAGGATGAGGCGGTGGTGGGGAGGGTGAAGGAGGAAGACGATGCGGGCACAAAGAAGATGGGGGAGGAGGCGTACGGGCGGAAGTGCGCTCGCCTGCACACACACACGCTCTAGTAAAGTCCTTGCTTGTTTGTTTCGGTCAGTAGCAGCGCGGGGGGGGGGGGGGGGGGGTCGCGAGAAGGCTAGCTCATCGAAACGCCAGGAGGCGGCGCGGGACCCGCGCCTCCGTTGCAGCAGTGCGGTGCTGGGGGCAGTCTCATCATTTGCTCCGTCGTTGCGTGTCCGCAGGCCCCACTGTGCGCGCGTGCCGAGGACAGCGCCAGCGCCAGCGACGGCCCAGCGGACTGCCGGAGTGCGGACGGTGACGGACGTCCCCACCCACGCGTCCCTTGCGGTGCGGGAACGGGGACCACGTGGGGCGACGTGGCCGGCCCCGCCGCGGCTGGTGGAGCCGGCGCGACGGCGACGGACGGGGCTGCGCGGGGCGGGCACGTGACGGCAACTCGGTGTGGCCGCTGGCCGGTCGTCCCTCTCCCTCCTGGGCTCAAGCTCTCTGCCGCGCGCGGGTGCGGGTTAGGTGCTGCTGTCTCGTGGCGAGGCGGCAGCTCGGGTTTTGGGGAGCACAGTGACGTGCCGCGCCGGCGGCCGGCCATCCTCCAACTCCAAGTAGGAGTATGTCGCCCGTGGGGGCTCCACAGGCATCGAGGAGTGCCCTGCACGCACGAATCATGCCCGAAGTCGCAGCGGTTTTGAAGAAACGACGAGTACCGCGCCTGTCGCTGTGTTGCAGCCATTGACGCAGGCGTTTGGAACATGCTGCCTTGCCTTGCCTGTTGCCTCGCCTTTTGTATCGGAGACTAAAGATCTGCTCAATATGCTTCTACTATACTCCTGCTAACGCTCTGATCACTTGGCTTATACACAGTACTTTTTCAACCAACGAGTAATATTTTTCTCTTATAATAAATCAGTTAACAGTACTTTTAGTCATGATTTATCAGTCAAGTCAACGGGACATAAACTACTACTACAGTGCTCTACATGAGTTTGGAAATTTGGTTTCGGTGATTCGGTCTCCTGCGGCGCTTTTGAGCCTTCAGAGTACTAGTTCATTACAACATCATAGCGTCCTTTTTTTTCTGAGTTGGAAGGTTTTCTGGTGAGATGCCACCTTTTATGAAATGTCGAAGAGGCAAAGAGCAGCCACTCCTACCTTTTGTCGGATAGTGGATACATGCGGCGTGCGTATGAATAATGTACTCCTGTGCTTCTAGAGAGATCGGGGTTTCAGATTGAAATGGACGGTTTTTGTATAGTACGGGTGCAAGTACGCACGGCCGGATTTTTTGTTTTTTTTCCTTTTTTTGAATTTTTTTCACATATGTGCCCCTTAGGTATGATTTCAAAATCTGAACCCTTAACTCGACGTCGGATTAATTAACGTCGAGCTTACACGTATGAGCGTCAGTGCATATGGCGCCTAGGTTATGGGGCCAGTAGGCATCAATGAAAACGTGACGATGACCTGGCAGGCACCTTGGCGCCAAGCCCAGCGCCAAATATTTTGGCGTCGTTTCGGCCTTACAGGTGGGGTCCGTTTTCTTTCTCTCCTCCTTCCTCTCCTCTCTTCCTCTCCCGTTCTCTCTCACGCGACGCGCCACGCCACGGCCAGCCAGCCTCGCCCGCGCGCCGCGCCGCTCCGCGTTGGTAGGTGAGCTCGCCCCGAGCACCGGCGTCGCGGCCAGCCGTGCCCCGCCCCACCCCGTCCCGTGCCCCGGCCGGCCGCGCGCCTGAGCCCGACCCGTACACCGACGCCGCGGCCAGCCATGCCCCGCCCCGCGTGACCACCGCGGCCCACGCCCCGCCCCGTCCCGCTCGCTGGCGAGCCACGCGCCATGCTGCGCCGCGCCGGCTGGGAGTGCCCGGCCACGCCCATGCTGCCCCGCACACCGGCGTCGCGGCCAGCCGCGCCCTGCCCCACGCGCCTCAGGCCACCGGCCCTGCACGCCGTGCTGCGCCGCGATGGCTAGGAGTGCCCGGCCGCGCCCATCCCCACCCCTCGCGCTGAGCCACGAGACGTCATGCCCCACCCACGACTGCTGCGCCGCCCTACCCATCGTCGAACCTGGACGGCCACGACTGCACCGGCCCATGCTGTGCCGCCTCCCTTGCCCGCTCCACAAGGGCAGTGGGGGCCGTAGGCCGGTAGCGGGGTGCCGTTTGCTGGCCTCCTGTGGCTGCCCGCCCCACCCGCTTGGCCACTCCGGTTCCCGGCGGGGTGCACGCATGGGCGCACGATAGCTTCCCCACCAGCCATCTTTGCCTCTTGTCGACCGGCTATGCCTCCCTTGCACTCGAGGTACATTAGTTTTTAAATTTTGTTATTTAACAATGGTTATTAGTTGGTTAGTCTGGTAGTGATTTAGATAGGTAGAAAGTTATTTAGATTGATACGTTGATTGATGGATACTTTACATAGTTAGATATATAGTTAGTTACATAGTTATATAGTTAGTAAGATAGTTAAATATTTATGTACTTAGTTACATAGTTAGTTAGATAGTTACTTGACATAATTAGTTAGTAGTACTTAGTAGTGAGTAGTGAATTGATAATATCTATTTAGTTAGCTATTACATACTAGAGACCCTGTACTTAGTATGCTTCATTTATATTGGACTAAAGGAATTGTGCGTTCTTATGTGTATGAACTAGATGGACAACCTAGTGAGCATATATCATAGAGGCACCGTGGAAAGAGATCGCTATGGATATGTTGAGTTTGTTGAGATGCAAAGCATGCTGTGTTATTCAATAAGAAGCCTTCATTTAGTGAGTTGGTTGAAAGGGTTCGGGAGGAGCTATATTGCCATGGAGCTGATGATGATGATGCCATCGCAGTGGAGGGTGTACTTCACCTAGGCTCCCTTCCCAACATCCTAAGGAAGATGATCTCAATTGGGTTTATAGACCAGTGGGAGAACTATGTGAGATCGGCTATGAAGTGTCAATTTTAAAGTTTAGACGTGGTTGTGCGTCGGGTGTTAGTTGATCCCATCCCTCATGGGTTTTCCCCACCAATGGGTCAGCAGGCACACTTCGACCCTCCCATCCCAAAACCTGATATAGATGTGGAGGTTGCACCTACGGTTCTCGATGCTCAATCTACCTCCAATGAGCTAGTTGGAGACTTGTCAGACTCATGATGTTATGGCAGATCCTCCTCATGAGATCCCTTTGACATAGAATCATCCAAGTATGTGTCTTATCCGCATGGTTATTGGGAGCTTACCCCCTTCCTTACATCCATTTTTTTCATTTTTTCCTTATTTTTCTACTTATGTTGTAGGAGATATTCCTGACAATGTGGATGTGCCCACTGTTGCTGCGCAAGTCCACTGTGGAGATGGATTCCGTGGCTCTAATAGTGTTGAAATTATGAATGATTCAGAGCCATATGAGATGGCAAGGGCTCTTGATTCTAATGATGATCATCCTGTTGGAGAGCTAACAGAGAGTGATGTTGAGATACTGAGGCGTATCTTTCCCGGCCGCCGTGATCCAAGAGTTATGAGTTCAGCGATCTTTCTCAATTCTGATCAGGCATGTGTAGAAGGACGTGATGATGAGCTCCTAGAAGCTCCTGAGGCTAGCCCTAACATGGTAATTAAGAATGGTAGGGTATTCAAGGACCTCCCTGCATTGAAGAGGTGGTTGTAGGCATTTATAGTGATATGAAAGAGACCTTACAAGGTCTTGTATTCATATATGGAGCGCCGTTACATAGTTATGTGTGACAAGGAACTCTGCCCATGGAGGGTTTGTGCAAGGAAGCAAAAGGTCACCGAAAAGTAGAATATCACAAAAGTTGTCGGTCCACACAATTGTACTGACTATGTGCTGACACTAAAGCATCGACAGTTGACACATAATTGTAGTGACTATGTGCTGACACTAAAGCATCGATAGTTGATATCTACCCTTATTGCCAAGCGGTTGATGCGAATATTGCAGGGAGAACCCAATATGAAGGTTAGGACAATTATCAGGACCATTGAGGCGTTGTATGGAGGTTATATGATAACTTATGGTAAAGCTTGGAGGGTTAAGCAGCGAGCATGGAAGATGATATATGGGGACTGAGCGGATAGGTATGAGCAGCTGCCAGTACTTTTCAATGCAATCAAAGCGGTGAATCCAAGCATGCATTATGAGTACATCCTAAAACCAAATGCATGGAAGGATGGAAGATAGATATTCTTTCATGTTTTCTGGTGCTTCCCTCAGTGTGTCGAGGCCTTTAGGCACTGTTGTCCTGTCTTCTCCATTGATGGTATGTTTTTTATTGCCAAATACTAGGGTACACTTTTTATAGCCATATCCTATGACACGAACAATAAGTTGGTTCCTTTGGCATTTGCTTTGGTTGACAAGGAGAATAATGATAGTTGGGGATGGTTCTTAAGGCTAGTCCGGATACATATGGTTGGGCCTGGCAGGGAGGTTAGCGTCATATCTGATAGACACTAGGGCATACTTAATGACATGTGAGAGCAGATAGAGGGGTATGCACCTTTGCACCATCGTTGGTGTACTCGGTACCTTACCGAGAATCTACTCTAGAAGGATGGTGTGAAGGATAACTTTGATCTATTCCAGGAGTGTCAAAGACCAAAACTAGGGTACTCGAAGAGGAGGGGCTAATAACCATCAATATTGATATATTCGAGCAGTCAAGAGCATGACTATAGCTCCAACCAACCCCTGGGCGCGCAAGCTCCGCATCGCTCGACCATTGAGGCCGTGGGCTCCGCCCCACTCGACCCTTGAGGGTGGCTCCGCCTCACCCAACACCGAGGCCGTGGGCTTCATCTCGCCCGACCCCTAAGGGTTGGCTCCGCCTCGCCCGACACCGAGGCCATGAGCTCCTCCTGGCTCGACCCCTGAGGCTTGGCTCTGCCTTGCCCAACACCAAGGTCATGGGCTCTGCCTCGCCCAACCCCTGAGGGTGGCTCCGCCTCGCCTGACACTGAGGCCATGGGCTCTGCCTCGCTCGACCCCTAAGGGTGGCTCTGCCTCGCCCGACACTGAGGCCATGGGCTTTGCCTCACCTGACCCCTGAGGGTGGGCTTCGCCTTGCCTAACACTGAGGCCACAGACTCTGCCTTGCCCGACATAGAGGCCGTGGGCTCTGCCTCGTATGACCCCTGAGGGTGGCTCTGCCTCGCCCAACACCAAGGCTTTAGGCTCTACCTCGCCTAACCCCTAAGGGTTGGCTCTACCTCGCCCAACACCGAGGCCACGGGCTCTGCCTTGCCCAGCCCCTGAGAGTTGGCTCCACCTTGCTTAACCCTTGGGTTTAGGCTCTGCCTTGCCTGAGCCTTGGGTTCATGCTCTACCTTGCTCGGCCTCTGGGGAGGAACTCTACCTCGCCCTACCCCGAGGTCAGGGGCTCCGTCTCACCCGACGAAGACCCATACCGCCGCCAACCACTTCAAGTCCAAGCATATAGGCCTGGGTCAAAGCTCTGACGCTAGGAAAGAGACTAGCATGCCTCAATATAGCCCATGACCCATGATGGGACATACCTGTGGGTTCACGTTAGGAACAACATTGGGCGTACCGGTACTGTTCTGCCTAACCCCCGTACAAACACTGATGGGCGCGTCAGTTCGACACGACGACCGCTAGGACAGAGTGGAGCCCCATGACCAACAGACGACGCCTACACATGGTGCCTGTGACAGACAGGGCCATGACGGGAAGCTGTCCTTGTTGACGTCTATAGGGTTGGTGGGACCTGCATATGGGAGAAGAAGGACCTAGTGATCCTGAAGGACTTCTTTCTCTCATTCTCTTCCCTTCCTCCACTGTAACACATGCTTTTCCTTGGCCTATAAAAGGAGAAGCAGGGCATCCCATTAGGGAGCATCGAAGCATCGAACCAACAATCGCAATACATTGCATTGAACCATCAAACTCTCAACCTCGTCGGATCAACTCGACTCGACTCCATTGCATCACAAAAACATAGCAGAGAAGCAACCGAGCCCCCAGCGCCCGTTTGCTCCTCTCACCAGAGACATGGGACCTGTCCCTCTCTCAACTATTTGTAACCCCTAGTACGAACTTTTAGTGCTAGTAACACAAGCAGCAGCAACAAACTGGACATAGGGACATTCTGTCTGAACCAGTATAAACCTCGTGTCCTCTTAGCACACCATCCGAGCCAGACGCGTAATATTAGAAATTTACTTGTTGGTGACAACTCAAAACACCGATAGTTGGCGCGCCAGGTAGGGGCCTTTTGCATGTCTCAACATCCACACTAGGCCTCAGATGGCTAATCGCAACGTCAGCCGGGTCTCGGGCGTGCACGTGCGCCTCTAGGATCTAGAATTCATCGTCATGACAGAAGGAGAGCTGGTGCGGGCTCCCACCACCATCCAATCTCTCCACTCCGCCAGCCATGGTATGATCGCCGAGGTGCTAGAGGAGCGGTAGCTACGCGCATCGGAGGCCCACACCCCTGGGAGCGACTAGCCCCCTGGCTTCGACTACGAGAGGTTAGAGTGCCAGCTCGGTGCCTTCCTGGGATCCCAACCATCCTAGGAGAACCTGCACCACCTCACCTTTTCATTTGCCAATGTCATGACGTAGCTCGCCGAAGGAGAGCCACTCTCTCTAGAATACCTCGTTCGGAGCGCCCCGACAGCGCTCCCGTGTAGGCCGCGCATCGCGGTTCTAGTGCATGAGCGTCTCGGCCACCACCATGATGCACACGACACCCTTGACGCCCGTAGGCGTGATGTGCCCTTAGAACAAACCGATGAGGATGTGTTGGTCCACCAGGTGTAGCCAGGTGATAGGCCGCACACTGCGGTTCTGGTGCGTGAGCATCTCGGCTCCCACCATGATGCACGTGACATCCTCAACGCCCGTAGGTGCACCTACAGTGATGCGAGGGAAGGGGCTAGCCATGGCTACCACCCACATCATGGCGGATGCTATGACAGTGGCGAGGACCGAAGCCTAAGCCCCGACTTGTCGGGGCCTCAGGCCTTTGGTCGATGAATCCTTGAGGGCAAGGCGAAGTGGGACAAGGACACTGGCGAAGGCACCTCCAACCATCCCAACAAGAAGAAGAACAAATAGCAGCGCAAGGGCTCGCTCATGGCCACTACCGACCATAAGGGGGGTTAAAAGCCCGTCGAGGGTACCCCAAACCACTTCGAGAGACTGCTCAAAGGGCCATGCCCGAACCATGCTTTCCTTGTCGAGCACCTATACAAGGACTACGGCCTCTCGAAGTGGTTCTTGTTCAGAGGCTTCAATAAGGGGGAGTGTATGAAGGAGACCAGCTAGATGAAGCACGCGATGTCGCCCTCCTTCGCTCAGCCAAGTACCAGCAAGCGTCACGCTGATACCACGGCCATCGAGTGTGGGTCGGGTCTTCAACATCGAAGACTTGGTGCTCCACCTCATCTAGAGCGCCAAGGACCGCCCCAAGCTCTCTCCGCTATGGGAGGGACCATACGTCATCGTGGTAGTGCTCCGACCAGGCGCCTACAAGCCCAAGGCCATCGACGATGAAGTTTTCATCAATGCCTAGAATATCGAGCATCTACGTCACTTTTACCCTTAATATATGCACATTTTCTCTTAACAGTTTCGTTATCAACTCCCAGATCTTTAGGTGATGCCTGATCCCAGCAACAGCGGGGGGTTAGGTCTCACTCAGGGGCTAATAAGAGCATACATATCGGTAGACATTCTCTACGCCTGACCTTCTCTCATGTTAAGACCTAGAAGTGAGGTTTGTGAAAACAAATGCTGAGTAAAATTGGTCAGACTGTGAGAAACCTACGTGTTGGCGGCTATGGGGCCTTTGCTCACCAGCATGATCAGAGTTTTTTCCACACCCTGGGCTTATTGTCCTTAGCTACCGAAGAGGTCAGTGCACATCTAAGAGTATATCCACCTGGCAAACATTTTCCATGCCAGACCCCCTCTCACATTCAGACCTAGAAGCTAGGGATATAGAAACAAACTCTGAGTAAAACTGGTCGAACTGCGAGAAACCCATGCCTCAGCGGCTATGGCAAATTTGCTCAACCGCATGATTAGAGTTTGCTCACCTGCACCCCAAGCTTTACGGCCTTAACAACAGAAAGGGTCAGAGCACGCTAACCTTTTTATACAAAAAGAGGAGAAAAACTTAGATGAGCCCCAACGGCCTTGCCCAACCCCGCTCAGAAGCAGATAGGGACATCTAGACCTTTCTCATTCAATCCTAACCTCGAGCCAAGCCCACAGAATCTCCATCGAGGAGAGGCCAGCGAGCCACCCAAGCCAATCGAACGGCTTAGGGCATCTACCGGGAGGCGGGTAAAGAAGTAGTGGAATGTCACATGAGGGCTATGCCGACCCCATCAGTGAATGATGGACCTAGATTCCACTCGGACATGCTCGTTAGCGAGCTCACCGAACGTGACACTCGAGCCATCGAGGCAAGTGTCGTTAGCTCAACCCCTCTGGTTGTGAAAACTGACGCATGAAATCTGGCTGACCCCTAGCGACCCCCATGGGGCTCGGGGGCTCGAGTTGCTCGACCTAAAATCAGAAGACCGAGGTTCAAAGGCCAGCCCATGAAGGGCTCGAGGCCACCTTGCATCGAACAAAGCCACAGGAGAAAATGCAGATGAGCCCCAGCGGCCTTCGTTCGACCCGCTTAGAGGCGGATAGGGTCATCTCGACCTTCTCATTTGATCCTAACCTCGAGCCAAGCTCACAGAATCCCCATTAAGGGGAGGCCATCGGGCCACCTGAGTCACCCTCTAGAGCGGCTCAGGCATCTAAGGAGAGGCGGGTTAAAGAGCAGTGGAATGTCACATAAGGGCTATGCCGACCCTGTCACAAAAGACGGATCTAGATTCCACTCGAACATGCCCATTAGTAAGCTCACCGAGCACGTCACTCGAGTCATCGTGGCAAGTGACATTAGCTCAACCCCTCCAGTTGTGGAAACCACGGACGGGGCGACGATCACAAAGACCAGCTAACCCTCGACCGGACCCCTACTACGTGTAGGGGCTCGAGGAAAGTTAGACTCGCAAGGAGACCAAACGCGTGGTCGCAGAATGATGGGTCAGATACTAGGGAGGGGGTACACATGAAAACAAAAGACACTTTCTCCTACTAGTTTCGCTATCCTCTCCTCAATCTTTAGTGACACCCAACCCCCAGCAATGGCAAGGGGTCGGGTCTCACTTAGGGGGTGATAAGGGTATACATACACCCTTTTTGAAACAGTCACCATGCCCAACCCCTTCCTCATGTTAAACCTAGTGGCTAGGTCTGTGGAAACAAACAACTGAGCGAGGCTGGTCGGACTGCAATAAATCTATGCCTCAGCAGCTATGGCACTCTTGCTTACCAACATGATCAGAGTTTCCCTCCTACACCTCGGGCCCTACAGTCTTAACAAATAGAAGGGTCGGAACACATGAACCCCTTTGCACACATAAAAAGGGAGGAAAAATAAATTCATTCAAAACAAAATGATGAGTTTGTTTAAACAATACACAAGGGTCGGCACTTGTCCATTGATTACAATAATGATCATCTAACCTATCTGACTAACTAGCCCCTCCGGGAGAGAACTATGTCTTCTATCCTATCCGTCAGGTCCGGCGAAAGGGGAGCCACCACCGCTTCCATCTCCTCCAGCTCGTGGGCTTCATAGCCAGGCGCGAAGCCATGGCTCATCGCCTACTAGTCAATGTTGTCCCCATAATGATAACGAGCAATCACGAAGGATTGATTAACCCTGGTGTGAAGGGCATTCTTTTCGAGCTAGCGCACCCAAGCCGTGATCTCGACAGCACGGGCCATGAGTGAGCTGGTCCCCTCTGATCGCACCACCTCAAGGTCATCACAGACCACTTTGAGGGCGGTGCTCAGGATACTAAGATTGTTGCTCTCCGCTTGAGAATTTGTCCTCTCCTCGGCAAGGTCCATGGCCAGCTCGGCAGAGACGCTCTCAGCCTCTAGCTTTTGGGCTGTCGTGTTTCCAAGCTCGGCCTAGAGGGAGTCAACCTTCTGTTGTGCATGGTCGCGCTCTTGATAGCCTAGATCATGCTCTCAGAGGGCGTGGTCATGCTCCTCGTGAGCCACGCCATGCTCCGAGTGGAGCCTCTCCACAATTTGGGGTAGCTCATCCCACTCCTTGCGTAGCTGGGTGACCGCCATGGCATCCAGACTTGTCCTTTTCTCTAGGGCCACGAGCTTCTCCTCGGCCCCCAGCTTCAGCTGCCTTTCCTTCTCAACCTCAGCTAGAAGGTCAAGGATCCGCTGGTGGGTCTTGGCGTCCTTCTGGAGCAGCTCATCTAGCTCCTTCCTGACCTTGGTGGCTTCCTCATCGTCCCTCCACGATCTCGCCGATAGGGCCTTAAATGCCCTCTCGTCCTCATCAGCATGCCGATGGGCCTCAGCCACCCATGACCAAAGACTATCCACCTCCTCGGCAAGGGGAGTCAGCTCAGCCACCCTCTACTAGGCCACAACAAGCTAAGTGGTTACCTCCCCATGCAGCCGTGCCTCCTCGATGAGGTGGTCCTAGGTTTCCTTATATTCATGAAGGAACTGAGACTTTCCTCGGCTATGAGCTATGAGGGACTGTAGGAAGACGATGGTCAGGATACAAAAAGCACATAGAGAAGGAAAAAGGCGATAAGTAGGATCAAGCGAAAACCCAGCTAGAGGGAACAACAACATCATGCAAGGCACCCTAGGCGTGGTCTAGGGTTTTGAGCATGGACACGATCCCCATGTCGAGGCTCTCTCGCTCCATGCTCTTTGCAGCGGCATCGAGAGTGAAGAGCGTCAACAACGGATCCTCCAGACTCGCCCACCGAAGTAGGGGCTTGCCCCATGTAGGCGAGTCGCTGCCCACCAACATTGGGGCCAGGGATGGCTCCCCGCCAGCTCCGATCACCGCCGACCCTTCTCGCCATGACGTCCCTACCGGGACAGTCCCTCCGATGACGGAAGGGGTCAGCGGAATAGACGTTGACTCCTATCCCAGCACCACGACCTCTAGGGACCCCTTGGTCGTGTCCCCCTCCATTTGGCCCATGTTAGATGCCATCACCTGGGCCATCGATGGCGTGGGTTGCACCGGTTCCTCAGGCGCCACCACGATAGCGCCCAACTATGACCCACCTATCATAGCCGCCGCCACCTCCGTCTACATCGGTGGGGTCCTGACTGACTATGTCACGCTCGCCATGGTCAGTGCCATGAGCGAGGTCAACAGCCCCATCTGCCCCATCATTGGCAGCGGTATCACCGCCATCGTCAACTATTCCACAACCTTCGAAGGCATCCCTTGAGCCCCCACATCCACTCGTCCCGCTGAGGGCATACGTGCCACCATGGGCAGCGCCTGACCGACCGACGATGCAATCACACTGGCTCCGCTCCCTCCCAAAATAGGCACAACGCCAACAGACGGTTGTCACCTCGCTTGAAGGGCGACGCTCTTCTTTGGTGCCAGCGCCAAAGGATTACGCTGCCTCCCAATGCTACAAGAGATGAAAAGCATAAGTCAAGACAAAATCCAACCAAAACAAAGAAAAACAGAGGAGCTGATGACTCACCTCAATGCCGTCGGATGGCAGATACGTTTGGGGGTGAACCCCTCGACCTTCGCTCGACCTCATCGGAACAAGGCCATTTTGAGCTCACCCTCTGCTCCTAGATAGTGGGGATGCTCCCCTTGACTCCTAGGGCATGATGACAAGGCCGCCCGCCTACGCCGATGTCTCAAGCACGATAGCAGAGCCGCCTGCCTCCGTTGACTCCTGAGGGGGCCCAACGGTATGTCCCGCCTCCACTGACTTCCTAGATGTACCCTTTCCTCCGTGGAACGGGAAGGGTCCCAACTCCTGCAAGGACGAACCGATACCTATCAGTGCATCCTCATTTACTAGGATGTCTCACTCGACATCATCGGCTACCTCGTTGGCGTCATCATCATCGTCGTCATCACTGTTAGTATCCTCCCCCCATTCTCGCTCCTACAGCTTTCGCTGCCTCTTCCTCCTCTTATCCTCCTTTGCCTTCCTCAGTCGCTCACCCTCGGCGTGATTCACTGCCCTCATGGACGAATCCCTCGACAATGGCGTTGGGTGATCCATGAAGATGAGGTCCCTCGGCTGGTCTCACTCCACTCAAAGTTAGTATCAAGAGGTCAGGAAATCGATTGAAGAGAAGACAAGAGAAGGAGGAACTTATGAAGATGACGTGGCCTAGTTTCGACCACATCAGAGGATGTCCTAGCACCGAGTAGACAAAATTGAGGGGGCGCCCGCATCATCCCACGAGGGCTCCATGGTCTCCTTGATGTGTTGTGTAATCTCAGAGTTGGGGAGCGCCCCCTCAGCAAGTGCCATTCCATCGAGCGATGCCTCGGGAGCCATTGCGTATAGCAGGAGCACATGCGTCATTAATGGTGCCACCCTCCTTGTGTGGTATGCCCCGATAACGCCTAACCCCTTCAGGCCATTCTCCTTGAGGATCTAGATGGCGGTGATGTGGTCCCGAATCTTCTTCTTGTCCTTCTATGGGACGCCTCACTTCCTCCATGACTCTACGGCCTCTTCGATCAGGCACCCGATAAACTCTAGCAGAGGGGTAGTGGCGTCATTCTTGAGGTAGAACCACTACGAGTGCCACCCCTTGTTGGACGTTGATAGCCTCATCAGTGGGTACTCGCTAACCCGATTGTTCCAGAGTTGGATGCCGGCGCACCCCATCAGCATGTGCAGCTCTTACCTACTGCTCTTCTCCCTCTTCTTCTAGAGGGTGATGGCGAAGAAGTACCTCCATAGATCAAAGTGGGGGCTAATCCCCAAGAATCCCTCACATAGGGTGACGAACACCGCCATGTGCTAGATTCCATTGGGGTTGAGGTGCTGCAGCTCAATCTTGTAATAATGCAGCAGTCCCCAAAGAAATTTGTGGGTGGGGGTTGTGAACCCACGCTCATTAAAGTGGGCGAACGACACTATGTAGCCATTAGGCGGTGATGGTAGATCCTCCTTGCCGGGCAACAGCCACTCCTCAGTTGAGGTCCACGCATGGAGAAGACTACGATGAATGAGGCCCTCCATACACTGGAAGGTGATATTAGAATGGCACCATAGATCCATTGGAGGAGGGGACAATTGGATGCGGGCTCGACGGCGGTGGGGATGCGGAGATAGGGAACACTAGGCAATTAGTGGCAGCAGTCATGGCTATGGAGGCAAGGATGCAAGGTATGGAATCCTAGGGGTGAACCCTTTGGTTTTATTAGGGCGATGGATGCGAGGAAACCAACCATCCACCTTGATCTCCAGGCCTGCCACAATCTAGCCTAACGTCCTGCCACAGGACATGCGCACGCAATCTCTATCCGTTCCCTCGAAAAACTCACTGGACGTTTCGCCTCTCTGAACGGGCCACGACTTGTCACGAGTAAGAGGAATACGGATCTAAAAATGTCTTTATGGCTTGACTGGGCCTAGGAGTTTGTAGGTTGGCCTATCGACGGGTTCGACGACTGCTCTAGGCACCTTTAGGGTGAGATGTGGAAAGGGATGGGCCCACTAATGGCCAGTACCTGGGTGAACAAGCGCCACGGGCATCCCAGCTCATGATCGAGTCTTGGCCAGTTACAATCCATGGTTTTTCTTTGAAGAAAGGTGCTTAGCCCTCAGGACCGATCGAATAGACCCGAGAACTATATGGATTGACCGCTGAGAATCTAGGGTCAGTCGCCAAGCTAACCCAAGCGAGATCCCTATGAATGGGATATCAGGGACCATACTCAGGCTAGGCCATTGACAGCTCACCAGGTGCCATGATTCGTCCTTAGAAGAAAATGGTGGCATGGCTCAGACCCTCCATTTTTATCGAAAAAATGCTTGAGGGAAGATAATCACAAAGATGAATGGATCCTCGACCAAGCCCCTGCTATGGAGGGGGCTCTAGGAAGGGGAATCACCATCCCTAGATCACACTGTGGGCAGCAAAAGAAAGGCCAAGGCCTTTATAGTCCTCCCATTCAGAAAAGCCTTCGAAGGAGTATTCTACTCCTCCATAGGATTGGGGGCTACTATCGAGGACCAATACTAGGGTACTCGAAGAGGAGGTGCTAATAACCATCAACATTGATACATCTAAGCAGCCAAGAGCGCAACTACAGCTCCAACCAAACCACGAGTGCGCAAGCTCTACCTCGCCCGACCACCAAGGTCGCGGGCTCTGCCTCGCTCGACCCCTGAGGGTGGCTCAGCCTCGCCCAACATCAAGGCTATGGGCTCCACCTCGTATGACCCCTGAGGGTGGCTTCGCCTCACCCGACACCAAGGCCGCGGCTCTGTCTCGCTCGACCCCTAAGGGCTGGCTCCACCTCATGCGACCCTTGGGTTTAGGCTTCGCCTCGCTCAAGCCTTGGGTTCACACTCTGCCTTGCCTAGCCTCTTGGGAGGAACTTCGCCTCGCCTAACCCCGAGGCTAGGGGCTCCGTCTTGCCCAATGGAGATCCATACTGCCGCCAACCACTCTAGGTCCAAACGTATGGGCCTGGGTCAAAGCTCTTATGCCAGGAAAGAGACTAGCATGCCTCAATGTAGCCTACGATCCATGACGGGACATACCTAGGGGTTCACGTTAGGAACAGTGTTGGGCGTACCGGTACTATTCTGCTTAACCCCCGTACAAACACTGACGGGCGTGTCAGTTCGACACGATGACCGCTAGGATAGAGTGAAGCGCCATGACCAGCAGACGACGCCTATGCATGGCGCCTGTGATAGACAGGGCCACGATGAGAAGCTATCCCTGTTGATGTCTACAGGGTCGGTGGGACCCGCATATGGGAGAAGAAGGACCCAGCGATCTTGAAGGACTTCTTCCTCTCATTCTCTTCCCTTCCTCCACTGTATCCCATGCTTTTCCTTAGCCTATAAAAGGGGAAGTAGGGCATCCCATTAGGGGGCATCGAAGCATCGAACCAACGATCGCAACACATTGCATTGAACCATCGAACTCTCAACCCCATCGGATTGACTCGACTCGACTCCATCGCATCACAAAAACATAGCAGAGAAGCGACCGAGCCCCTAGCGCCTGTTTGATCCTCTCACCAGAGACTTAGGACCTATCTCTCTCTCGATCATTTATAACCTTTACTATAAACTTTCAGTGCTAGTAACATGAGCAGCAGCAATGAACTGGATGTTGGGACATTCTGCCTGAACTAGTATAAACCTAATGTCCTCTTAGCACACCATCCGAGCTAGACGCGCAATATTAGAAATTTACTTGTTGGTGACAACTCGAAACACTGACAAGGAGGCTGCTCGACAGCTTGAGGACAAGTACTTTCAGAAAAAGTTAGAGCAGGCCAAAACCACATCAAATGCAGAAGGTAGACAATGGCTCAAAGGTTTGATGAGGGATTTGGAGAAATGGACACGATCTCACAACACTGGTGGATGGAGGTACGAGTTTCAGTGCAGCAATATGGCGGAGTCATTCAATAAGTTGCTATTGGGGATACGTGGTATGCCCATGAATGTAATCGTTCAATTCACCTTCTACAAGTTTGTTGTCTAGTTCAACCATAGACACGCCCATGCATTGAAGTTGCGGAGTGATGGAGAGATATAGGCTCCAAAACCAAAGGCACACCTAGAGAAGGCAAATGAAAGGGCTGGCACACATGAGGTTACATGTTTTGACCATGCCACAAGGACTTATCAGGTTGAGCATAGGGGCGGTACAATGTCCAATTGTGAGGTTCGAGAGTCGAGGATGCATGTGGTAATCCTCCAAGATTTCACATGCACTTGTGGTAAACCAAGGCAGTACCACTTTCTATGGTCTCATTTGATGGCAGCAGCTAGGCATCGCAACTTTAATATCGAGAGCAGGATACCTCATGAGTTTAGTGTCGACACGCTTGTGCACCCTAGAGAGTGGCCTCCATATGATGGGTCAAAGTACATTGTGAATCCAGCTTACCATTGGAACAAGCATGGATCAAGGAAGAGGATGAGGCACCGGATGGTTTTGGATTAGATACCTGGAAGAACAAGGTGTGGGAGAGGAACCCCATTTCTTACTGACCCCAAGCAGTACGAGTGCGGCAAGTGCGGTAGACTGGGCCACAATTCATGCACTTGCCATTGGTAGATTAGTGAGGTACGACTATTGGTTGTTTTCATTATTTCATATTTGTCGTATTCATTCAATTAATTATGTATGTCTCAATTTATGCTTGTAATTGTGTCAATTACTTGTACATTTCCAAGTTTATGTTTCATTGTATATTGAATTTCTATTTCATTGACTTTTTTTGTAGGATGGCGCAATTCCACCTGCTCGACCCGGCGTACGAGGAGACGCACTGAGGATGTCTCATAGTGGAGGGGCAGGTAATAATCTATACATCTTATTCAAATTTTTGTGAGCGTACATGTGTTCGTGAAGTAACAGAAGACTATGTTTTATTCCATGTAGGACCTTCTACTCCTTCGTCCTAGAACCCACAATGGATTCTTGGACATGCAGTACGATAATAGGTACACTCCTTTCTTGCAAAGAGCCGGCCTAGATGTCATCTCTTTTCAGGTTCATCGTGGGTTGCCCAAGTTCATCTCAGCAGCCATAACTGCGTTGGTTGACAGGTATTATCTTCAATTATTGCCTCCATTCATGACCATTTGTTCATGTGCTTGCCATTTTAACTGTCATCGTCGAATAGACTTTTCAATGTGTCCTCATTTTTCAATGTCCACCACAATCTTACTGTAAACTTTGTTGTAGGACAATACCCTCAAATGCTCGGTTGAAGACATTGAGCGCTTTCGTCCGAGAGTCAGGGACGAGGACACGCGTAGCTTCCTAGATGTAAGATTCAAAATATTCTTTGAAATATATTATTAATACGTTAAATTCTTTCAGTTAACATTATTTTGTACAACAGAGACTGTCACATCGGCTATGTCGTATGGCTGGTCATTATGGTTGCAGGACAGCCATGACGCAAGATGTGCATGTTCCTTCTGCAGGCAGAGGAGGCTTAGGTTCGTCTAGCCAAGCACCTACAGGGTCCATAGACATTGCGTACGAGGATGAGGACGAGGACGACGACGACGACGAGGTGGACTAGAGGCACGAGGAGCTTGGCCTGTCTTAGCTCCAGGACGCTCCCTCGACTCAACCTACACAACCTTTAGGCACTAGGCGACGCCGTCCACCTGATCCTTACACTCCAGGCACCGACGCTCTTTGTCACAAGGGTAAGGGTAAGACTAGGAGGTAGTGAGGGTTTGTGGTAGATGTTATTATGTAGTATTATGGAATTTGTGGACTTTCATTATGACCTATTATGGACTGTATGGACTATTATTATCAAATATGAACTACTATGAACTATAATTATGAACTGTGTGGACTATTAATATGCTCATGTATATGGTTTTAGATGAATGTGGCATATATTTGTATCTTTATACATGTTGTATTGAGGTTAAATATTCATCTCATATTTGTATATGGATGGCATCAAAAAATATGAGAAATTATGGCGAAATTTTCTGTCTAAAGTATGTATTAATCAGCGGCATCAATTTTTCTAGTTGAAAATAGTGATTGATGTCTGAAATCGAATATGCTTTTCAGTCATGGAAACTAGGCTCTCCAGTGTCCTACGATGTAGGCTTTTTAGTGATTCTAAGTAGACTTTTTAGGAGCATTTACAACACAATACAACGGCTAGCAAACCTACCTCCGCCTATATATATGTGTTCTAGGATGCATGTTAGGTTTAGTTCAGGACCTCTGTACCCTAGTTCGGTACATGTTCTCACATGTCATTTCATATGTTTTGTGTGTTGAATTATATAATGTCCTACCTCGTTAGGTTTTGTTTGCAGCACGTGATCATATTTCACTACGGTCGTAATATTAAACTGAATATTATGACAATAAATAATGAAAATAACTACATAATGAAAGTTCAATACTATGACATATTAAACAACATAATAATACTAGAAGTACGTGCCGACAAACTAAATAATGCAATACATGACCTAAGCATGTCCATACTTAAAGTGCATTACATGACAACACAATGAAAAGTCCAACAGTAGACAACATTGTTCATGAATAAACCATAAAACTAGCAAGTAATGAAGACTACTAAGTGCAACGAGGCCACTTTCCCTTCCACGGGGCATCGGGATTCTCCTCCATTGCTGCTTTCGCTCGGTGTGCACGCTCAAGCTTCTTCTCCTTCTCCTCCTTGTACGCAGTAACACATCTCCCTTCCTCCTCTTCCTTGTGCTCCTTTTTTACAGCCTCCTCTCCACGTCTTTTCTTCATCATCTCCTTGTCCTATGCCTCCCACTGCAACAGTTTTGTATCCATTCCTTGTCTTTAGGCTTGATCTCAGTGTCGATCCACTACTCAAAATCACAGAGCGGTGGAGGGGTCTACAAAAAATGCAGTTGTTATAAAACAAAAAATCATGCAAGATGTCATATGACACAAACATGAATTCCTCACCATCTTATTAATGCGGCGTTGACGAAGTGTAGGCTCAAACGTAAAATTGGAACACATCCAATACATCTGCCTATACGTGTTCTCTTCATCGGACTTGGCTACCTTGCAAGGATCGCCGCAAAAGCACATGGGCACTGGAACACCACTAGGCAGAGACAATGGGTCGAAGGCATTTTTGGTCATCCGGCCATAACTATAATTTAACCATTTTTGTTCTAAGAACCGAAAGCAATTAACATTAAACTCTATATCTAGGGTTTCTCATTTGATCCACAACAATGAACCCATATCATAACAACGTGCGCTAAGGTTACCTTGGTTTGGTAGCTTTTTTACGCCTTAGCATCCTACGGTTATATAATATAAATATTAAAATTAGGAGAGAAATCCTAAGTAATGACGATTCTTAAGTTGAAAAATCCGACTAATATATACCGAATCGATGCGAAAAAACTAGGAGAGGAGCGAGGATACCTTGCTATCGAAGATCTACGGATCAAATCAAAGTTTTCAAGGTCCAATATACCGATTCGTGAGGTAGATCAAAGTGGGGAGAGAAAAAAAGCCAAGAGGGAGAAGAAAGAAGAGGAAGAAGGCTCGGGTAGGAAGGTTGGGCCCTGGGTTAAAACACCACCTCGGCGCCATAGATTTTGGCGCCGTTCTCGACGTCAATAACCACGGCGCTAAGCTTGGCGCCAATAACCACGGCACCAAGCTCGACGCCAAGATCTATGGCGTCACGGTGCCTGCCAAGTCACCGCCATGTCTAAGCCGAGCCTAAGACCTAGGCGTCAAAATCTATGACTCCGAGACGTGTAAGCTCAGCGCCACCAATGATGGTGCCGAGCTAAGGGTCCAGATTTTGAAATCATACCTCTCGAGGCATATTTGTGAAAAACTTAAAAAAAAAAGAGATAAAAAAACAAAAAATTCGGTACGCACGGTAGCTTTTCTCTAGACTAGTGAAAACGTACATCAAGATGTGCATGCTCTCCTCATCTCCTGTGCACAGAACCGTTGAGAGAGGAATCAGGAATGGCCTTGAGAAGCGTCATGCCTATCCAGTGGTATATGTGCTGGACTGCTGGTGGCAATTGGCGACGATACCCTTGCCCTGTACCGAGCTACTCCGTACTCAGTTGACCGGCAAATGAAAGTATAGTTGAGCGGCCATCGAAACGCCAGCAGAGTTCATCGAAGAAGCAAAGTAATGAACTGAACTCTGCTTTTTCGCGTCTCCTTCTCTTCTTCCTCCTGTTGTAGTGTAGCTATTCATTCGTAGATTTGGACGGCCCAAATGGACAGCTGGAAAGAACAGGGACTTGGGTTGGATAGCAAGCTCGGCAGCTTATTGGGCCGTCAGCCTGGCCCGTTTAGGTGCTCTCTCGCTCGTCAATGCGTCGGCCGTGCTTGGTTTTCTTCTGGTATGAGCGGATGAGCTGCCTCATCTTGCTGGGCAAAGTCAGACGAGTACGAACCTCGTTTGCTCAGCAAACTCGAGCAGCCGAGCAAATTGAGCTCGCGCCACGGTCTGGACCAAGCTCTGCCTGAGCCTCCCAGATCGAGCTTTGCCGGCATCATGCATGCACATGGACCAAACACAACAGTTATTGCAAGACTTGCTTGGCTTTCACAGGAAAGGCAAGACGACATGGGCAGGCGAGGTAAACCAGGCAAAGGAACCAAGCATGCCTTACGAGGAAACATGGAGACAAGTGTTTGCTCTTTGAAAGATCGGAACCACAGGCCATTGTCATCCCTTCTTTTTATGCAAACAAATCCAACGGGTTCAAGCTGGACTAATCGACCACAACGGATCACGGGACGCCATTGCCGCCATCTCTCCCCGTCTCCCAGCCCAGGCAAGGCAGCCATCTCTCTGCTTTGGAGCTGGAGACTGGAGTCTGGACAAGAGGCAAAGCAGGTCAGAACCTCAGATCCCATCCCCGCCAGCAACACAGTCTGATGGTGGAGGGCTGGGGGCGCCTGCCATTAGCGACCGAGCGTCCGATCCCACAGCTCTGCCTCTGCGACGCGCAGCCGCAAGACGACACCGAGGCTAGATGACCGGTTGGTGTCACGTACACTACGCATGCCTGCACTGCACCCACTGAAGTACTGAACTGAGCTCTGAGCTCGACCGGCCAAAGCCGCTGCGCGTGCCCGCGGTCCCGTGCGCACAGCGCCGAGCCGAAACGACGCGCCCCCGCCTGCCCGCGTCCGTGCTGCTGCAAAATGGGCTCTGCCGCTCTGGCTAGCGCTGAAGACCAAAATGCTGCCGCCTCACGGTCACGGGTCACGGGTCACGGCCGAACCACCACCCCCACCTCGCAGTCAGGCACTCGCCTCGCCTAGCAATAGCATGCCTCCCTCCTTGCCCCTTTCAAACGCGAACGCGAACGCGAGCGGTTTCCCAGGCGACGGAGGGAACGAAAGGGACGCCACGTCGTTTCAAAAATCATGGCATGCGAGGCAACGGTCGCCTAACCTAACACTCGTACTCCTTCCTCCAGGAAGCAGCTCGCAGCGGCAACAGTGGCCGGCAGCGAGTGTCACACTGTCACGCTCGAACACACACTGACACCGCACAAGGACTTGCCGCTGTTGGTTATTTTGACTCCTCTTTTTTGTCCCCGCCGCGCCGCGCGCATGGCCCCTCGGCCCCTCCCCTCTCCCTCTCTTTATAAGCAACACACAACGGCGGCGTCGGCGAGTGTGGGAAGCGGTGGCAGTCAGCTCCTCTGAGCTCTGCAGTGCGCGCGAGCGCGACAGGCCGGGGTGCTGCCGTGGTGGTGGGAGATGGCGACCGTGCCGTTGCCGTGGCCGCTCGCCGTGACTGTGAGCGTGAGGAGGTCGCTGCAGGAGGGGGCCGCGGGCGCGGCGTCGTACGCGCAGGCGCAGCGGTCCCCGCAGCAGGGTACGGCGCGGTCCGCGACCACGGCGAGGTCGGTGGAGACGCTGGTGGTGATCGTGGCCGCGATCGTGCTCGCCGCCGTCCTGGCGGGCGTCCTCGCCCGGGTGTGCGGCGGTCGGCACGTCATGCCGAGCGCCGAATACCACGAAGAGGAAGGCTGGGTGGAGAGGCGCTGCCGGAGCTGCCTCGACAGCGGGCTGCCGCCGCCGGCGGCGGCGGCGCAGGGGTCGTCAAAGACGAGTGAGGCCAAATAGTGTCTGTTGATACTGTAGTGCTGCTAGCCTAGTAGCCTGCTGCGTACTACTGTAGTGCTGTAGCTGTAGCATAGTAATACTAGCGTTTGTGTATGCATTATTAGTTTATTACTGCAGGCTGCTTAAAGTGCTTATCAGCGTCTGCAAAGGCAGTGTGTAATTAGAACAGCCGGATGCCCGGATCTGGCAGCTAGCTATTTGTACACGAGAGTGGTACGAGGCTAGGACATCAGGCATTAATCATCGTTGTAATATTTTTGTACCGATAGATTACTAGCAAAGTAAACTTACTTAACGAGAGTACTTATAGTGAGAGAAGTACCCTATAAATACCATAGCCAGTCGAATTTAGCTAGCGCAATTCTGCAGGGGATACGTACTTTCTCCTATCACAGATATGTAAGTTGTCCTTAAGTCATCTTGTTCAATTAAATTCAATAATAATTTGTATTTATACAAATCTTCTATGATCAACTATATTATTGATTGTCAAAACTAAAATGCTAACTTAAGACAAATATAGATAGATTTACTATATGTAAAATGGGAGTTAGTACGAAATCTGTTCGAACGACTGGGCAACAAATCTGTGCGCTTCGGTCGACCATTTGGCTGATGAGGCCGCAGAATGAAAGAGTAAGTTATCTGAATCACCGAGGCAAACGACCGAGAATCAAGTTCAGTGTCATCGTGAATCCCATATGCCAACTATCCATCGACGATGGGTCGATGGTACTACCGGATAATTAGACCAAAGACCGATTGGTACTACCAGATAATCCGTGCGACATTGTTGCAATGAACCCAAACATCACTGTAACACCAATGCCAAATGACAATTTTCTCATAGGGAACCTGATTGATATTAACACGACGTGCTAACGGCTTTACAATAGGCACATTACCCAGTAGAGTTCAGTCGTTTCTTACTTTTACAACCACGACTCCAAGCCAAGCTTAGAAACGATCCATTCGCAAGGCAAGATAGCTTACAGCCTACCACGCCATAAGCGTTTCACTGATACAGGGGGAGAGAAAAGGCCAGCCTCTTGAAAAGGTCAGTCAACCTTATGAGGGTAAATAAGCTTTGAAGTTACTTACCTCAGGATAGCAGTCCTGATGTACTATGGTTTCGTTGTGTGGATTAACATGCACCACGCAAGATATTCTCCCCTGCAAGAAGCCAAGAACAATCATTAAAGGATTCAGAAGTACTACACGTGGATCACACTGCAAGCAAAGAACCAATAACGTGCACTCCTGGTCAATCTTTTAACCCTAATATTCATCAATCTTTTGTTTAGTGCAACAATAAATTTTGACTCAACTGGAAAAACAACTCTAGCTTGTGAGAGCTACAGACACTGGTGGAACTGTTATTCACATAATTGTTTGTTTGCTTATAAGAAATTTGAATACAGTATACAAGAACAAATAAAGTAACAATAACAACCCAACCTAGGAATTTGACGGATAGCCATTAGATCAATGAAACCATGAACATTCTTGCAGTCATACAATATTACCAGTTTATCACCACAGAGCTATGTTAATAAACCACCTATTTTACAGCAACATAGTAACACAAATACACACATAGAAGTACTGTTCTAACATGTGAGACCCAAAAAGGGTAGAATGAAAAGTTGAAAAGTAGCTCCATCAGAAAATTTTCTAATTTCTAGGATATTTGCATTTTTTTCAATAAAATGAAGAACCAGGCCTACTGCAATGGAGATTACACAATGAAAACTTTGCACTGGTCACCAGTCCATGTAATCAGTGGAACTAAACTAACCATGGCACAGGATTATACATAGGTTTAATATGACCTGCTCCTCTACAGCCTAATCCTCCAACAATATTCTGGAGGAGAGAAAAAAAAAAGGAAGATTTGTTGTTTCATGGCTAAAATAACTGGCCCCGTTCGTGTGCCCTTAAACCCGGCTTGATCCGCTTCTTTTTTCATCCGAAACAGCGTTTTTCTCTAACAAATTCCTCCAGATTCATCCACATTCCTCCAGATTCCTCCAACTATATGCCAAAACAACTATATCCAAATGCAAAAACCAAAGTCAGTAGGCAACTTGGCATGCCTTATATCCATCAACATTGCTTAAGGCATAACTTAACAAATTAAGATGGTCACTTCATATTTTACTCTAGCAGATAGCTCATCAAGGAATTAAACAAATTACTTTCACCAGTAGTCCAGCACCAAACATATCTTTACAGAACAAGGAGAAAGAACTTTCTGTGAACATCAAACAGGGCATGTGAGGAGTAGATGCCACACTGAAGCTTGAGCATCTCTAGCATTATGGCAACGACGGAGAAAAACTGAAAATAACAACCTGTCTTAGACCTGGCGAGAACCTGGCAAGGTTTAGGGAGCCAAACTAGCACTTTATCATTGCCAGGAGAAAGGTAGCTTTCAGGAAAATCCAAAGACAGGCTAACCTTGGGAGAACTTTCCCTGAGTTCCTACTCCTACAGAGAACACAAGGCATTGAGAATTGTGTTTCTATGCGTTCGATAATCCTGACACTTGACGGTGAGATTGTTAGGTGATAAGGGGATGGGGGAAAAGAGGCTAGTTGCCCCATCAAGGTTTTGTAATGGAAACATGCCAGCAGGACTGGCAGGACTATCCACAATCAATATAAATCTTATTGAAATGTTTTGATTTGTTCATGCATACTTTGAAAACTCCCTCAGCTATAAATATCCTTTTAGACACTCTTGACTTTAGAACTTCAGATTGTCCTCCATGCATGCTACACTGCTTTATTTGTTCGATGAGACGATAGTTTTCCTAAGTTACAAAATGACAAAATGATGCAAGGGGTATAGAAGTGGAAAGTGCAAACGACAGATTTCATTAACTAACACTGTCTTTTCCTTTGAGCAGAAAGCCTTCATTTGGGCATAAAAAAAAGCAATATAGCCTCATGCCAGTAGTTCCATAAATCCATACAGAAGTGGTACCAGGAAGGGATACAATAAACTTTCAAGTCTAGGAAGTGAGAAATGATAATAGTTAAAGACACAAGAAACATGTGAAATGTTGACAAGTATTATTATTCTCATGTGTTGTTAGATCTATCACTCTTACTTGGTGTCCCTTAATGATTGCAATCTATTATTGTAAATCAGTCACTTCAGCCAATGATTAAACATGGAGTCACTTCAGCCAATTGATTAAACATGGAGACAGAAAATTCAAACAACAGAAGCCAATGCCTTCATAATAATAGGATAACATTTTTGTTTCAAATTCATTAAGAAAAGTCAAACAAAGGATATGTTTGATGACCATCCATTCTTACAGAGGCAACAGACTAAATTACCGTGACATCTTCAAAAACAAAATAAAAAAGGCGTACCCAGTGCAGAAAGCTTTCGCTCTGTGCGGGGTCTGGGGAAGGGTGTCAGTGGTAAGCCTTATCCTCGCCTGTGCAATGCGAGGAGACTGCGACTCAAACCCGGGACCTTCCGATCACAGGCGGTAAGACTCTACCGCTTGCACTAGGCCCAAATCGTTTGTCTCTACGCTTGTGTCACCACCCGGCTCCTATTACGCGCACATCCACCGATTCATCTACTACCGTGGGCATACCCCTCGGTAGACTGCCGACCATATTTCGTCAACAATAGCACAATGGTAGCTTCAGCAGTAGCAACAGATGGCATAAATGAACGCGATGCTGAAACAACAGCATGGCGTAAATAGGCAACAAGACTTAGAAGCATACGTACTCTCTCCCTCTCATTTGTAAGGCCATCCCCTTCATCTATAAAAGGGGATGCGCTCTCTTCCAACATTCAAGTTAATCTAGGTCGATTCAAGTGCCTCCAGATTCATTAGATCGATCAAGTTCACTAGCTCACAACCACAGAACCGCCAGGTTCGGACCTCAAGCACACGCTTGAACACTTAGCTCATAGCGGAGCTCCTGTCGCTCTTGGCCCTTCGGACCGGAGCCGACTGGACCTCTTATACCCCCCATCTTTCTCCTTCTCGTTTGTAACCCCACTGTAAACTTCGAGCACCTGGGCTCAGGAATAAAGTCACCGACCGACTCAAACTGGACATAGGGCACGTTGCCTGAACCAGTATAAATCCTGTGTCATTGAATGCTAGGCCACCTCCGATCACAACATACGGCAAAACTATAAATATTTACTTGCTCGTCACTTTCTGCGCCGACAGTTGGCGTCGTCCGTGGGGAAGACATTGTACGTTCAATACTTTTTGGTCATCGGATGGCCCACTTTTCCGCCACCTTCGCCATGGCGGGCTCTGGCGATACGATTCGTTTCGGCTCACTGGAGTTTTCGGCGCTCCCACCTATTGGGATGTGGGTTCCACCAGTCTTCGAGCCATCGCAGGCCTTCCTCCTCGGAAGCCTAGACTTCATCGCCGACCGGCTCGGTGTACTACACCTCCGCGAGGAGGCACTCATTCCGGCACCCGTCGGAGGGGCGCCCTCCATCGACTCTAGGACGCACGACTTCGATGACGCTGCATCTGCGCTTCATTCCGAGCAAACTCTCTGCTCAAACCCCGTTGTGAGTAATATGCATACTGTTATTTACTCTATATTTACTATCTCCCGTCGATTATCCGAAGGGACCGTATTTACCACACCACGAACACCATACGATCGGTTCCCCTATGGCCTTGCGTCCTCCGCGGACGCGTGCGCTCGGGGGCTCCAAGGGATGCTGCTGCCATCCCCCCTCACATCCGAATTCGTGGAAATGGCGAGCTATGCTCCTACCACTTTCCATGAACTACCGGATGACGAGGGTGAGAGCGATGGCTCCAGCATCGACGACGTGGCACCTAGCCACCGTCTGTCCTAGGAGTGCGCTATGGTAGATGCTCCGGGACAGCCGCCGGTCATTGCGAAGTCTGCACAAACTCACACCCCTCTGGACCCACGTGCGGGGGCCCTTGCGTTTGTGGAAGGGCACGCTGAGGAACTACGACAACGGCGGCATAACCAGTCACCGCCTGCGTTGGCAAGCTAGGTGCAGCACGTTGCACCTCATGCGCATGACCCGACGGGCGGTGCCCGAGGGCGCACCCGCCAGATCCAACACGACATCATGAACGAGGGGAATGATCTCCCATAGTTCGCTCGGGCTAGACAGAACATCGCTGCTGCAGCAATGCTTCTGCACGGTGTGCCCCAGCCTATCGACCCCTAGGAGCGGGCAGTCTATCGAAACCTCCTGGTTCTAGTAGAAGTTGCTGCCGTTCAACAAGCGGAAAGCTCTGCATCGCGACTCCGACACGCGCCCTCTCTCCCCAATGGGGGAGCGGGGACACGCCAGATGGATCGCTCCGTCCGCTCACCGCTACAGCCGCCAGGTGCGGCTCTGGAGGCAGCAACCGCACCTCGGTCTGACCTGGCACCTGCTCCACGCCGACCGCCGGTACACGAGTGGCCCGATCCACACCAGGAAGCTCATAGTGCCGTCAGCAACCGGCATCATGCCCAGCATGATGATGACATCCACGGGGCGGCGGTGAGAGCAGGCGACACGGATCCTGGCCAAACCATCGATAGGAGCAGTGAAACGCGCCCCAGACACGGTCGCTAGCCGGATGACCGGAGTCCTAGCCCTGAGGGCCTGGGACCATGGGCCTTTGACCGGCGTATCCGGAGAGCACCGTTCCCATAGCACTTCCGACCACCCACCAACATCACCAAGTACACCGGGGAGACAAACCCCTATATTTGGCTCAAAGATTTTTGGCTCGCCTGCCGAGCCGGAGGGGTGGATGATGACTTTTTCATCATTCAATATCTCCCCATCTACGTGGGGGAACATATCCGGGCATGGCTTGAATTCCTCCCACACGATAGCATACGTGACTGGGCAGACCTCAATAGGGTCTTCGTCGGGAATTTCCAGGTGACGTATGTCCACCCTAGAAACTCCTGGGACCTCAAGAGTTACCTGTAGGAGCCCAGCGAGTCCCTACAGGACTACATCCACAGGTTCTTCCAATGATGAAACTCCCTCCCTGATGCCGTCGACATGGACATTGTCAACGCATTCCTCTCTAGGATGACCTACGAGTCCCTGATCCACAAGCTTGGATGCCTGAAGCCCCATACCACCCGTGACCTGCTTGACGTCACCACTAACCACGCCTCCGATGAGGAAGCGGTCGGAGCGGTCTTCAACGGGGGCCAAGACAAAGGCAAGGCCAAGCATGTAGACTAAGACGAGGGCCCCTCCACACAGAGGGGCAAGAAGAACAAAAAGGACCAGCGCCGACCGGACAACACCACGTTGGTCGCCGCAACTGACCGCACGAGCAAGTAGCCCCAATAGGGCCTACCATGGATAGCCTGTTCACCAACCACGCCTACCCCATCAAACACCTCTACAAGGACTGCGAGCTCCTTAAACATTTCCTATGATAGGCTGGCGGGCCAAAAGAAGGGGACGGCAAAGAGGCGACAGCCAAGAAAGGAGGCATGGCTGGTAAGGACGGAGATAGTTTCCCCGACGCTGACTAATGCCTCATGATCTTCGGTGGATCCGACGTCATTTGGTCCAAGCGCCAGCACAAGGTACGTTATAGGGATGCATGTGCCGCTGAGACGGTCGTCCCCTCCTTCCTCAGCTAGTCAGAATCTCTGATCACCTTTGATCAGAGGGACCACTCCTCCCACGTCGTGAGACCAGGATGCTACCTGCTCGTCATCAATCCCATCATCCGCAAGAAGTGCCTCACTAGGGTGTTGATGGACGAAGGCAGCGGCCTCAACGTCCTCTACGTTGACACCCTCGACGCCATGCGCATCCCTCGATCGAAGCTTCGCCTGGCAGGCTCTCCCTTCCATGGGGTGATCCTGGGAGCACAGGCATACCCGCTCGGGCAGATCAACCTATCCATCATGTTCGGCAATCGAACCAACTTCCACTCGGAGGTCCTCACCTTCGAAGTGGTGGACTTTCCAGGGTCCTACCACGCCATCTTGGGGTGGCCATGCTACGCCAAATTCATGGCAATCTCCAACTACACCTACCTCAAGCTGAAGATGCTAGGACTGAATGGCATCATCACCGTGAGCAGCGCCTTCTTGCACGCCTTCATGTGCGACCGCGAGCACTACGAGCTCACCACTGCGGTCATCAACTCGACCGAGCTCCTGCGGCTTGGGGAATTGTCGATCCCGGTAGTCCCAGACTGCAACAAACCAACCTCCTCGATGGCCTTCCATCCGCTCAAGGAAACCAAGGCGGTGGGAGTCGACCCCACCGACCCGACCAAGATAGTGCAGATCGGGACCCAGCTCTCAACCAAATAGGAATGCGAGCTCATCAACTTCCTATGCGCCAATCGTGATGTCTTCACATGGTAGCCCTCTAACATGCTAGGCATACTATAGGAGGTCGCCGAGCATGCACTATGCCTCATCCCGGGCTCAAAGCCCGCCAAGCAACGCATGCGCCGTTTTGACGATGAAAGGCATAGGGCCATAGGTGAAGAGATTGCCAAACTCCTAGCGGCCGGATTTATCAGAGATGTATTCCACTCTGACTGGCTTGCCAATCCTGTTCTTGTTAAAAAGAAGACCGGAAAATGGAGAATATGCGTTGATTATACTGGCCTCAACAAAGCGTGCCCAAAGAATCACTTTCCTTTGCCGCGCATAGACCAGATAGTTGACTCCACCTCGGGTTGTGAGATCCTTTCCTTTCTGGATGCCTACTCGGGCTATCACTAGATCGCGATGAAAGAGTCTGATCAACTTGCAACCTCATTCATCACCCCACATGGTTCGTACTGCTACGTAACCATACCATTCGGCTTAAAGAACGCTGGCACCACCTACCAAAGGTGCATGCAGCAATGCTTCACCAACCTAATCAACCCGCTCGATCAGCTTGATCAAGCCGAGCGGCCAAGACCAACGATCATCATCTATGTTGTTGACATAGTGGTCAAAACAACTCAAGCTTGCGACCTGATCACAAACTTGGCCGCAATGTTCGTGAACCTCTAAAGGTTCAACATTAGGCTAAATCCCAAAAAAATGTGTTTTTGGGGTTCCAAATGGGAAGCTGCTAGGATACATTGTGTCCAAGCACGGCATCGAGGCCAACCCCAAAAAAATCATGGCCATCTCCAACATGGGTCCCATACGCAACGTCAAGGGCGTACAAAGGCTCACCGGCTGCCTGGCTGCTCTAAGTCGATTCATCTCCTGGCTCGGCAAATGGGGGATGCCACTTTACAAGCTCCTCAAAAAGATGGACACTTTTGTCTAGACTGAAGAAGCTCAGTGGGCCCTAGAGAGCCTCAAAACGTCTCTGACATCAGCCTTGATCCTCATCACTCCCGAACGGGGAGAACCCCTTCTCCTCTATATCGCGGCTAGCAACCATGTGGTAAGCGCTACGCTGGTCGTCGAAAGGGAGGAACCAGGACACCAACTTAAGGTCCAATGGCCCGTATACTTCATCTGCAAAGTACTCACCAACCCTAAGGTTCGGTACCCCTAGGTGTAGAAACTCCTATACACCATGCTGATGGTGACCCAGAAGCTCCTACACTACTTCACCAACCACGAGGTCGCGGTCATCACTTCATACCCGCTCGAGGACATCATCTGCAACCGCGATGCCGTGGGACAAATCTCTAAGTGGGCACCCAAACTCATGGGCCATGACATGAGGTACATCCCCCATACCGCTATTAAATCTTAGGCTCTCATGGATTTTGTCACCAAATGGATAGAGGTGCAGCTACCGACCTCGGACGTCACCCATGAGTACTGGACAATGTATTTCGATGGGTTCGTAATGGCACCCGACTTGGGGGATAGAGTGGTTCTGATCTCCCCAGACAGGAGTAGGCTCTGCTATGCCATCCACCTCCACTTTTTAGCCTCAAACAACACCATGGAGTACAAGGCCCTCATCAATAGACTACGCATTGCCATCAAGCTTGGTGCTACGCGACTCTACATTCGCGGTGACTCAGAGCTAGTCGTTGATCATGTCATGGAGTCCTCCTGCAAAAGCCCCCTCATGATAGCATACTGCCAAGAGGTGCGTAAGCTCAAGGACAAATTTTAGGGGATCGAGCTGCATCACGTACCCCGAAAGGACAATGATCCCGCCGATTTTCTTGCAAATTTGACTGCCAGGCGGGATCCATCCCCAAGCAGGGTCTTTATCAACGATGTCCATGAGCTGTCCACCCGCATCTTGGAAGGTCTAGTCTAGACACACCCCAACACCCAGCCGGTGCCCAAGGGCTCCGACCTCGATGCCAAGCCAGTGCTTGGGGGCTCCGATCCCAATACCTCCATGATGACATCACCCACCAACGTCGCCGTATTGGCACTTGATCAAATCAACTAGCGAGCGTTGCTACTCGCGTACCTCCTTGAGGAGGTTCTCCCACCCGAAAGGACTGAAGCCTGATGGATTGCTCGACACGCCAAGACCTTCGATGCGCCAAGACCTTCATCATGCTCAGTGACGAGATCTACAAATAGAGTCCATCGAGGGTGCTCATGAAGATGTAGAGGTTTTTACTCGCGTACCTCCAGGGGAAGCAGCTCCTCCTCGAGGTCCATGCCGAGATTTGTGGACACCACACGGCCCTAAGGTCGCTGGTTGGGAAAGCCTTTCGCCAAGGTTTTTACTGGCCCACCGTGCTATGAGATGCAGAGGAGGTCATCCGTAGGTGTGAAGGATGCCAGTTCTATGCTTGGCAAACCCATTTGTCAGCATAGGTTCTCCAAACCATCCCCATCACCTGGCCATTCGTGGTCTAGGGCCTCGACATGGTGGGACCCCTCAAAAAGGGCCCAGGTGGTTTCACTCACCTACTCATAGCAGTAGACAAGTTCACCAAGTGGATAGAGGCCAAGCCCATCACCAACATCCGCTCGGAAGAGGTAGTCAAATTCTTTCTCGACATCATCTACCGATTCGACATTCCTAACTGTATCATCACTGACCATGGGACTAACTTCACGAGAAAGAAGTTTCTAGACTTCAGTGATAGATACGGCATCAGGATTGACTGGGCCTTGGTTGGACATCCACGAACTAACGGTCACGTCGAGCATGCCAATGGCATGGTCCTCTAAGGACTTAAGTCACGCATCTTCGACTGACTCAACAAGTACACCAGGCGATGGGTTGCAGAGGTCCTAGTGATCCTCTGGAGCCTAAGAACAACCCTAAACCGATCCATAGGGTTCACACCCTTCTTCCTAGCCTATGGAGCTGAGGCAGTGCTACCCTCCGACCTCAACTATGGTGCCCCAAGAGTGAAGGCTTTTGACCACAACCAAGCCGTGGAGGCTCAGCAAGATGTAGTCGACTTGCTCAAAGAGGCCCGCGAGACAACCGTCATTCATTCCGCTCGCTACCAACAAACCATGCGTAGGTACCATGAAAGGAAGATCAGGGGGAGGATACTCAAAGTCAATGATCTTGTACTCCGGAGGACCCAATCAACGAAGGAAAAATACAAACTCTCTCCATAATGGGAAGGACCCTATACGGTGACCGAAGTAATCCGACCAGGCACCTACCGACTGGAGGACAACAATGGCAACGTTCTCACCAACACTTGGAACACTGAATAGCTACATCATTTTTCCCATAAATTTGGCCTTACCGCTTTTTAGTCAACACTTGCTCCTGTAAAAGCACCCCCAGCCCGAACATTTTCAGCCCGGGTCGCTCGGGGCTCCATAAGGGTACAATACTAAATATTACCTCTCTTTTTTTACTATTTCATAGTAAACAACTTTGTCCCTTGTCCCCAAACAGAAGCACATTCCATTCCTTTGATGGCCCTATGTGACTCTGTTCTTACTCCCAACCAAACGCACCCCGTCACGACCTACGGTTACAAGCAACTGAGCCCCACGGGCCATGCCCAGGCTCTTAACAGCTGTAGCCTATGGAACTAACGGGCAAGTGCAAAAAAGAAAAGGATAAAAATGAAAGTTATGCCTAGATAAAAAAAACATGGAACGGATACTATGGTTCTTTCACAAAAACAAAACTGATGCATTCATTGATACAAAAATTATTCACACGGGGGCTCACCCATAGCTATTACATTTTTCTAACTACTTCTAATCCAAATACTATTGCGGCCCCTCGACAACATCGCCTGACGCCAAAGGAGAGACTATGACACACACCACCAGATGTAACCACCGCTATAGAGGCCCCACCCGGTTCTGATCCCTTGACTTTGGCGAGCGCAATGGGTACCTCAAGGGACCCAACTGGTTCCGTCCCCTCGACTTTGGCAAGCGCAACGGGTACCTCAAGGGTGTCGCACCCATAGATGCTCAGCAGAGGAACATGGAGCTCCTGACCTTCTCATGTAGTAGAGGCAGCTCCTAGGCAGGGACGCTGCTACCAAGGTATGGTCGCCATAGCTAGAAGAGATCTTATCAAACTTTATGAACTGGCCAATCTGAGAAGTTGTAGGCGCGGAACCCTCCACTAGCACGATCCTGAGCAACTTCCCCTCTGACAAGGCTCACCCGGTGAAGATCCACTAGAGAAAGGCCACACATGGCTCCATCCCGAAGAAGGCATCGTAGACAAATCCAGCACGCCACCCCCTTTGGCGAAAGTCATCCCTTCTCAGGCAAAGACGGCTAGCACCGCCCCAGGCAGCCTCTAGCTCCACATCATGCTCTGGATTCATGAAAGGATCTATAAGTCCTCCCCCTCTCTCACTTAGGAACTGCCGTGGCATACATGCACTCTCAGTGAAGAGGAAGAAGGAGGAGAGATAATAGTTGAAGAATAGGCAAAGGACTATGATGGAGAGCCCTCTCCCTCCCCCTATTTAAGGAAGAAATGCCATAGCCAAAGAGGGGCAAAAGATCAGAGCAAAAAACTCTCTCCCTTCCCCCATTCAATGCGGATAGGAAACGATGGGACACACCCTGACTGATGGGATGCACACTGACCGATGGAACGACGCCTGGTTAGATGGAACGCCACCTGGTGAGACAGGACATGGCCTGGGTATGGCCCACCACTATCGCATGACCAGGCACAAAAACCAAAGCATCACCACACATACGTAGCTCTTCGCATACCTAGGCAGGACTTGGAAAAACCCAAAACGGGATCTCCACTGGGAGAGACCATCGGGCTTCCTAAGTTGATCAAATGGCTCAAAAAACACACTGAGAGATAGGTAGGGAGCAAAGGGATGCCCCATGTTGGCCATGTCGACCCCGGTCGAACATTTCCGACTAGAGCTCCTCAAACCCTGTCACTCGAGTCACTAAGGTAACACTACCGACCCCCTCTATTTCTTTATAATCATTTCATATATCCATACGCGCATTCATTCCATATGCCCATGCCACTAGAGGATTTGGGCCCTGAACCGCCTGAGGGCTCAGGAACTAAGCATCACACGTGCAGCAAAATGCATCACAATGCTCTGTGTTGCATTACAACGTGGCAGTTGCCTCATTCGACATGAGCAACAACAAAGCCAGGGGAGAAAAACACAGATGAGCCCCATGCGGCCCTCGCCTTGTCTGGCAGATAGGGTCATCTCAACCTTCTTGTTAGATCCTAAGCCTCTGCCAAGCCCATAGAATCTCCATCGAGGGAAGGCCATTAGGCCACCTAGGTCGGTCTTTGGAATGACCTAAGCATCTGCTGGGTTATAGGTAAAGGAGCAGTGGAATGTCACAAGAGGGCTATGCCGATCCCATCACGAACGATAGACCCAGATTCCACTTGATCATACCTGTTAGCGAACTCACCGAGCGCGTCACTCGAGCCCGAACGATTAGGACAAGCGACAAAACTCAACCACTCCGGTTGTGAGAAACCAAGGACGGGGTAACGCACACAACTCAAACCGACCCCTACTAAGGCCCAATGGGGCTCAGGGGCTCAAGCCACCAAACGCCTGGGTCTATGACCCCGAACTCGCCACATCCGGCTATGCTCCGACTGCACTCAAAAACTACCTAGGTCTATGACCCTGAACTCACTCCATCCGGCTACGCTTCAACTGCACACAAAACACCTAGGTCTACAACCTTGAACTCGCCCTATCTGGCTATGCTTTGACTGCACACCAAATGCCTAGGTCTGCGACCCCGAACTCGCCTCATCAGGATCCACGAGCTCTGACTCGCCCGATCCCTAAACTAACTAAACTAACTACCTTGGCTACATAGGCTACACCAAGCCTGGGATCCATGACTCTAACTCACCCAATCCCACAGCATGCACCGATGCCAGGACCCATGAGCTCTGTCTCGTCCGATCCCTTGACTAACTGCCTCACCCGATCCCACGACACGCATCGACGCCAGGATCCACGAGCTCCGTCTCACCCGATCCCTAAAAAACTACACGCCATGGCTACGCAACGACGCCTTGGTTAAACAATTCCATCTTGACTAAAAACACGCATGCTTGCCCAGTAACAAACACCCCCCCCCCAAATGATTCTGCCCGAATCGCCTGGGGGCTTAGGGGCTACACCCACGGGTGCGCTCACGCGCACCCACCGTCAAGACAAAAATCCCCTAGATAATTATGCCCGAATCACCCGGGGGCACAGGGGCTTCTGTCAGGTTCATAAACCCAGGGTCCCACATGGACTAGCTTCCCAAACAAAGGCTTGGTCCAAGCAGATAGCACGCGACTCATGGGCCGACCCAAGTATCTGAACAATAGGCCAGAAGAGCGATCTAATCACCGACCGGAGGTCTGGCTGAGGAGGAGCAATGCTTGTTTTCTGACTTTGGCCCACCTCTCCAACCAGAGGGCTCACTTCAATCTCTAGCCCACCTCTGGATGGCCTCTCCGACCAGAAGGCCTGGCCAAAAACACTACTTTCGACTCTGACCCCACATCTCTGACCAGAGTACGCAAAAACCCTGCTCACTGCACGTCTCCGACTGGCGCGATCAGAACTGACTGGGACCAACTGACCAAGGATGCCCACTCTGAAAGGACCAGGGAACGAATGGAGAAAGCAAGGCAGAGCGCACAAGTCAAACCACGATACCAGGGACCGTACCATGTACACCTATAGAAATAGTATTCTGCAACCTCCCTGGCATGAATAGTGTTGTAGGCGCCAATATTTTCCTCTACAGTATTGTGGGCACCATTAACTCCCATACAGTAAGGCACCCCACATGCCTCTGGGCATCAACAGTGTTGTGGGCGCCAGCTTTTGCCGTACCAGACGAACATGGTAAAAAACCCCTGCCTACCTTAGGTATCAATAGTGTGGCAGGCGCTGATGTCTGCCATGCCTGAACAAGATGACGTAACCTCCCACGTGTATCCGACATCCAATAGTATTGTGGGCGTCTACCATCATCCTATACCCATCGGCGTGGGCAACAAGACTTAGAAGCATACGTATTCTCTCCCTCTCATTTGTAAGGCCATTGATGAGGACATGACACCCATGCATATGACAATGTTTGGTGCATGGTATGGAGGGGTAGGAGGCCAGCAAGGGTGTCCAAGTCAAGAAGGAGACCCAAGGCTAACTCGGTTCGAGTCCCCAAGGTGGAGGCCCAAAGCAACTCAAGTTCGAGTCTGCCTCGACCTCCAGGACCAGTCTTCCTTAAACTGGTCACCTAGGACGCATTCGGACTCCGTTTTCAACGATCCACATATAGTTGGAAAGCTAATTTGATAAGGAAGCTAATGCAAGTGGTCTCACATCAAAATCCCTACGGAATCAACGGGAATCATTAAAACAAGTCAACGTCCAGAATCTGTCAGGGTGCTACGACACCGTATTTTGGTCCGTTGGACCGTGTATCGTGTTTGGGCCCATTAGGGGGCACGTCTAGGGGGTGACGCCCAAGACTCTATAAATAGCAGCCATCGCTCTCCTTAGAGTTTGGGTTTTCTTTAGTTCTTGATTTCCTTGTGAAACAGACATCGTTTTGCTACAACTATGCCGCCAAGGCTGCTTGCTGTGAACCAGGGCCCCAGTTCTTGATCTTGTTCGTCTGTGGCGATTAGTCCTTTCGAATAAAGACTTGAACTCTTTCTTGTTTTCATAAGCCTCATATCTATTTGCAATTTCAGATTGCGTTTATCCGGTTCTTGCTTGTGTTCTCGATTCGCTAGCAGGAAAGCCTTCTCGGTGAGGTCAATCGCGTTCGCGTGGTTGATAACCAACGGAGTAGTGGTGTAACGGTTGCGGGGGTCTGAATTAGTCTTAGTTCGAAGCCTAGATCATGAACATCGAGTCTCCACCAATCGACGCTATCATACCTTTCGGAAGATTGGGCCTTGTCTACATCAAGTGGTATCAGAGATCTTGTTGCCCGTTAAGTATAACTTTGTTTTCCCCTTTAGATTGTTACTATTTTTGCATTACCTATCGTCCACAAAAAGCTAAAAAATATATACACCGCCACATATTCCCTGTCCTATAGCCTCAGTGTGCCTTTGCAATTTTTTAATTTTAGTTTGCTTTATTGAACTGTCGTCCCTCGCCGCGTCTTAGTGTTCGTTGTGTTCTGATCTTGTTCTTGGTCTAGTGTCAAGTCTTGTCTTCCAGTGTAGTGATAGTTTGTTCCTTTTCGCCAAATCTTGCATCCCTATTGGTTGTTACGTGTGCAGATTGAGAGAAAAGAATAAGTCAAGTTGAGAGAGACATATAGTACAAATCTTTATCCTGATCCTTATTTCCACGTTTAAAAAGGATATCTCATCTGATCTCCACGGTTGCAGCTGGTGGATTATTCTTGTGCATAGTTAGAAAGAAAGGAAAGCATTAATTGGCAGTTAGTCTCCTTTGGAAATAATATGCACACAAGATTTTCCACTGTTGGTTAGTTGTCATCCTTGTTGGGCATCTCTTTAGTTTTTCCTTACGCTAATCCAAAAGGAAAGTTCCTGTCAGGGTGTCCACGCCTAGGCAGTCCTACTGCTGATATTGCTTTACTGGCCGAGAGTTTAGATCATGCTATAGTGCAGCTTCTTGATATTTTTATTTACAATTATTTTTGCAGCACTTTTCTGAGTAAAAAAAGAAAGAGTTAAAGGCAAAGAGGTGCAAAAACCAAAAGAAGGGGAAAAAGCCGCACCTAAAAAAAAGAGAGAAAAAAAATAAAGAAGGAAAGAAAAAGAAAGTAAAAAAAAGTTTAGAAGTGCTTGCATCCTTTTGAGTCCTTGTGCTGAGTTGTATTGTATTGCTTGCTTGAACGAGGTCTAGGACGAGTTTAGGCCAGCGACATAAACTAGCTTAGGACTACTTTTCAATCTTACAATTTCTAAATTAAATTATTGATATTCCTTGCTACTATATTGTGCCTATCCAAGCTCCACCTTCTTCTAATCAAGTACAGGTTCGCCTTGCAACTGTTACACTCAAGCTACAATGGTATCACAGTCACCGACCGATTGCATCACCTATTGCTTTGGTAAGAACACTTGTAAGACCGTGGTAAGATGCTTGAGAGTTGAGTGCCTTGTTTTTCCTTGTCCACAACCTAAGTAGTTGATAGGGATAATACTTTTGTGTTGTCTTTTGTTGTCTTCTAACAATGATAGGTTGTTCATATCCACCAACTTTTGATGGTATAGGTGCTGATGAGTACATGGGGTGGGAAATTACCATAGATAACATATTTGCTACTTGCTTTATGTGTCCAAGGAGGAAGGTAAAAAATGCAGCTAGTGTTTTACGATATTCTGCTTTATCTTGGTGGGAGTCTTTAGATCCTTCTGATAAATCTCAAACTTGGAATGATATGACACTCCTTATTCAAGAAACCTTTGTTAATCCACCTCCTGTTTTGACCTCATATGCTGAGGTGCACCATTTAGAGGAAGAGTCTGTTGTTATTCCTCTTGCTATGACTAACCTTCTGCAGGATAATGTACATAAGCGAGAGGATGATATGAAAGAAAATGAGGAGCTCACAACCTCATATGCAAATTCAGAACCATCACTTCACAATGCACCTATTACTCCTGCTGAGAACACAGGTAATGCCCATGGTGCTACACTCATGGAAGGTGAGAATTGTTTTAATGTACTAAATTTTTCCACAAACCATGCTATCATAGAGCAATTATTAGTGGAACCCTCTCTTGATTTATTTTTGTCCCATGATAATTTGCTTGATGTTTCCTGTAATAAAGATGAATTAGTTGATGATGCTTTAGTTTTACATGTTTTGGAACCAATCACTTATGCTGAAAATAAACATGTTATTCATATTGCTACTAAAACTGATGAGTTTAAATTGTTGTCTTCTTTACATACTTTGGGTTACATTGAATTTGATATTTTGTGTAACCTAGATTATTTGGAGGAGAGCCTTTTTAAATATGCTGATTTGCCTTGGTTTTCTAAACACACATATCATGTTATTGGCAAATATAACAACAAGGGACAATATATGATACATCGAGTATACATTCGTAGTAATATGAATTTTCCTTTTATTGTACAAGATTATGATTGTTTAGAGGGCAGCTATAATAATACAAACATTTTCTCATGTTCCTCAAAGAAACAAGTTCACTTTCAAGAAGGGGAGCATTGTTGGTTGCTACCTATGTCTGCTAGACCATCTATTCCTGCATTGTCTTTGGTTAGTTCTAATCTTTTATAGGATAGTGTTGACATACATCGTGTGCATTTGGATCATGGAGTCTACATGCTTGCTGAAATTTTTATACAAGATGACATGCTAGAAACTTGAAAACATGGTCACGTTCCTTCTCACAATTATTTTAGTTCCCTTTGTCTTCGCAAACCCGTTCTCATTTGTATTGTGTAGGATCAGTTTCAAGCACAATCGACGCCGAGGATGGCTTTTCGTCAAGAAGGGGAGGATGATGAGGACATGACACCTATGCATATGACCATGTTTGGTGCATGGTATGGAGGGGTAGGAGGCCAGCAAGGGTGTCCAAGTCAAGAAGGAGGCCCGAGGCTAATTTGGTTTGAGTCCCCGAGGTGGAGCCTAAAGCAACTCAAGTTCGAGTCTGCCTCAGTCTCCAGGACCAGTCTGCCTTAAACTGGTCACCCAGGATGCTTTCGGACTCCATTTTTGACGATCCATATATGGTTGGAAAGCTAATTTGATAAGAAAGCCAATGCAAGTGGTCTCACATCAAAATCCCTTTGGAATCAATAGGAATCGTTGAAACAATTCAGCGTCCAGAATCTGTCAGGGTGCTGTGACACCGTCTTTTGGTCCGTTGGTCCGTGTATCATGTTTGGGCCCATTAGGGGGCGTGTCCAGGGGGGCGACGTCCAAGACTCTATAAATAGCAGCCATCGCTCTCCTTAAGATTTTGGTTTTATTTAGTTCTTGATTTCCTTGTGAAACATACATCGTTTTGCTGCAACTGTGTCGCCAAGGCTACTTGCTGTGAACCAGGGTCCCAGTTCTTGATCTTGTTCGCCTGTGGTGATTAGTCCTTTTGAATAAAGACTTGAACTCTTTCTTGTTTTTATAAGCCTCATATCTATTTGCAATTTCAGATTACGTTCATCCCGTTCTTGCTTGTGTTCTCGATTCGCTTGCAGAAAAACCTTCTCCGTGAGGTCAATCGCGTTCGCGTGGTTGATAACCAACGGAGCAGTGGTGTAATGGTTGCGGGAGTCTGAATCAGTCTTGGTTCGAAGCCTAGATCGTGAAAGTCGAGTCTCCACCAATCGATGCTATCATGCCTTTCAGAAGATCGGGCCTTGTCTACATCAGCCATCCCCTTCATCTATAAAAGGGGATGCGCTCTATCTCAACATTCAAGTTAATCCAGGTCGATTCAAGTGCCTCTAGATTCATTAGATCGATCAAGTTCACTAGCTCACAACTACAGAACCGCTAGGTTCGGACCTCAAACACACGCTTGAACACTTTGCTCATAGCAGAGTTCCTGTCGCTCTCGACCCTTCCGATCGGACCTCTTGTACCTCCTATCTTTCTCCTTCTCGTTTGTAACCCCACTGTAAACTTCGAGCACCTGGGCTTAGGAATAAAGTCATCGACCGACTCAAACTAGACATAGGGCATGTTGCCTGAACCCGAATAAACCCTGTGTCATTGAGTGCTAGGCCACCTCCGATCACAACGTACGACAAAACTACAAATATTTACTTGTTGATCACTTTCTACACCAACACATGGTATAGTATTTTTCTCACATAACAAAACAGCATTAGCTGGTTTATCAGCTACAAAAACAATCAGTCGAACAACTTGTTTGTTTCAAGTTAAAGTATCTTGTGTTTGACTATTTTAAAAAAAAATAGCATGACTCACATGCTCTAGCCTACCACGTCTAGACCCACACTCAAAGTCAGAGGCCTCAAGCATAGTCTCGCCTCCGGCGACGATGCCCGCCACCACGAGCTCGCATTCGTCCAGCCCCCCCTACTCATCCCGCTTCCTTCTCCTCCCCGCACCGCGCCATCCGCCTGCCATGGCTGCTCCACGAGCCGGCGAGACTCCACGATGGATCCTCCAGCAAGCAGACGAGGGGAGGAGCTTTGTGTGATGTCGCCCCACCGATGAGTTGCCCGTGCCACCGCGAGCTCCATGCACCACAGCCGTCCTCCACGCCAGCGTTGAGCTCCACAACGACGAGCCTCCATTCGTCCGAGCAGCAATGTGACATTGCGCTGAAAGCACATGTTATAGACGTATGTTTCAAGTGTTTCACATATTTCATAGGTATGTTGCAAGTATTTTATATCGATGTTGCAAAAGTAGATCGAGATGTTGCACATGTTGCAATGGCTATACATGTATGTTTCAAGTGTATGTTCCAAATGTTTCATCTGTTTGAGACGTATGTTACAAGTGTGTCATTTGGATGGTGCAAAACTAGATCGAGATTTTCCATATATATGCAAGTGTTTCAGGTGTTTTCATATGAATGTTGTAGGTGTTTCATCATGATGTTTGCACATGTTTGCAATGGCTACACACGTGTTTTCAAGTTTTTTCTAGTGTTTTACAAGTGTTTTAGACGTATATTGTAAATGTTTCAGCTGTTTTATACGTATGTTGCAAATATTTATCTAGATGTTATAAAAGTAGATCAGGTGTTGCACATATTGCAATATGCATGAGAAGCGGAGGAGGCGCAAGTAGTCCCCGCGCGTGGTCTGGCGGCGCAAGCGACGTCCGTGCAGCGTGGGCGGGGGCGTGCTGGCTCGAGCACGGTCATGGAGTGTAGGCATGGGCAGGAAAACGGAGTGCAGCGTGGGCGTCCATCTAGATGTCCACGCGCTAGCACTACCGTATACCATGTGGTTTGTTGTGTTTCAGACATGATTATATATACTCCCTCCATTCCAGATTATAAATGGTTTTGATTTTCTACGTACTTCCTCTATTTCAAATTATAAGTCATTTTAGCTTTTCTATATACATTGATTTTGTTGTGTATCTACACATAGCGTCGTACATAGGTTTATAAAAATGGCTTATAATTTATAAGTAGGGGGAGTACATAATAAAAAAATGTATCTAGAAAAGCTAAATTATTTTATAATTTAAAATAGAGAAAGTAGTTATTATAAGGCCCAAAATACATGGTGAAGAGGACATGAGAAGACCGTGTTGCCACGTTGGTGTTTTAGGAAGAGGTGCTTTGAATAGGCAAGTACTTAAATATCAAGAGGAGTTTCTAAACCTTTGTCCCCCACTAAAAGCTACTTCGATGCCTCTGTTTTTTACCTGTCCTATTTGGTTGGTTCTAAGTCAAACCTTTCTAAACTTAGACCATCAATTTCAAGAGGACTGATATGGACATATGGTGGGACAGCGCGAGCTCCTGCACGGAGCTCTTTGTCGGCGGGGGTGGCTGAGGTGGGCAACTGCAGCTAGGGTGTCCGACGATCCGGCCGGGGCGGGCAAATGTCGTCAGGAACGACGTGGTTGGCCAAGGCAAGTGGAGAGCGGCAGAGGTGGGTTGCAAGCAGTTCCCGTCCATGGAGGTAAAAGGAGGAGTGGCGACGAAGGTCCCCATCCATGTCATGTTCTATGCTTCGCGTGGATGACACCCAGAGCCCACTAACGATAGTGGCAAACGATGGGTAACAACAGGTTCATCATCATGATGGCTATCCTATGAACCAAGCAAGAAACATGGGCATCCTAATCCCCTAGACCAAATAGATTAGTAGGATCAAATTCCTTCTCAAAAAATTTGAACGAACCCATCCCGTCCTCTTTTGTCCACAAATCATACACAACCTTAGTGGTGTGCCATTCTTGTATGTCGATTCATTGATGTTTTTCTCTCTCCTTTCTTATGCAGTGGTGATTTTTTTTAAAAACATACTACAGTAGTGAATTCAAAGTAGAAATAATTTAGCATGCACTCCCTCTATCTTAAATTGTAAGATGTTTTGGCTAGCCAAGACGTCTTATAGTTTGTAATGAATGGAGTACAAGGCTTATCAAATGAACGAAAGAATCTGTCTGTCACTATGATGCTGGAATTTGAACTTGCCTTCTGTTTACGGCAGAGGAAATTGCCTGTTCTATTGAAATTACGCATGGTCAAGCGACACCACTCGCTGCCATGCTAGTTATTTATTTAAAACGAGTAAGGTCTAAATAATTTAAATATAGCATCAACACATATATAACATTTTTAGAAGAAAACATGAACTAGTTTCATATTTTTTATAATTTGAAATAAATTAATTATGAACTTCTAGAGATTGAACTGGATTTTTTATTATTATTAGAAAATAGAAAACCACTTTTAAAACCAGCCGATAACCAAATTTATCCGGTTTTGATAGTTGAAGGGTGTCTGTTACCCAGTTTTATAGTTGAAGGTTGAAAATCGAACTACAATGCGAGTTGGAGGTTGAAAATGTACTTTACCCTAAAATTAAAACTTGATCTCTGATAAGTAGAAATATATTGTCTCAATTTTGATTTCTCTTGAACAGCAGAAAACTTAGGACTCAGGGTTAACGGTGGCATGACATAGTGCGGCACAAGATCCTAAGTCATTTCAGTAAAAAAAAAAGCCCAGAATCTCCAAGAGTATTATATTTTTTTCTCCCAAAAACATGTAGTTTTGTAAGTTAAAAAAGTATTGGGAGTAAAAAAGAAGGTCGTCTCCAAGAGTTTTCAATAATCCATTCCTAAAATATATAAGACAATTTTACATTAGAAAACCTATATTATTTCTATATTATCGTAACCACTTTTATATATTTTTCTCTCTCAGTACATTTACACTAGGAACATTTTCCTGCTCCTTATTCTTTCCCACACCTTTTCACCATTAGATCGACCGACCAATACTCACGGGAAAGCAGTATCCGCATGACCGAAACTACGCGCAAAGTTACACGCGATGGGGGAGGATCTCCCAAGTGTATAAATTTTAAAAGCATGGATTAGAAGTTGTTAGAGAGGGGTTTTTCTTGGGAAGGGAAATAGGGTATTTGTCAGTGTTTCGAGTTACCGACTAGTAAATTTTTAGTAGTGCACGTCTGGCTCGGATGGTATGCTTAGAGGACACGAGGTTTATACTGGTTTGGGCAGAAAGTCTCTACATCCAGTTCGTCGCTACTACTCGTGTTACTAGCATTGAAAGTTTATAGTAGGGGTTACAAACGAGTGAGAGAGGGACAGGTCCCAAGTCTCTGATGTGCGTGTGCTCCTAAGGCATCTTAGGGCATGTGTTTTGATGTCTACATCCGTGTAGAGTGGTGAACCGCCCTCCTCCTGAGACGTCCTGCTTCCCCTTTTATAGACGAAGGGGAAGAGCATGTTACACACAGAGAGAGGGAGAAGAGCCAAAGAAAGGAAGGCTTTCAGGACCGTTGGGCCTTTCTTTTTCTTTATGCGGGTCCCGTCGACACTGCAGATGGTGACAGGGACGGCTCCACGTCGGGCGTCTGTTCGTCGCTGATGCCACGCCCCTATGTTGTCAGTGGGTCGTGATGTCCCATTTCGTCCCGGCGGGCGACGCGGCGAACCAGCGTGCTGGTCAGTGGCCGTACAGGGAGTATGTAGCATAGTGACCACGTGTCCGTCACTGTTGGTGATGTGAGTTCCCTGGAGTGATATGTCGCGGGCATGGGTCATGTTGAGATGTGCCCGCTCCCTACACGATGTCAGAAGTTTAACCTTGGGTTGTACTTTCTGGCCCATAGTGGTTGGCGGCGATACGGGCTTCCGTCAGGAGCCGCGCCTGAGGGGTCGGGCGAGACGGAGCCCCTGGCCCAGAGGCCGGGCGAGGCGCGGCCCCCAACCCAAAGGTTGGGCAAGGCGCGGCCCCCGACCCAGAGGTCGGACGAGGCGGGGCCTCCGACCCAGAGGCCGGGCGAGGTGGGACCCCGACCCAGAGGTCGGGCGAGGCAGAGCCCACGCACGTGGAAGTCAGTTGGAGTTGTAGTCGTGGTCTTAACTGCTCGGATGAATCAATGTTGATGACCATTAGCTCCTCCTCTTCTGGTACCCTAGTATTGGTCCCCGATAGTATTCCTGTAGATGCTCGAAGTCATTTCCTTCTTTCCTGTGCCCAAAACCTGATCTGACCAAATATCAAGGTCGGACAGGTTCTAGAAGTTTCGGAAAATCTGAAAAATGGGAAAGCTTTCCTATGAAAAGAAAACGATCTTTTGAATTTTATCGCTTGACTTATCTTGTCCTTCTGAAAGAAAAACGGAATGAGAAAATTGCCTGGGTTTAGCCCCTGGCTGTGGGTCCAACTACCGAGCCATGGCGGCCGATGCTTCCCATATAACCGGGTGCCGGGGCCTTCTTCCACAAACATTCATCTTCAATCCTAACACCAGCTAGCTCGGTGTTGGAGAGGCGGCGACGATGTCGGCGCCGTGGTGGGACTCGGACTATAAGACCAGGGACCGCTTCGGGCCGGAGTACCGCTGTTTCGTGAGCAACCTACCCTACAGCATCAGCGTGGGCTGCGTCATGGACGCCTTTGCGTCCTACGACCCCCTCAGCGCCGAGGTGAGTGTGTCTTGATAGATGGATTCATCAGTTGGTGTACGGTAATTGATTACTACTCCTTATCTGGTCCTGTGATGATCTACATATACACGTTTGGGCGTCGTTTTCTAGTCTTGGATTGGTTGCTTTCTCTTGGTTAGTCACTGCATTTTCCTGCTGATATGTCATCTCTTTCAGCACGTGTTTTGGATCCGTGTTCCCCGCCCGATCGTTTGTTAGATCTGTACTAGTTGTTTCCAGTAAATACTTATTACTCATTAAAAATTCTAAACTTAATCAGTTTTGGTGCAATGTTTTTTTATCATATACTCCCTCCGTCATCTAATATAGTGTATTTCAAAAAATTTAATACAACTTAAGAGAATCCACAAATAACGCACGTAACTATAGATTAAACCCAATTAAAACAACTCTCCTAAAATTTTGGTCTATCAATAGTGTTTGGTCCTGTATCGTTCCAAGTTTACCATATGCCGTTCTGCATGGTTCAGTGTTAATGTGTTATGGAATGGAACTTGCCTTGATTGTAACATCCCGGTGTTATGCAAGCATTTAGGCACTGCAAATCATGCATATTGTGCATCATTAAGCATCATAATCATACATGCCTAATCATGTAAATAATAACTGAAACAATGCTTCGAAACATATGAAACATGCTCGTAAAACATGAATGTTGCATACACTTGTTTAGAGTTATTTTTGCCCTAATTATGCTTGCTAGGTTAGTAAAACATGTTTGGCTATAATTGTAAATCATCTAAAATTATTTAGCACAATTTTTGGAGCAAAGTTTGTATTCAAACTTTTGACAAAATATGCATTTGAAATTTTTATTGAAAATTGTTAAAAATCCTCCCTATTTAGCTTTTACTTCCCAATTCAAAATTTATGCAAAATTTTTAGTTGGTCCCTAAAGCAAAGTTGTAGAGGATTAAATTCTAAGCAACTTTTATTTTTGGGCCACTTTCAAAAGAAGTCATTTTCTTGCTCAAAATTATACTTGAAAACTGATATTTGAAAATTCATTGAAAATAGAATTTGAAAAATTGTTTCTCTTTTAACGGGCCGTCGCCTCACTTCTGGCCCATCAGCCGAAGCCGGCCCAGCAATCCTCGCACGTCCGCGCCTTCGTCTCGGCCCAGCCCACCCCGCGCGCTGTCTTCCTTCTTCCCCCGCGCGCGCGTACGCGTCCGACCGCGTCAGGCATGCCGCGCCGCGTGGCGAGCGCATGCCGGCGACGCCGGCCGGGTGCCGTCCCGTGGCCCCCGCAAGCAAGCGCGCCTCGCCGTTTTCAAGCCACCGCAGCTCTGCTTCTCCCAGCACTTCTCATTTTCCTCTTCCGCGCTGCATCTCTGCCTCGCCCCGCACCAAGCTCTGCTCGCGTCGCCATCGCCACCGCAGCCCCGCCGACGAAATTGGCCGCCGGTGGCCCACCATTGCCCGCAATCGAGCACACGTCGCTCCGCCTCGCTCCCCGGCACTTGGTGCTCGCCGCAGGGACACCATTTGAGCAAGGTACAGCTGCCTCGCGCGTTTTCACCGTCGTCGGTCATGGCGCCGCCGCGCTTGACCTCGCCGTGGAAGGGCTTCCCCCGTCCCTTCTCCATCCCCTTGAGTAACCTGCTCGGGTTCGCCATATTCTTGCGGACCCAGCGCGCATGCCCGCTTGCCCGAACATGACCGGCAACGGCCGTCGGCCCGCTGGCAGCGGCCGCACCGCCGTGGCGCCTAGAACGCCGGCGTGGCGTGGCCGTCTCGCCTCGGCTGAGCTGGGCCAGGTCGGCCTTGGGCCGGAGCCTCGAGCCAGGCCGTTGCCCTTTCCCCTCCGCTCGGTTGGGCAGGCCGAAAGCGACCGTGGGCCAGTCGTTCCCATGGGCCGGCCCAGTAGTAACAGGAAAATTGTTTTCGGTTTTTCTTTTATTATTTGGGAAGAGAAATACTTTGGAAAATGTTTGTGTACTCATTTTGGCTCTAAATTTTCCCATTTTGAAACAAATTTTGTTGTGTTCCTTGTCACCAGATCTACATGATAAAAATATTGCATGTCATTTTTGAGATACTTTTCTGTAGAGCTTTATTTAATTCTTGATATTGCTGATATCTTGTAAAATGTGTAGTAAAACCTATATGTATCAGAAAAATATGCTTCCAAGTTTGTTACTCTTCTTGTGTAATGTACTTCCTAGGAAAAATATATGTCATGCGTGTCCTATAGAAAAATTGTGAGATGTAGTTCAAGTGCCTTTAATGGCTGATTTTTGTTATTTTTGCTAGAGAGCAAAATTTGTATAAAACATGCATGTGATAATTTTTGTACAGTGATTATTTACTGTTTAGAACCTAGGAAAAATACTAAATCTGTTGTTTGACACTTTTCATAATACAAAGTATTTTCATGCTCATAATTAGGTCCAAGCTTGTCATTTTTGTGTAGGCTATTCCACTTATCCAAATGCCATAAAAATCTGATGGTAGACTACTTAGGGTAGTACTGTGCTATGGTAATTTTCTATGATTTTTCTAAGCTATAAAAATAGATGTTGCTATTCAAACCTATTATTAATTAGGGTTTAATCAAATGTTGCTTTATGCATGATTAAGAAATTAGTGAAGCTTTGGTGTATCTTTGAAGCATTTTATGAGATGTGTTGACTTAGCATCTTAATAGTAGAAGAGAATGTAGTAGATGACATGTGCTTATAGTACATGTTCTTGGATAATGTTGACTACCTTGCATGCAAGCATATTCATTGTGTTCATTTCATCTGATGCACCTTTTGCATAAGCACTTACGCACATGCATCATATAGGATCGCAAACCGAGAGCTCAGTCATCATACCCGAGGAGCCTGAGGAGCAGCTCGAGGTGTAGCTGTAGGAAGTGACCGAAGCAGACGAGGATGACGTTGAGGAACTTCCAGAGTGCCCCGATCACCGCCCGAGCTCCTTCGAGAGAGGCAAGCCCCAGAGCATTTTTCTTCCCGGTTTGCAATTATTAATTAAATGCTTTACTTTAATTGATGCATTACATTTAGAAGTTGTTTGCAACCATTGCTGCATTATACCTTGTCTACCTTTGTTATACTATATCCTTGTTACCCTAGTATCCGCAGTCGAGTCAATGCTTAGCTGGCTTAGACCGATAGAAGTCGGGTGATTTCTTATCACCTACGAGCTATAGGTGCTTACCTGGATCTGCTTGGATAACTATGTAGTCATGGTATAACTAAGTGTTAATTTGAAGTTGAGACCGAACGGAGACTTACAGAGTTTTGGACTGTAGTGCTTTCTGTCTGTGTCGATTAAGGACCGACCGTTGTTGGGCCTTAGGTCATGTTGAACGCATGCCTTACATTTAGCTGGCCGAATAAAGTACCTTTCGACCACGAAGCTGGGAGATTATTCGGGCCGAGTAGATTGCCCGCAGCGCACTGTACCGGAGCAGGTGTGGTAGGACATGGGGGTGCGATGATAAGACCAAAGGGCAGTCGGTCGGGCCCCGGGTACATGTGGTTCCTAGCAAACTCGAGATTTTCCTAGATAGTTGACTCGGTGATCGATACCTCACTTTAGCGGGTGAGTGAGGTTTGTGTAAGGAATAAATCACCAGCTGGTTAGGAATCGATTCGAATCGCCATCGCTCCTGGATAGTGAGCACTTAACTTGAGTGACTTCATCGTAGTAATGATTGATGGAACACTTGGACAGTTATAATGAATATGACATTATGGAAGTTGTTAATGATCATTGGTTATCATTATTTGCTTAATCACATGCTTGCTCTAGTATAGGTGCAAATCTAGTCGATAGGTTAATAATAATTAACTTGACAATAATGCTTTTGGAAAGGTTCTTAAAATGCTAAAAATGCCTCTTTTTGCAAATGAGTCAGCTACCCTACTATAAAGCCCTTCATAATCCTTGGTGTCACCTTATTTTTGGTTATGTCGGGTAAGTCTAGCTGAGTACCTTCTCGTACTTAGGGTTTTATTCCCACTTGTTGCAGATGGGCAGATGTATTACGGCTACTGTATCAACTGCCTTTATTCTACGATGGGTGATGCTTAGGACCATGGGCATGGTCATTTCTTACATCTCGTCTGATACTTTTGTTGGAGATGATCATTAGCTAGCACTGTATTTGAACTCCGTGTGAGTGTGTGTGGTTTTGAACAAATGGCTTCCGCTACTTCTATTTGAACTTGTTTTATAATAACTATGTTTAAACTCTGATGTATCTGAGATGTGAATTTTTATGTAATATATGATGGTGACCGCTAAACTTATTACGATCTTGGCTGGTATGTGAGTTGGTTTGAAATCCTTCGTGATTTTACGGACTACCGGGTTATACGGGCTTAAGTTTACTAAATCGTCTGCTCTAGCGGATGATTTTCTTACTTAATTTTATATAATTGGTCGGTTCTGTTACAGCTAGCATCAGAGCATGGTTTAGCGTGTTACTGTTCACAAGTGTATTTAAAACAAAAAGGCATTTGAAAAACGTGATTTCCAAACTAAAAAGTGTGCCAGTGGTCATATTCTTTATGCCCAGTTAAGGACTCTAGGTGGCTTAATTAAGTACTGACTTGGGGTTCTTACATCATATTTCTCTTTCGTTGCTCATACGGTGTGCTATTGTATAAGTGCCACTTGTTTGAGTGGTAGTGTATGGATCATTTGCCTCTATGCCTCGGTAAATGTGAGCTATGAGAGCATGATCGGATACACCATCGATCTAGGGTGAATGCTTATATGATGCTAGAGTAATTACATGTTCTACGCATGTTTTACAAAGGTATCTCATGTGTGGGTATTCCGTCTGTTGAGGCGATGTCGTCAATAGGACAATGGTTCGGGTAGTTACTACTGTTGTACACGTATCTGGGGATTCATGTAGAGCGTGTAGATAAAATTTACTGCTTTTATACATTCATCAGGAATTAGGCTGAAATGAATCTTCTGCAGGTACATAACAGCGTTATCGTGTAGAACGTATTAGATACATATTTGAGAGATCGTTTGTATGCCACCGAATTCGTCGCTAGAAATTATTTATTTCATAAGTTTGTGAGAACGTACGGCACGTACATACATCATATTACTTGTGCATTTCATTCATGTCACGCATTCCTCCCCTTATAAATTGATTATCTCATTTTGATAAAAGTTGCATCACCTAAAATATGTTCCCACAGGGTAATAAAAGAACTTTTGCTACAGATGGCCCACATGAAGCAGACCGCCCGTAAGTCCACCGGAGGAAGAGCACCTCAACATCCATTGGCCCTGAGGGAGCACCGCACCATGGACACCTTCTTGAGTGAGTTTGGCATGCCGACCTTGCTTTGGAGAGTGCTCCATGATATGGGGTACCCAGAGGGTCAAGAGCTGGTGTACTCTTGGAATGAGAGCCAGTTAGCAGAGGATGGACTTGCAGTGGTAGAGATCACGGTTCCTGCTCTTGGTGATGCTCTAGAGTGGGATGGTTGGCACTTAGAGTTTGAGGGTCGCACTCCTATTGAGGGTGCAGAGGGAGCAGCTTTTCGTGTCATCAGGGATATCATAAGCAGATTTCACAGTGAGCTTGCAGTAGCTCTAGCTAGCACCTTTCCGAGGGATGATCCTCGTGATGCTATTTGGTTCAGCCTCAGGGAAGTGCCTTGGTCAGAGGTCCAACTGAGGGACAGGCTGGCGACAACCATGCTATGAGTGCTATGTTTGCCGCTATTAGAGCGTATGAGGGTCTTGAGAGTACCTACTGGACTTTGACTGGCTTACGTAGTCATGATAAGCTCAAGGTAAGAAAGTAGAAGAAGACACAGGCACGTGCTATAGCTAGTTTGTAGGAGCAGTTGGCTGATATGAGCTTACAGCAGGACCAGGCGGTAGAGAGAGGTGATAGAGCTATGCAGCGGGTGAATACATTGACTCAGGCCAACAATAATGCAGACCGCATGATTGGATAGTTGGTTTAGGAATGGAATGAAGCCTAGGACAAGAGAGACCTTCTGCTATAGAGGGTCGATGAGCTAGAGGAGTACAATGTCAACCTACACGAGGAGTTTCACGTGCTCTATAATGGGGTTGGCCCATATGCTCCTCCAGACGCCGCTGGCATGGACATCGACGACGACGAGCCTGTAGTTTCACCTAGGGGCGATGGTGACGTCTCTAACCCCAACGACGGCCCCGAGGAGTAGGCTAGTTGCCTTGTGCTAGTATCTAGGTCCTGTCGCGATGACCTTTCTTTTGTTGGCATGTAACCTAATGTATCTTGCTTCAGAATTATGAGACTTGGCATGTGATTGGAACTTGGCTAGTAATGCGATATCTGAACGCATAAAAGTCCAGTGTATGTATGCTGGCAATTTGGTTGTATGGACGCGATGTTTGCTTTTGAAGTAATTTAATTAGTGATGTTGTTTTAATTAGGATGCGATTATTGTGTCTCTGTTTTATTGTATGAATTTATTCTCTCTAGTAAATTCAGTTCGACATAATTTTTCATCCACTCACAATTATTATAGCTTCACTCAATCATTACTTGTTGCTGAAATATGCAGATGACAAATACTCGCCGTACCACTTATGAAGCTGCTGAGACCGGTGCTAACGGTGCTGGGACCGGTGGTGGTGGAAACCACGGCAACAACAATGAGCCCCCCATGAACCGCATTTGCCACCTCCTCCCCCGCTCACCCCAGAGGTGTTTCTCGCACAGTTGCTCGGAAGTCAGCGCAACACGAAACAGTCCCATAAGAACATGGAGGATTTTTTACGTACTATCGCCAACAATGTTCAGCGCGGTAACAATCAGGGTGGTGACATTGGGGTGAATCAGTATAGTAGCTTCAAAGATTTTATGGACACCAGGCCGCCAATATTCAAGGAAGCAACAGAACCACTCGATGTTGAAGAATAGATCAACACTATGGAAGATAAATTCCGTGTGCTGAGGATGACTAAGGTATTGAAAATTGAGTATGCTGCACATCAGTTGCAAGGACCAGCGGGAATGTGGTGGAAGCACCATCACAAAACCTTCCCTCCAAATGCTCAGATTATGTGGAGAGAGTTCGCTAAGTCCTTTCGTGAAGTTTATATTCCACCCGAGCTGACCGAGATGAAGTTGGGAGAGTTCTTAGCATTGAATCAGGGCACCAAGACTATGACACAATATTTGCATGCTTTCAATAACTTGTGTCGTTATGCTCCTGACATGGTTGACACTGATGCTAAGAGAATCACTAGTTTCAAGAGAGGACTCAATCCAAAGATGATGAAGCATGTGGGTACCAACACCCGCGCTAGATTCAATGACTTTATCAGTGATTGTCTCAAGCAGGAAAAGAACAACAACACCAGTACCGCAGCCAAGACTCGCAAGAGAGCCCTAGAAGGTGGTCTGTCCCAAGCAAGAGCACCTGCAGGAGGTCATCCTCCCTATCATCCATCGGCACCTAGCGCTAGGTTCAGGCCACCTCAACAGAGAGGTCAGAATTTCAGGGGACCACAGAAGCCTTACAAGATGGCAGTACAGTCCAACAAGACAGCCGCAACTGCGGTACAGGGCAGTTCCAAGGGAGTTGTGGGATCTGCTGGTATAGTAAGGGGACCCTACTACAATTGTGATCAACCCGGCCACTTTTCAAGGTTCTATCCTTATCCACCCAAGAAGAAGCAGCAGACCTATCCTGCTCGGGTGCATAGTATGACTGTGGATGAGATTCCTGAGGGAGAGCCCATAACCGCTGGTAAGTTTCCTGTCAACCAAAACCCTGCAGTTATTCTATTTGATTTTTGGATCATCGCATTCTTTTATGAGTCAAGCATTTGCATGGAAATATGAACAACTATGCACAGAATTGGGTTATGGTTACCGTATAAGTTTAGTAGGGGCTGATGTTTTGACCAATCGGATGGTTCGAGGGACAACCCTTGAATTAGGTAGCAGAAAGTTTCGAGTGAACTTGATAGTTATGCCTGGACTAGTTCTGGATGTCATTATAGAGATGAATTGGATGAAAGATTGGGGAGCAGTTATAGATACCAGAAGTCGGGTACTTACCCTTAAGGATCCCCTGGGTGAGGGTACTTTCCAAGTACCATTGCCTCAGAGAACAGACCTTATAAGTGTGACATGTGCTACTAAAGTCATTCCTATTCATCAGATTCTGGTAGTGTGTGAGTTTCCGGATGTATTCCCTGATGAGCTACCTGGTCTTTCGCCAGATAAGGATATTGAGTTAATCCCCGAAATAGCTCTGATTTCAAGGAGACCCTATCAGATGCCTCTAGATGAATTAGTTGAGCTGAAGAAGCAACTAGAAGAGTTATCGAAAAAGGGGTTTATCTGGCCAAGCAAGTCTGAATGGGGATGTCCTACCTTGTTTGTGAAGAAGAAGAAAGAGGGCACATTGAGAATGTGCATGGATTACAGGCCACTTAACGCTGTAACCATCAAGAATAAGTATCCCTTGCCTCATATTGATGTTCTGTTTGACTAGTTAGCTAAGGCTAAGGTGTTCTCAAAGATAGATTTGAGATTCATCATCAGATCAAGATTAGATCACAAGATATATCGAAAACTGCATTTTTCACCAGATACGGGTTGTATGAGTATCTTGTCATGTCCTTTGGCTTGACAAATGCTCCTGCATACTTTATGTTTTTGATGAATATAGTTTTCATGCCAGAATTGGATAAGTTCGTGGTTGTGTTCATTGATGACATTCTAGTGTACTCTAAGAACGAGAAGGATCATGAAGAGCATCTAAGAATTGTCTTGATCAGACTTAGAGATCATAAGTTATATGCTAAGTTTAGCAAATGCAAATTTTGGTTGAAGAAAGTTCCTTTCCTTGGTAACATTCTGTCAGAAAATGGAGTTTCAGTCGATCCAAGTAAGGTGCAAGAGGTTATGAATTGAAAGGCACCGACCACAGTTCTTGAGGTTAGAAGTTTCTTAGGATTAGCCGGTTACTATCATCATTTTATACTGGACTTCTTGAAGATTGTCAAGCCAATGACAAGTATGCTACAAAAAGATCACAAGTTTATGTGGATAGAGGAGTGTGAAGTAGCTTTCCACACCTTGCGGAAACTGTTGACCACTGCTCCTGTTCTAGTACAACCGGACATTGAGAAATCATTTGATGTGTTTTGCGATGCATCGAAAACTAGATTGGGCTGTGTTCTTATGTAAGAAGGAAGAGTCATTGCTTATGCCTTACGTCAGTTGAGAAAGCACGAGGGCAACTATCCAACACATGATCTTGAACTTGCTGCAGTTGTGCATGCCCTAAAAATTTGGAGACATTATCTACTTGGTAATGTGTGCAATATTTTCACAGATCACAAGAGTCTTAAGTACATCTTTACCCAACCCGAGCTAAACATGAGACAGCATAGATGGTTGGAATTGATCAAAGATTACAACTTGAATGTGCAATATCATCCTGGAAAGGCCAATGTAGTGGCAGATGCTTTGAGTAGAAAGTCACATTGCTTGAATGTGCAGCCATTACTTGAAGATGGGTTCAATCTGATGCATCCTGCTATGTTACATAGTATTCAGATTAGTTGCTCTTTGGAGAGTAAGATAATAGAAGGCCAGAAAACAGACAAGGGAATATTCCACATCAAAGAGAAAATAAAAGAAAAGTCGTCTAAGCACTTTAAAGTGGATGAACAGGGCATGTTGTGGTTTGACGACCATCTTGTGGTTCCCAAGGATCAAGAGCTTAGGAATAAACTCATGGATGAAGCTCACCTTTCTAAGCTATCTATCCATCCGGGAAATAGTAAGATGTATCAAGAACTGAGACCTCGTTACTGGTGGACCAAGATGAAGAAAGAAGTTACAGCCTATGTTGCCAGATGTGACACATGTTGTAGAGTGAAAGCTATTCATATGAAACCTGCTGGTTTGTTGCAACCTTTGTCCGTACCTAGTTGGAAGTGGGATGATATAAGTATGGATTTTATCTCAGGTTTGCCCACTACTCAAAAGGGACATGATTTGATTTGGGTGATTGTGGATCGTCTTACCAAGACCGCTCATTTCCTACCTGTCAAGATAACTTATCGACCACCTCAATATGCCGAGAAGTATATTGCAGAAATTGTGAGGTTGCATGGTATACCAAAGACTATAGTATCTGATAGAGGGCCATAGTTCACGGCTCACTTTTGGGAACATTTGCACAAAGGCTTGGGAACTAGTTTGATTCGTAGTACCGCTTATCATCCTCAGACAGATGGTCAGACTGAACGAGTGAATGCTGTTCTTGAGGATATGTTAAGAGCATGTGTGTTGTCTTCTAGGGGTTCATGAGAGTCATGGTTACCATTAGCTGAGTTTGCTTACAATAATAGTTATTAAGAAAGCATCAAGATGGCTCTATTCAAAGCTTTGTATGGCAGAAAATGTAGAACACCACTAAATTGGGTCGAGCCAAGAGAAAGAAGGTATTATGGCATTGACTTTGTAGAAGAGGCCGAGAAGAAAGTTCATATTATTCAACAAAATATGAAGGCGGCCCAATTGCGTCAAAAAAGTTATGCAGACAGAAGAAGGAGACCCCTTGTGTTTGAAGTTGGTGACTATGTTTATCTGAAGGTCACACCAATGAAGAAGAAACGGTTTGGAGTCCGAAGAAAGCTTGTCGCTAGATTTGTAGGACCGTACAAGATCTTGGAAAGAAGAGGTCTAGTAGCTTATAAGTTAGAGTTACCTGAGACAACGAGTACCGTCTTCCCAGTTTTCTATGTATCGTAACTCAAGAAGTGTTTGCGTGTTCCAGAGGAAAGAATAGAACCTCGGGGCATCAAACTCAAATCAGATTTGGTGTATCATGAGCAACCGGTCCATGTGCTAGACACTAAAGAACATGCTACTTAGAATAGTGTGGTGAAAATATACAAAATACAGTGGAATCACCATGATGAGGGAGATGCAACTTGGGAAATGGGAGAATATCTACAAAAAGCTTATGAAGATTTTTATAACAAATAGTTCATAACCCAAATCTCGGGATGAGATTTTTATAAGGGGGGAGGGCTGTAACACCCTGGTGTTATGCAAGCATTTAGGCACTACAAACCATGCATATTGTGCATCATCAAGCATCCTAATCATACATGCCTAATCATGTAAATAATAACTGAAACAATGCTTTGAAACATATGAAACATGCTCGTGAAACATGAATGTTGCATACACTTGTTTAGAGTTATTTTTGCTTTAATTATGCTTGCTAGGTTAGTAAAACATGTTTGGCTATAATTGTAAATCATCTAAAATTATTTAGCACAATTTTTGGAGCAAAGTTTGTATTCAAACTTTTGACAAAATATGCATTTGAAATTTTTATTGAAAATGGTCAAAAATCCTCCCTATTTAGCTTTTACTTCCCAATTCAAAATCTATGTAAAATTTTTAGTTGGTCCCTAAAGCAAAGTTGTAGAGGATTAAATTCTAAGCAACTTTTATTTTTGGGCCACTTTCAAAAGAAGTCATTTTCTTGCTCAAAATGATACTTGAAAACTGATATTTGAAAATTCATTGAAAATAGAATTTGAAAATTTGTTTCTCTCTTTTAACGGGCCGCCGCCTCACTTCTGGCCCATCAGCCAAAGCCGGCCCAGCAATCCTCGCGCGTCTGCGCCTTCGTCTTGGCCCAGCCCACCCCACGCGCTGTCCTCCTTCTTCCCCCGTGCGCGCGTACACGTCCGATCGCGTCAGGCATGCCGCGCCGCATGTCGAGCGCATGCCGGCGACGCTGGCCGGGTGGCATCCCGTGGCCCCCGCAAGCAAGCACGCCTCACCATTTTCAAGCCACCATAGCTCCGCTTCTCCCAGCACTTCTCATTTTCCTCTCCCGCGCTGCGTCTCTGCCTCGCCCCGCACCGAGCTCTGCTCGCGCCGCCATCGCCACCGCAGCCCCGCCGGCGAAATTGGCCGCCGGTGTCCCACCATTGCCCGCAATCGAGCACACGTCGCTCTACCTCGCTCTCCGACACCTGGTGCTCGCTGTAGGGACACCATTTGAGCAAGGTACAGCTGCCTCGCGTGTTTTCGCCGCCGTCGGTCATGGCGCCGCCGCGCTTGACCTCGCCGTGGAAGGGCTTCCCCCGTCCCTTCTCCATCCCCTTGAGTAACCTGCTCGGGTTTGCCATATTCTTGCGGACCCAGCACGCACGCCTGCTTGCCTGGACATGGCCGGCAACGGCCGTTGGCCCGCTGGCAGCGACTGCACCGCCGTGGCGCCTAGAACGCCGACGTGGTGTGGACGTCTCGCCTCGGCCGAGCTGGGCCAGGTCGACCTTGGGCCGGAGCCCTGAGCCGAGCCGTTGCCATTTCCCCTCTGCTCGGTTGTGCAGGCCGAAAGCGGCCGTGGGCCAGTCGTTCCCATGGGCCAGCCCAGTAGTAATAGGAAAATTGTTTTTGGTTTTTCTTTTATTATTTGAGAAGAGAAATACTTTGGAAAATGTTTGTGTACTCATTTTGGCTCCAAATTTGTTGAAACAAATTTTGTTGTGTTCCTTGTCACCAGATCTACATGATAAAAATATTGCATATCATTTTTTAGATACTTTTCTGTAGAGCTTTATTTAATTCTTGATATTGCTGATATCTTGTAAAATGTGTAGTAAAACCTATATGTATCAGAAAAATATGCTTCCAAGTTTGTTACTCTTCTTGTGTAATGTACTTCCTAGGAAAAATATATGCCATGCATGTCCTGTAGAAAAATTGTGAGATGTAGTTCAAGTGCCTTTAATGGCTAATTTTTGTTATTTTTGCTAGAGAGCAAAATTTGTATAAAACATGCATGTGATAATTTTTGTACAGTGATTATTTACTGTTTAGAACCTAGGAAAAATACTAAATCTGTTGTTTGACACTTTTCATAATACAAAGTATTTTCATGCTCATAATTAGGTCCAAGCTTGTCATTTTTGTGTAGGCTATTTCACTTATTCAAATGCCATAAAAATCTGATGGTAGACTAGTTAGGATAGTACTGTGCTATGGTAATTTTCTAAGATTTTTCTAAGCTATAAAAATAGATGTTGCTATTCAAACCTATTATTAATTAGGGTTTAATCAAATGTTGCTTTATGCATGATTAAGAAATTAGTGAAGCTTTGGTGTATCTTTGAAGTATTTGATGAGATGTGTTGACTTAGCATCTTAATAGTAGAAGAGAATGCAGTAGATGACATGTGCTTGTAGTACATGTTCTTGGATAATGTTGACTACCTTGCATGCAAGCATATTCATTGTGTTCATTTCATCCGATGCACCTTTTGCATAAGCACTTACGCACATGCATCATATAGGATCGCAAACCGAGAGCCCAGTCGTCATACCCGAGGAGCCCGAGGAGCAGCTCGAGGTGCAGCCGTAGGAAGTGACCGAAGTAGACGAGGAGGACGTTGAGGAACTTCTAGAGTGCCCCGATCACCGCCCGAGCTCCTTCGAGAGAGACAAGCCTCGGAGCATTTTTCTCCTCGGTTTACAATTATTAATTAAATGCTTTACTTTAATTGATGCATTACGTTCAGGAGTTGTTTGCAACCGTTGCTGCATTATACCTTGTCTACCTTTGTTATACTATATCCTTGTTACCCTGGTATCCACAGTCGAGTCAATGCTTAGCTGGCTTAGACTGGTAGAAGTCGGGTGATTTCCTGTCATCTGCGAGCTATAGATGGTTACCTAGATCTGCTTGGATAACTATGTAGTCTTGGTATAACTAAGTGTTAATTTGAAGTTGAGACCGGATGGAGACTTATAGAGTTTTGGACTATAGTGCTTTCCGTCTGTGTTGATTAAGGACTGACCATTGTTGGGCCTCAGGTCATGTTGAACGCATGTCTTACATTTAGCTAGCCGAATAAAGTACCTTTCGACCGTGAAGCTAGGAGATTATTCGGGCCGAGTAGATTGCCCGCAACGCACTGTACCAGAGCAGGTGTGGTAGGACATGGGGGCGCGATGATAAGACCAAAGGGTAGTCGGTCGGCCCCCGGGTACATGTGGTTCCTAGCAAACTCAAGATTTTCCTAGATAGTTGACTCGGTGACCGATACCTCACTTTAGCGGGTGAGTGAGGTTTGTGTAAGGAATAAATCACCAGCTGGTTAGGAATCGATTCGAATCGCCATCGCTCCTGGATAGTGAGCACTTGACTTGAGTGACTTCATCATAGTAATGATTGATGGAACACTTGAACAGTTATAATGAATATGACATTATGGAAGTTGTTAATGATCATTGGTTATCATTATTTGCTTAATCACATGCTTGCTCTAGTATAGGTGCAAATGTAGTCGACATGTTAATAATAATTAACTTGACAATAATGTTTTTGGAAAGGTTCTTGAAATGCTAAAAATGCCTCTTTTTGCAAATGAGTCAGCTACCCTACTATAAAGCCCTTCATAATCCTTGGTGTCACCTTATTTTTGGTTATGTCAGGTAAGTCTAGCTGAGTACCTTCTCGTACTCAGGGTTTTATTCCCACTTGTTGTAGATGGACAGATGTATTACGGCTACTGTATCAACTGCCTTTATTCTGCGATGGGTGATGCTTAGGACCATGGGCATGGTCATTCCTTACGTCTCATCTTATGCTTTTGTTGGAGATGATCATTAGCTGGCACTGTATTTGAACTCCGTGTGAGTGTGTGTGGTTTTGAATAAACGGCTTCCGCTACTTCTATTTGAACTCGTTTTGTAATAACTATGTTTAAACTCTGATATATCTGAGATGCGAACTTTTATGTAATATGTGATGGTGACCGCTAAACTTATTACGATCTTGGCTGGTATGTGAGTTGGTTTGAAATCCTTCGTGATTTCACGGACTACCGGGTTATACGGCTTAAGTTTGCTAAATCGTTTGCTCTGGCGGATGATTTTCTTACTTAATTTCGTATAATTGATCGGTTCTGTTACATTGATGATGATAAGATGTTCGTCGTTGGCTTTGTCAGGTTTGTGAACTCGATGAGTTATGTCATTGTTTGCTTGAAATCTATGAAATGGAACTTAGAGCTGATTGCAGCAGCTCAAAGTACTGCATGAATGTGGTGTTTGTGAAAAGTTTGTAATGATCATAGATTCGTCAACATGAATTGGTCGGTTTCAGCTTTGTATGTTGTCAAATAATGTACAGGCTAGAACCTCATTCCATTATGTAAAAATCAATTTGGTCAGTTACAACGGTATTGCACCAGGTTAACGATGGTGTTTACAATATAGCAATCGGAGATGACACTACACTATGCTTGATCATATTCCAAATTATAAGATGTTTTGGCTTTCTAATAAAATCATAGTTTTTACTATACACTTAGACTTAGATATACACTATGTCCAGATAATAATAAAAGCAATACACCTAGAAAAAACAAAACGTCTTATAATTTTATGCCATATTCGTTTCGTTGAAAAACTAGGCTGAAAAATATTATTCGCTGATTTGTTGTGAGAGAAAACATTACACTATGGCCGATAAGTTCAAACAAACAGGGCCTAAAATGGAGTGAGTACCATTGTAGGTGATACTCACTTTCCTTAGCTCAGGATGCTCTTAGGATTTTTTTTTTGTTTTTTCCCAGGTCACAAAGTTGTCGGGCTGATAGGTTTTACGGCTAAAAAGCTAGCTGATGTTGTTTTATTATGAGAGAAAAATACTATACTACGTCTGATAAGTCGAGCTGATAAGTTCAAATGATGAGGTCTTAGAATCCTTGGAGTACCCTCTTTGGTTGCTACAATTATCATTAATGACGTACATGATATCATCAAATAAAGTAAAAAGGCATACTCTTTTATCAAGATACACAGAGAAACAAATATGGTTGTTGATACTCTGCTAAAAAGGCAAGAACAGGCAAGCATCCCGAACTCATGCTTTTTCTCTTGCCAAGTTTTTGCGTGTTCTCCAACTTGTAGTATCAATTCTGTGCTAAAAAATATCGATTGGGGCAACACAATCCCCATCTCTCCATAAATGTTTATGGTGCAATGAGGCCTTAGACTTTTCTAACAAATAGTGAAGCTTTGGCAGATTCTAGAAGTTTCGGGAAATCTAGAAACGGGTAAGCTTTGGCGTAGCTGACCGCTGCCTGACCACGCCACCACCCTCGGCCGTCGGCTCGCTGAAATCGACTGTTCCCCCACCACTCTGTGTCGCGTCGTATGAAAGAATGGTAAAAACCGCATGTTGCAAGAGTATGTTTTAAGTGTTTCAGATGTATGTTGAAACGAACCAGGATTTTAAAACTTGAAATACCGGCTCTCTTGCCCCTCTGTGATAGTTCCAGGATACCTCAGCTATCACAGGCATACATTTTTCAGCTGATTACAAAGTCATACAACAACATAGTACAAAATAGAAAAAAAAACTAACCTAATAGAAGCTCTCTAGGCTAGGATCAAACAAAACACCGAGGTTCTACTCGTAACAGCGTAGCTTGGCGAATCTCCAATTCACGGGCATCCTTGAGTGTAGAACGCAAACCAACTACCAATCTCAACACCACTGCAAGTCAAGAAAACTGCACACCGCCAGATGTGTGCAGGTCATGGTCAGCACCAATGAGCTTTAGTGAAAAATAGAAAATAAAGGGATCTGACGATCCTAATAGTTTAGCTGTAGTTTGTATCCTTAGCGTATGCCGAAGCGTAAAAAATATAGTATATCTTCTCTAATTCCCAACCCATTCCCTCATTCTCAACATCCACTCATCATCACATCTCACATCTCACCTCTCATCATCCCTCACATCACCCTCATACTCTCAGTCTAAGTGATGAGGCAACCTCCGCATGCCCCTCATCTCAACGGCTTCAAGCCGGACCTATATTCAGGGAAGAGAAGCAAAGCACAAGAGAAGACTAGCGGGGTGAAACGGTTCACAGGAATGATCATGACCGAGATCGTGGCTATACGTATAGTTTTAACTTTGCAGAGTGTGTATAATTGTACCCAATAGGATCACCATCATCGACCGTGGCCACGGTCTAGGCAAACACCGCTCAAGAACTAGCACATTCCTCACCAGTCTGCCCCCAAGTGGAGTAGCATACAGCACGACGTATACACTTGGGATCGTGATTATGGTAGCCGGAAAACCCGTCGACATCCTTTTCACCGTGCTCCTAGAGGATACCCCTGTGCACCTCTCCTCCCATAGAACTGGCTTAGTCTGCACTAACTCAATAGAACGGGCCCCACCCATTCAGGGCCTATGGCATGCACGTTTAACATAGTCCCGTGTCCCAGGCATCAACCCACGACGATCCTTAATTGGCCAGAGCAAGCACCTTCCACCAATACCACATGGCCCACCTCTCACGGGTAGCCACCACCACACGTCTGTCACATCATATCCATCGTATCCATCAGAACCAAATCTGAGGCACTCCACGCACCAAGTGCACCCCTCCAGGGTAAATTCTCTCACTCCGGTCGATATCACCAAAGAAATAGGTCAAGGCAAGGAATATCTCTAGACTACTCAACCACCACCACCCACATGGGATTCAACGTTCCTATCGCACCAACCTACCATCTACCTCATGGGAAAGCCTCACGACAAACCCCGATCCACCAATCACATCACCAACCAACCATCACATCACATAACAAGGCATATGTGTAATTATGATGGAAAGTAAATGCAAGCAAGCAGGTAGGCAATATATAAAAGCGAGCACGAAGCTGGGTAATCAGGGTGAAGGGGTTTTCAATCAAGGCAATCAAGGCTCAGGCAATAGCATGCATCACATATACTAGCAAAATGAGTAAAGTAAAGCGCTAGCATTTCTACTTGTAATGCCTAATAGGTTTCTCTAAGATAAGGTGCTGCCATGACATCTGCGATGTTGAGGAAGTAGTGGTACACGCCTCCAGCAGTTGGGGTCATCCACCAACAGGGTTCATCACCTTCGGGTGCATCGTCGGATCCATCCGAGCTCGAGTCGTCGCTACGCGAGAAAATACCGAGAACGGCCACCAATAAGAAGCAATAAAACCACAACAAAAACCTAACTCAATTAGACACAAGGACTGCACTAGGAGGTAGATAAGGATCTTAGAAAAATTATGAAATTGGGGCTAGGGTGAATATTCTATGAATTTTTCAAGGCGGGTAGGGTATTCCGAAAAAAAACAAAAGAAGGAGAAAGGCTAGGGTTCGTTGGGCTATTTTGCATTGCTGCTGGCCCAAGAGGTATGAAGGGCACCCAGGCGCGGTTGGAGACTGGGCTGGACCAAGTGCTGCCGCATGGGCCTGAGGAAGCCCTAGGCGCGCGTGGGCTTTGGAGGCCCGATCTGGGCCGACACGGATCCGGGGCTTGGCCTACTGTTGGGTTGTCTTGGCCGGATTTGGTCTAGTGAGGAACAAATGAACAGGGCACCATGCTGGCCAGAGGCTCGACGAAACGCCAGACCGGCGGTGCGACGCGCCCTTCGCCGCTGCGGGGGTTGGCTAGGCGAGGATGGCTCAGGCGAGCAGCGCCTTAGGCGTGTCTGCACGGTGCACGCAGACTCCGTGCCGTGGTGTGGGATGCCTCCACGACGTCAAGCCGTGACGACGTCGCTGCGGCCGCGGCAGCGTTGTGCGAGCGCCCGTGGAGTGCACGGCCCGCGAAGGCGAGGCCGGACGGTTGAGGCGGCTTGCCGGCGACGCCGTGGGTCTAGGCTGGTGCAAGGTTAAGCTCAGCGGACTACAGCAGGGTGAGGCCACGGTGGTGATGCCGTGCTGTGCAGGTGCTCAGGTGGCGGCTTTGGCCATGGCATGGTCATGGCCAAGGTGGCCGCGCGCGGTGCGGTGGTGCTGCAGGCAGGATGAGGCGAACCCAGCGCTGATCTTGGGTTTGTGTGTGTCCATGCATGCCCAGCGGGTGTCCGGCCGAGGCTCCAAAGAGTTAGGCGTGGCGTGTGCAACACCCTTGTGTTACGCCCCAAATAAATTACTAAACCATGTTATGAGCATCATATTTACGTGATAATGCATGTGATAAAATGAATAAATGAAGTATTGCAACCTAAAATGATCAATAAAAATGCTAAACCAGAAGCTATTCCATAACTCATGTAATTATCAAGTAGGGTTTTAAACCAATTTTTATTTAACAAAAATACTATAGAATATCTATATAGCACTTAAATAAAGTTTGTAATATGAACTTTGCAGATGACAATAAAATCCTTGCTGTGGAAAAATAACATTGCTACCTAAAATTTCTAATAGCTTAGAAATGCAACTTGAAATCAAGTTCAACTAAAAGACTTAGAATATTTTCAAGTTTATAAACAGCAAGACAATGCAATGTTTAGCGATTTATTTTGTGAAATCGAGTTAGGAGATGGTGTCGTGTTTTAGCTCGGATTGGTAGTCTGATATGCTCTCTTGAGCATGGTGAAGATGGTTTAGGCTCAAGAGTAACCGTTTAGTTGTTATAGACACATTAAATTTTGTGCGCGACACGTTCTTGGATTGGTTGGTCGGGTGGACGCGGTCACCACATCCCAGGAGTGCGACGTCCCCACACTGGCTCGCCTCGCGCGAGGTTGCTGTCACCGTGGCGCCGTGCGGCGCTGTTGCTGCTCACACGGCCGAGTGGCGCTGCCGCACTGCCGACCCGCCTCGTGCCGTGACACAGCCGCTGCCGCTGCCGTCGCATCGTCGTCTCGTCCACGCCTATCCGTTGTACCTTTACCCCGCCGATGGACCGGTTAGATACCGCGCGCACGTGGTCGAGCTCGCCGTCGCAATGCCATTTATGGCACTGTGGCCCCACGGGCCATACCGGTCGTGGACGCGCGCGCTTGTTCGTAGCGTCTGCGTGCGTGCCTCCCTGATCACACCGGCCATGTCCTGCCAAGGCGAGCCCGAGCTGAACCCACCTGTTGCGTCGCGTCTCTCTCTCTCTCTCTCTCTCTCTCTCTCTCTCTCTCTCTCATGTCGCCGTCGGAGCCGCGCCAGCACGTTAAACATCGAGTGATCATCTCCATTCAATTCAGCACGTCTGCGGCTTCACCATCAAGTTCTCCAGCTGCCCAACCCCACCTAGCCATGAAGCACGCACTGCCAAGCTCCAATTTGGCGTTTTCCCGCCGCCGTGCCGATAAGGCCACGTCCTATCGCGGACGAGGGCAGCCCCCCTACCGTCCACCCGATCCAATTCACCTGCATCACTAGCTTAGCCTTACCTCCCACTTCACCTTGCACATATCAGCGGAACCGCTATTGCCTCCTCGTCGCTGCTGAAGCGACCATGCCACTGCGGTGTGCTACCGCAAGGCTCGGCCACCCGTGGCCACCCCACCTCCGCCATCCTCCACCCCAACCATCACATCGTCCTGGTCCATGGTAGCCTCTTGATGCTCACGCGCAGTCAGTTTGGTTCGTAGCAGCCTAGCTCATCGGAGCGGGTGTGCGGCCGCCGTGGACGGTCGCGCGTCGCTGCAACTCGCTCTAGCGCGTCCCGCCGCCCTACGTTGCTGCTTGGTGTACGTGGTTGGACCGTAGTTGAACGTTGGCCCGACCGATGGGCCAGCGCGAGACCCAAGTGGCCGACGCAGCCACGCTGTGCCACCGCCCGCCGCGCCGTCGTGCGCTGAGTCCCTGGGGGTGCACACAGGTGAATTAGAGAAAGGTCGGGGGGGTTAAGTGAGAAGTCTTGTGAGAAGGAAAAATAGCATTAGGACTTAGTTATAATTCAGGAGAAGTGTGAGGTCTATTTTGCAAAAGCGCCAGCGTGTGCGGGACTCCACCATCGTGGGCTGTCTCGCGCGTGGGCTGGCATTGCATGGGCCGCGCGTTGTGGGCCGCGCAGAAAATCCGTTTTCTTTTTCCAGGGGATTAGTAAATAGTTTTCTAATTTAATTTATGAGTTGATCTTTGGTAATTAATATAAAATCATGTAGGTGTCTAAAAATTGTGAAATAAATTTTGTTAGGTTTCTAAAATTATGATCTTGGTGTAATTAATGTATACATATACATGTTGATACTATGGGCTATTAAATCATTTGAGAGTGCTCAATATTATTATGTTAAATATTGTAGAAATTTTTGTGGTAAATTGGTAATAGCTTTAGTCCTGAAATTTTTATGGTAGCTTCGTTGTATTATTATGTGCTCACTGTAATTTTTATAGCCTTATAATTGACTAAGCATTAGGGTAGTTAAATGCTCTTTGTTTCAATATACATTAAATCATTAGTAGAAATAAAGATATATCATTAATTTGTAAAACTAGGTGCTTGTTAGTTGAACCCAATACTTTGCTAACTAAAGATGATAATTAGCTTAGTACCTTAGTCATTAGAGCTAACTTAGTAGCTTAGTATGTGTATTCTTATTTTAAGAGTTGCTATTACCTAAATGCTAAGTGTTGCATCATCATCGCATGCATGAAAAGAATGAGTTGGTGGAGATAGTGACCACAGACGATTGTGAGTTCGAGGAGATCATCGAGGAGTACGAGGAGAAGATTCTCGTGTAGCAGGAGGTTCCAGAGCCACCATCGACTGACTCGACTGACACGGGCGTCTACCCAAGGCAAGCTCCGGTGCATAACCTTTTTTATAATCACTGTATATATATGTTATATGCATTTACGTTACAGGAATCTTATGAAAACCACCTACATAGATATAACTATCCTATGAGTCCTATTAGTATAGGTTCGAGTAGTTGCTATGCTTAGGTTATCAGTAGCGTGAGTAACTTATCATTGCTCACAATAGGTGATTAATATAATTACTCTCATTATAAAATGTTGAAAGGAAGATGGAGACGGGTAGGGATATGGTATGGGTTTTGGTGGGTGTAACAAGTTGTGTCCTACAGCCACGGGGCTTAGCTTGTTTATACTATTTTCCCCATCTGTGTCGATTGAGGATCATCCATTGTTGTGGATGATAGTTAGGTCATAGACTTATTATTCTGAGCACATACTTGCTTATGAGAGCGAGAAGGCTCGTTACGCTCTTATCATGGGTTCTGGTTCTTTTTGGACCGATTGATTGGAGTTGGGGAAAGGTAGAGGTCTAAGCACCATGTTGAGATCGGGTCTCAAGTGTAGGGGCTTGGAGTCCAAGTTTGGACGAGGACCTGTACCCTGTGATAGGAGTGGAATGGGTTGGTCTTATTTATGCCTGGGGTACAAACAGGGCGTGTGTTTTAGGGTACCCAACTGGGATACATTGGTTCGCGAATCACCATTTCTGTGAGATGGTATGACTTGGCTATGATCTAGAAACGTAGTAAGAAGTGGAATATGAAAAATGGTAAAATGGTTATCATTGCTCAACCCTTGGTTGAAGGTAGTACATGTGCTTACCTAGAATGGTTAGTTAATGAAGTAATCATGACTGCTAATTAAACTTGATCTTAAGGACGTACTTCTAGTAATGCTTTTCGTAAACAAGAAGAAAACAACAAACTCATATTGCCTATCATACCCCTTGAAGTTGGGAAACTATTCTCACTAGTCGGGTAAGTTTTGCGAGTACATTGTGTACTTAGGGTTTATTTTACCCTGCTGCAGGTGCAGCTTGAGGAGTAACTCTTGTGTGGAGGATTCTTCTAGTGGGCATAGACAAATCCTTATATCATTTTTGCTAGATGTTTATTTTCATTTCACTATTTAATTATCGCACTCTGAACACTGGTATTGTAATAAATAATTTTTAAGAACTCTTGTATAAAATGGACTAAGTATTGTAAGCTCATACTCATTATTAGATTCTAAAGATAAAATGTGGATTGATTTCAGTTCTTCCATGGGGAGTGCTCGATAAAACTGTCTAGTGTAGCTAACTTTCAGGGTGCTTAGTGTCTAGTGGTAGACGAGCGTCTCTGAAAGTGTGTTATTTTGGGCGGTTATGCCACAGCGTGTCCGCTAGGTGTGTGCGGCATGATGGTGACCGTGCGTGTGCTCATGTAGGGAAGACGTCGGTACGAATGCTGGTACAGGCTTCATGGCAGCGGTTCGCTCAGCGTAGGCAGGGACCGGTGCAGGCAGAGTATGTGTCTATGACCCGTGGTAGGGTTGACAGCCGACGAAGCCGTGGTGTGTCCATAGCAACGGGAGCCAGCTGGTTCAGTAATGTAGGAGTAGGCGAGGTCGTATGGCGATGCTGACATTTTGGGTCGATGAGGCACCGCCACTGTTGGTCCGGCGTCGATGTGATCCCGAGCTGCGACTCACGAATGGGGCATCGGTAGGCAGAGGAGGCTTCCAAGGCGATGAAGGTGGGAGCTTGGCCATGGGGAGGGCTTACCGTGGGCTCTAGGGTGGCACAAACAGAGACGGAATGACTCAACGCGGCATCGAAGCTAGGTCACGATCGTGGCGTGGCGAGGCCATGGAGTCACCGTGGTCGCGTGTCTCGATGACGCGTTTGACATTACGGGGCGTCTCCAGCAGAGCACTAAGGAAGGCTGTAGGAGGGAAACTTGCCGGCATCGAGGGCCAGGGCAGATAAGGTGTAGCTCAATGGTGTGAAAGGAGAAAGGAGACGCCTTGGCATGGATGGGCTCACCACTGAGCTTGCAGGCAGGCGGGGATGCCTGATGTCGAGAAGGTTCAGGGTCATGGTGAGGCGGTGACATCGTGCGCAGAGAGGACGTTGGCTCGGTGAGGTCGAAGTGGCTCTGCCCGAGTGAGGAAGACCCGAATGCTCCTCAGCAGGCGTCGCGTCGTGGCTGGGGTAGGTGAAAGCTCTAGTTTGGTTTTGGTGAATTAATGAAACCCTAAGTGCTAACCTAGTTTACCAAGTGATCATGAGATATGTAGCACATTCCAAGTGGTGAAGCAAATGAAGATCATGCCATGATGATGGTGATGCCATGGTGATGATCAAGTGCTTGGACTTGAAAAGAAGAAAGAGAAAAAATAAAAGGCTCAAGGCAAAGGTATAAATGGTAGGAGCTATTTTGCTTTAGTGATCAAAACACTTAGAGAGTGTGATCACATTTAGGTTCGATAGCCGTACTATTAAGAGGGGTGAAACTCATATCGAAATGCGGTTATCAAAGTACCACTAGATGCTCTAACTCACTGCATATGCATTTAGGATCAAGTGGAGTGCTAACACCCTTGAAATATTTGTGAAAATATGCTAACACATCTGCACAAGGTGACACACTTGGTGGTTGGCACATTGGAGCAAGGGTAAGAAACTTCACCAGCGAAGTGTTCGCCCGTAGAGTGCGAACAATCCGATGGTGCCACCGGCACCATAGACAGAAAAGACGGAGGTCACTGTAAGTGATCGGACGCTGGTCTTGGTTGGACCGACGCGTTCGGTCAGTGGCAGCTAAGGGCGCGCAGCGTTGGTCTCTGACCGGACGCTGTGTCACTTAGTGACCCGATACTAGAGGGCTGCGTTTGGTCCCGCTGACGTGGTAGTACATAGAGGAGACGTCGAGTGACCGGACGCTGGAAGAGTCCGGTCGAGCATGATCGGACACGTCCGGTCGTGAAAAATCGTTTCTGGATGCTTACTAGAAAAGACCGAACGCTGAGGTCTAGCATCCGGTCACTTCGTAGCAGAGATGGGATACATGGCACGCATCGCGTGATCGGACGCTGAGGTTCAGCGTCCGATCGATATGATCGGAGCATCCGGTCACCCCGTATTGTGCCCAGTGAAGGGGTACAACGGCTCTATTTCGTGGGGGCTTCTATTTAGAGACTTTTCCCTGTGTGCCCTTATAAAAGATCGTAATCCCCTGTGTGCCCCTGAAAAAATTCAGCGGTCTTCAGCGCCACTACTCCCAACTTTTTCGTGTCATCCATGCCACTTCCGTCAGTTTGGGCTCTAACGCCGTTAAACTGCAGGTGTGAAAAGACGAAAATGCCCTTAAGTTCAAATATGTTATTAATTTTTTTTGAGCATCTTAACGACTTCAAATGAAAAAACTCAAAACTAGAAAGTTGTAGATCTCGTCGAGATCTATAATTTTTATATAAATTTTTTTTTCATTTAATTTTACAAAAAAAATATGATTTGATATGATTAATATATCTTAGAAAAATCATATTATTTTTTTGCGAAATTAAATGAAAAAAAAATATATAAAAATTATAGATCTCGACGAGATCTACAACTTTCTAGTTTTGAGTTTTTTCATTTGAAGTCGTTAAGATGTTAAAAAAAATTAATAACATATTTGAACTTAAGGGCATTTTCGTCTTTTCACATCTACAGTTTAACGGCGTTAGAGCCCAAACTGACGGAAGTGGCATAGATGACACGAAAAAGTTGGAGTAGTGGCGCTGAAGACCGCTGAATTTTTTCAGGGGCACACAGGGGATTACGATCTTTTATAAGGGCACACAGGGAAAAGTCTCTTCTATTTAAGCCCCATGGCTGGCTCAAGCTCACTCTCTTGGCCATTTGCATTGACATAGCAACCTTGTGAGCTTAGCCAAAGCCCTCCTACTCATCTCCATCATAGATTCAACATCTTTGTGAGATTGGAAGAGAATCCAAGTGCATTGCTTGAGTGTTTGCACCTAGAGACACTTGGTGTTCGTGTTTTGCTGTGGGATTCGCTTGTTACTCTTGATGGTTGCCACCACCTAGATGGCTTGGAGCAGCGAGGATCGTCGAGCGGAGGTTAGTGATTGTTTCTGGCTCCGATCGTAGTGATTGTGAGGGGTTCTTGACCTTTTTCCGGTGGAGAGCCAAAAGGTACTCTAATGGATTGCTTGTGGCTTGTGTGATCCTCATTTTATGTTGGTTGTGCGGTACCCTATCGAGGGTTTGGCGTGTGATGCCAATTAGTGCGTGAACCTCCAAGTGAGTGAATCATCACAACGAGGAGTAGCTTGCCGGTAAGCAAGTGAACCTCGGTAAAAAATCATTGTGTTCATCATTTGATTCCGAGGTGATTGGTCTTCATTGGTATTCATTCTTGTGATTTATTGGCTTCTTCCTCGACACGGCGGTATAAATAAATTGCTCACTCTCTTTATATTACCGCAAACTAGTTGTCAAGCTCTTTAGTGTAGCTAGTTGTGAGAGCTTGTTAGTTTGGTTAGTGTGGCTCTTTAGTTAGTCTTTGAGAGTACATTAACTTAGTGTAGTGCCATAGCTTTTATATGAATAGAAACTATACAAACTAGAATTATGGTAGGTGGCTTGCTACTTTGGTAGACTAGCATAACACTTGCTTCGCCTCATAATTATCTAATTAGTTTATTAAGTGTTGTTGCACTTGCTTCGTCTCATAATTATCTAACTAGTTTATTAAGTGTTGTTGTAGAAATTTTTAATAAGCTATTCATCCTCCTCTCTCTCCATTAGGACCTTAGCCTCGAGGCAGTGCCGCGTCGCAGCCACGGCCGGTGCGCTTACGGCGGTAGCTACCACGCGACGCGTCATAAGGCTTGGTGAGGCAGCGACAGGGAGGGGGGCTCCGTGGCGGCTGGAAAAGGGAGGTGGCGAGGGAGATGGCTAGCTGGGGTTTCTTATTGCCCGACGCTAGGGTTCTAGGTGACAAGCGTGCTGTGGACGGCGGCGATGCTCGGCGTTCGTGCCACCGGACGCATGGTGTTCATCCAAGCTGGGAGCGGTTTGTTGGCTCAGAAGGTTCTCGAAGAGGGCTTTGGATGCGGTCAAAGGCACCCGATAATCACGGTGTGGGCGCGCGGCTTACGTCGTGAGGTCCCAGCCCCTTGTCCTTGTTGGGCGTGGAACGACGGAGAATGGAGATGGCAGGTGAGGAGCCGAGCGGGGTCACAGATGTGCCGAGCGCTCACGACACAAGGGGTCCTCTTGAAGCTTCCTCTAGGGGCTATGTCGTGGGCCCATGGCCTCATCCGAGTGCTCGATGCGGACAGCGATGGAAAGCAGCGGAGGATGGGCAAAAAGCAGAGGAAGACGACGGCTTTGGGACAGAAAAGTAATGGAGCGATAGCGGGCGTGGGCGTGTTCGCACGAGACGGAGGGATACGGCTCCTCCTCCGATCTTCTGGCTATCAAGTGGGTCCCATGCATAGGAGCATGCGTACGTGAGAGGAGCCCGAGGACAGCAACGCGCGCTGCGTACGTGAGCAGGGAGCGTCGCTTCCCAGCACTAGCGGCGGTGGCTATCCCAGGGAGCAGGCGCTCCTAGGGTTTGGAGGTGCGGGGCGCTTGGGCTCCAATGGACTAGCTAGGCCAGAGAGAGTGGGAGGCGATGGTGGGCCATGGGGTGAGGGGCAGGTTGGGCCTGGGGTGGTGGAAAGGGGAAGTCGGAATGGGATCCATGATTCCTAGGCCTAAAGGGAAGAGAAAGGAGCACGGGCCTGCGAAAGGAAGGGGAGGAAAGGAGGCCGGTTGGGCTAGATAGGAGTGACGCAGACTGGGCCAGAGTTGGCCTGATGGTTAGGAGGTAATGGTGAAAGGACTTCCAATTAACTCTAGTGATTTTAGGAGAAGAAGAACTACCTCCAAGCACAACAATCACAATAACCAAATCACACATGCGTCTTATAATATATGTGGTGCACCAATTTATTGGTAATCCTTATTTGAAAGGATGAGTGAGGTTAGGGTTTTGAATTTGGGATGGGAAAGGAAAAAAGTTGACTTAAGTTGACCTACATTTACATGCAACATACGTTCAAGCAAAAATTTTAAAAAGTTGGGATTTTTCTATTACACAGAAACACGGGATGTTACATATGTTGCAAGTATTGTATATCGATGTTGCAAAAGTAGATCGTGATGTTGCACATGTTGTAATGGCTATACATATATGTTTCAAGTGTATGTTCTAAATGTTTCATCTATTCCAGACGTATATCGCAAGTGTTTTATCTGGGTGTTGTATGTACATGCATGTAGCAAACATATGTCTTATAAGTATGTTTATATGTGTTTTATCTGGATGTTGCATATGTTTGCAATGGTTTTCAAATATTTTTCAAGTGTTTTTGTAAGGGTTTTAGACGCTTGTTTCAAGTGTTTCGTCTGTCATATTTTGTATGTTGCAACTATTGCATCTGATTGTTTATTAAAAATAGATCGGGTGTTGCACATAGGATGCGTGTAGGAAGTAGCTGGAGGCACGGGCGACGTTCAGGGCAGCATGGGCGACATCCAGAGCGGCGCAGGCGCACTACTAGTAGCTTGCTCGCAAGCCCAACGCGTTAGGTGCTCGGTCGTTTCTTGTGTGGCCCGCTAGCGTCCGAATCAGACGTCCGGCGCTAGCAAATCCACAACTAAGGGGGTGTTTGGATCGAGGGACCAAAGTTTCGTCATTGTCATATCGGGTCTGAATGCTAGTTAGGAGGACTAAACATGAGTTAATTATAAAACTAATTACATAGAGGGAGACTAATTTGTGAGACGAATCTATTAAGCCTAATTAATCCATCATTAGAACATGTTTACTATAGCACCACATTGTTAAATCATGAACTAATTAGATTTAATAGATTCATCTTGTAAATTAGTCCTAATCTATATAATTAGTTTTGTAATTAATCTATATTTAACACTCTAAATTAGTGTCTAAACGTCAAACCTCCAACGTGACAGGGACTACCAGAACCGAACACCCCCAAAGCTTTACCTATCGGAAAAAAACGAATATCTTTTCCTGATAAAAGTATAAAATAAAATTGGGTAAGCTAAAATGATATCTTCTCCTGAATGAAAGTAAAAAAGGTGAAATCTAAAATAATGGGTAAGCTTTCCCGTGCAAAAAATGATTCTTCAGAAAGTAAAAAAAGAAAAAGAAAAAAATAGAATGGAAAATTGGCTGGATTCTGCCCGTGACTGTGGGTCCAACCCCGAGCCGTGGAGTGGAGGCCGATGCTTCTCCTATATAACCAGGTGCCGGCGCCTCCTTCCCCATCAAGCATTCCTTTGCTCTTTGTTGCATTTCTGATCTGCAAAGAGAATCCCCATCTCAAGGTAGCTCGTGGTTTAGGGTTCGAGAGGCGGCGAAGATGTCGACGCCGTGGTGGGACTCGGACTGGAAGGACCGCTCCGGGCCAGAGTACCACGCTTTCATGAGCAACCTACCCTACAGCACCAACGAGGGCTCCCTCAAAGATGCCTTCTCCTCCTATGCCCCCCTCAACGCCGATGTGAGTGTCTATTCTTGACAGATGGCTTCATCGATTTGTGTACACTGATTGATTACCTGGTCCCGTGTTGTCTTGGATAAATCTACACGTGTTTGGGCGTCGTTTTCTAGTCTTGGATGTTGTTCTCTAGATCTTGGTTGGTCCCTGTCTTGGCACGTGTTTTGGATCTGTGTTCCCCTATCTCCAACGCTAATTTTTAACCTATTTATTAGATGTGCCCATCTGCAGCTGTTTTCCCTTTTGGAGTTCGTTTGACGGGGTTGTTTAAATCTAGGGACTATTAGTCTACGTTTAACACTCCATGCATATGTCTAAATATTCGATCTAAATATTCGATGTTATAGAGACTAAATTTTAGTGGAAATACCGATTAAAAGTTCTATACTTCAATTAATTTTGACCCGATCGTTTGGATCTGTCCCCCTGCACATGTCGGTTTTAGATCTGCTGTTGTTTCTCCTTTTGCTTCATCTGCTAAATACTACTGTAGTAAAGTTCTAAATTAATTTTGGTCCGAACGTTTAGATCTGTACTTGTTTCTAGGGCAGTTTGTTCATTTATTTGGATACACAATACTGTATCGCGGCTAACATCTGCACTTCATTTGCAGGTGGCGTATGATCCTGACACGGGGAGGTCCCGTGGCATCGGGTTCGTGCAGTTCGATGACAAGGAGTGGATGGACAACGCCATCCAGGGGATGAACGGCCAGCAGGTCGGTGGCCGAACCATCTCCGTCAGTGAGGCGAACCAGCGCCCGCGCCGCTGGAGGGCGTGAGCCGCCGAGCAGGCCGGCGTCTGGCCAGCGGCCGCGGTCAGGGCGTCAGGCAGGCTTACGGCGGGCCAGTTATCATCACCCTTATCGTTTGTTAGCTACTATATCAGTAATGTCTAGTCCTCTATCGTTCCAAGTTTAGCAATTATCGTTTGTCTAGTTAGTGTCGTTGGATGGAACTTGATGGTGCTAAGGTATTTGTTGCCTTTGATGGTGCTAAGGTGGTCATCGTTGGCTTTGTCATGCCTGTGAACTCGACAAGTTATCAATGGAACTAATCGCATATTTGTGTCCTGGCGTATGGGTCTTTGTTTTAAGGATTAAGTCCATTTTTGGCCCCCTCAACTCTCATGTCGGTCTAATTTTGACCCTAAGTACAAAACCGTCTGGTCCAGGCACTGGAACTTTCAAACCCGTTCAATTTGTGCTAACATGTGCCTGGTTTTGACTCACCACGCTAGCATTGACGGCCACGTAGGACGACCACGGGCGTCAAAACACAAGACGGCCCGCTCAACTCTATCTCTCCCTCTCAGTTTCTCTCCCCCGAACCCTAGACGCCGCTGCCGCCTCCATCGCCATAGCCGCTACCGCATCCTCTCCTCTGGTGCCTCCGCGTCCACAGAGTCCTCTGCCACCGCCTTCACAGTCATATATGGCGACCTCAAGCGGATCCAACCGAAGTTTGGGGACCCAAGAATCGCAATGGCGTCGCCATGGCGATTCGTCCTCACCCATCCCCTATCGTGAAGGACCACTGGAGTATACCCCTACAGTGCTATGCAAATACGGTGGAAAAGCTGCTAGGTTCATATCTTGGAGTGATTTGAACCCAGGATTGCGGTATATGAAGTGTGCACGGGCTCATGTAAGTTATTCTCTTCGTGATTCATAGTCTGTAGATGCATCAGTGATTGAGTGTGTTTCTGATTTATTGGTTATTGGTTTATTTCATAGGATGGTGGTTGCGACTTTTATAGTTGGGTGAATCCGCCAAATAGTAGTTTTAAGAAGCAACTTCTGCTTGATTTGCGAGATGCAATGAAGTATTGGAAGCATACAACTGGAGTAGCTGAACAGAGTTTGGAAGATGCAAGAATAAAGACTGCAAGACTCTTGGAAGATGCAACAAGGGAGAATCAAAGGTTGCAGCTTCAGCTAGAAGGCACAAGGGAGAATCAAAGACTGCAATTTGAGTTGGAAGGCGCTGTCAGGTACAATAAAGATAGATGGGCCATGTTTGTTGCAGCCTAGAGATATGTGGCCATTATGCAAGCTGAATTGCAGTTGGGAGCTGAATCTAGAGTTGAGTTAGAGGTGAGGATAGGGACATTGGAGAAGGAGAGGAAGTTCTTGTTTGGTGCTCTATTTGTGTGTGTAGGATTAGTGGTTGCTTCCTGGATGACATGGATCATGTAAGTCAATGTGGTGTTAGCCTTAGTGTAGTTGTAGTTGTAGTTAGTAGGATCCATGTTGGTACTAGAAACCTGTTGGTACTATTATGGGTTGTGTATCAGCTTAATGCATGAGCATAATGCTCTGGACCATGTATGAGTATCAGGTTAATGCTAATATCCTAATGTTTTAGTGAAATATTTCAGTTGCATGAATCCTTTTATATGTGTAACTAGTGAGCTTTGTCAAATTTTTTATGGCGTCTGCACAAAGAGATGACTACAGTTCAATACAACACATGTCATTCAATTGGTGATTAACACATAATAAACAGGATCACAGATCATAACAGGATGTCATTCAGTTCAGGTTCAGTGATTAACAGGATGTCATTCAGTGATTAACACATAATAAACACAAACACATAACATCAAGTTTATTACAATAGTTTAGGTTGCACACACACAGACTCATGAAATTTGACACATACATGAAGTTCCAGATAGCATAGATAACACACAGACACAAACACAGACATGGGCTCAAGGATTTGGGCCTGTCAGTAGTAAGGTAGAAGGAGTGGCTCCCTTATGATCAGGTGCACTTGGTCTTCCTTCCTCTGGATAAATCTGCTTGGGTGGTCCTACAGCTGACACAACAACCTTGGAGGTAGATGCACCTAAAATTTAGAGGCTTGCTTTACAGTGCTTTCTAGAAATCCCTGGTATAGTGGCCTCTAGGGTGACCTTAGCTCGAGCCCCTTCCTTCAGCATTGTCTTCACTCTTGCTAATGACTTCATAACTTTTTGCCCATCCTGCAAGACAAAGGAAGTATGTAACTAAGACAAAGAAACTATATTACTATTAAGGATGACCACATGGAATAAACAATTAAACTTACATTGCGGTCAACAGATGACTGAGAGCAATGTCTTTTGCTACTAGCAGTAGTAGATGAAGGGCATGACTTCTTTTTTGAAGTTGTTCCTCTACCAGACTATGATGCACCACCACTTCCTTTAGCAGACTATGATGCACCACCACTTGTATTACTAGAACCTATCCTCCTGCTACAAGTTGTCCTGTTGTGTCAAATCCCTTTACATACTCTACACCTTATAGTTGTTCCTTTCTTAGATAGCTTACCCTTAGGTGGCTTCTTCTTCTCCCTATCTTGCCTTTTCCTCTCCTTCTTTGGTCTTCTAGACATCCTTACATACCTGGGGGCAATGGCTTTTCTCTATTTGATACTGGCCAGAAGGCCTTGCCTTCCACTGGTTGCAGGCAGTGTGCATATGTCTTGTTGTACTCCTCAATAGAGTAACACTTGGCTATGAATTCTTCTAAAGGCCTGGATGCATAGTAGATGTAGGAAATAGCATGAGGACAGGGCAAACCTGACAACTGCCAGAACCTACAGGAGCAAGTTCTCTCATCCAAATTCACAGTGAATATGTGATCTTAGTAGGTTACTTCATAGCAATTGTTGTCATTGCTAATAGCATGGCAGAACCCACTAGCTGTGACATATGTCGTCAACTTCTTGTAGGTGTTTGGACAGATGAGACTTGTCCACCTTTTTGCCTTGTTCTTGTTCTCATGGATTATTACCATAACTTGGCGCCTTATACCTTCAAGCATACTTATGATTGGAAGGAACCTTGCTTTTAGAATCCTGTGGTTGAAGCACTCACACATGTTGTTGTCCACAGAATCACAGAATGACCCAATTTTGAACCATGCTCTACTCCCATGCTCAGGATTAGTTCTCAAAATAGCATCAACCCCATGTGGTGTCTCTTCCCTTAGCTTGTTCATGTTGTAGTTGAATAGATTCATTGATGAAGACTTTACACATCTCCAAAAAAGCTTATGATACTTCTTGTTAGTGAACTTCTTCCTCTAGTTAGCATAGATATGCCTGGCACACATCCTATGCTCCACCTTAGGTGCCCACTTGTTTACAGCATTGATGAGCCCCTTCTGTTGATCAGAAATGAATACCCAGCCATCACCATCACCAAACTACAGGTCAGTGCTCAGCAAAGATGAGAAAAAGTCCCAGGACTCCTTGGTCTCCCTCTCTACAACTGCCCATTGAAAGGGTTGAGATGGCGACTAGAGGGAGGGTGAATAGTCCTTTTTAAAGCTTAATCACGTCGGCTAACCGAAACAAGTGCGGAATTAGAACTATCGGTCTAGCCAAGACTACACCCCTCTATCTATGTTCACTAGCACCTTGCAAAGATACTAATCAAGCAACAAAGGTGTCGGACTAGCTAGAGCTCTCCTAACCAATTCTAGGAGCAAGGTCACACAAACCTATGCCACTAGTACTTTAAGCAACAAGGGAGCTCCTACACATGCTAGTAAGTAAAAGCACAAAGCTAACTAAGTTCACTAGCAATGCTTAATAATAAGGCAACCAATGTCCAATTAGAGAGCGCAAATACTTAGCTACACAAACTAAGCAATGTGACTAACAAGGTTACACAAACCAAATTAGCCACGCACGGGAGCTACTTCTATGCTACACAAGCAAGAAAGTAACTAGTAAGCTACACAAGCTAACTAATTACAAGAGCAACAACACAAGCTTAATGTATATGAAAATAATTGCAAGCTTGTGTAACAGGGATGCAAACTAATAGGAAGAACAAGGTTGACACGATGATTTTTCTCCTAAGGTTCACGTGTTTGCCAACACGCTAGTCCCTGTTGTGTCGACCGCTCACTTGGTAGTTCGGCGGCTAATTGGCATCACCCACCAAGCCCACACGTCAGGCGCTGCAAGAACCTACCCATGGAAGTGAGGGTAGCTCAATGACACGCTTTACTAAAGTTGCTCTTCGCGGCTCCTGTGGGGCGAGCACAATGCCCCTCACAAAGCACTTCTCTGAAGCGCCGCACAAGCTTCTTGTGAGCTTCCACAGAGACCACCACCAAGCCATCTAGGAGGTGGCAACCTCCAAGAGTAACAAGCACCACCGGCTTGCAACTCAATCACCTAGTGCCACTCGATGCAACCTCACAATGCAATCATACTAGAATCGCTCACTCATATAATCAGATGATCACTATGAAGTATGTGTGAGATGGAGGGCTCCCAAGCACTCTCAAGCATGGACACAAAGTCCCCCAAGGTGCTCAGCACCAGCCATGGCCAAAAGCCACTTCTATTTATAGCCCCAAGGGCTAAACTAGCCATTACCCCTTCACTGGGCAACTGTCGGGTCGATCAGACGCTCCGGTCGTGTTGATCGGACGCTGGACCTCAGCGTCCGGTCGCCCGATGACAGCCACATGTCACTTGTGTTCAACGGCATTCTTCTGATTTCAACGGTCATCTTCTGACCAGACGCAGCAGCTTTAACTGACCGGACGCTGGACCCTCAGCGTCCGGTCATTTACCGTAAGGTACCGACCTTGACTGTACGTGTCCGGTCGCACATGATCGGACGCAGCCCAGCGTCCGATCATACTCCAACTCCTATGTCACCATGCGTTAGCCTGACCGGACGCGCTCTACCAGCGTCCAGTCACTTCCAGTGCCAGCGTTCGATGCACTTAGTGAGACCCTATCTTTTCTGTGTAGGGCGCCAGTGGCACCGTCGGACTGTCCACACTCTACAGGCGGATACTCCACCGGTGGAGTTTCTTCACCAAGTTGATCCACATCAACTCCAACTCCATCTCCTTTGTAAATGTGCCAACACTACCAAGTATACACTACCATGTGTATGTGTGTTAGCTTTTCACAATCATTTCCCAAAGAATGTTAGCCACTCAACTTGCCACGTCACTCGATCCTAGCGACGATGTAAAGTTAGATCACTCGAGTGGCACTAGATGACCGATATGCAAACAAGTTTGCCCCTCTTGATAGTACGACCATCTATCCTAAACCCGGTTATAAACTTCTCTATACACCTATGACCAGTGAAATGAAATGCCCTAGGTTATACCTTTGCCTTGCGCATTCCATTCCATCTCCTCCTATGTCGATGCAACACATACACCAACACGATCAACAATGATATGATCCACTTCATATCATCACATGATCATATTGGTTCATTGATCTTGACTTCACTTGCTCTTCATCGTTGCCATCATCCATCGGTGCCAAGTCATGCTCAAGCTTCACCGCCACGTGGTCCATCACTCCAAAGCCTTCGACTTGCCCTTCACGCTTGCAACCGGTCTATCAAGCCAAGTCTTATCTTGATCTTCTCCACCTTGATCACATGACTTAATGTCATGTCTCATGTGCATTTAAGCTCCTTCATCATCACATGTGTGAGCTTTGCAACATCTCCAAGCCATTTTCACCTTCATGGCATATGTTGCTCACACACATATACCTGTGGACTAATCACCTGTGTATCTCACATAAACACAATTAGTCCACCTAAGTTGTCACTCAATTACCAAAACCAAACAAGGACCTTTCACCCATGCTATTGGGTACATTTGATTGTTGGCATCTCTACCTAGTGCACAAAGCAGTTCTCCATTGGTTAATCCCTTTAAAAACAACCATCTAGTCTAATAACCTTCCTGCAACCAGCAAGGAACCCCTTCTTGCATGCATCAAAGTAGACATAAAACCTCATGAATATGGGTTCAAGTTCTTCAGTGTCAAGCTTCACTACTATTGTACTCCCAGGATTGCTTCTCAGCAGTTCAAGCTGCTAGTCAAACACCAGAGCATACCCCCTTGGTTGCATCATACATCCTTTGCATCACAATTGATTTGGCTCTCTTAATCTTTGAAATACTGACATCTGCAAATATTTTCTCCTGAATTGTTTCTCTCATACTCTCAACTGACCAGTGTGGGTTAGCCAATATCAACTTCTCATATTTATCTGCTCTTTGATGTCACTAAAGAGTTGTCTCTCCTTGGTGGGCATGTGTGCACATCTTTACATGTGGCTATAAGCCAACTACTTGCCCTTGATGTCTTTGACAGATGCAAAACCCAAGGGCACTTTGGCCATGAACAAACTGCTCTACACTTTGTGCTCTCATTCTTCACAAACTTAATCACCTTCCTTTCTGTCAGCCCATACTTGATGACAGCCTCCCTGAATATTGACTTATCACTAAAAGTCATCCCAATAGTGAATACTGACACTAGAGCATTGGCATCAAACTTGGGGAATTTCTTCTCCTTTCTAACCAACTCTCCATCAGATGTTTCATCATATGAATCATCCTCTTCATCGGTATCCATAGCATGGGAATCACATCCATCCTCTTCATTAGCACATTCCACATTGAATTCATGCCTTTCCTCATCAACCACCAACATGCCTCCAGCTTTTAATTTCTTCTTTAACTCCTTTAGCTCAGCTCTAATCTAGATTACCTCCTCATCCTCTCCACTGCTCTCATCATCACCAGGGAAGTAATCCTGGTCACTGGAATCATCCATATCTGAACTGTGTTCCTTCTGTACAGGAGCCTCTTCATGAACAGACACTTCTTCTTGCATAACCAACTTCTGTACAGGAGCCTCTTTCTCTCTAACCCAATGCAAATACTTAGTAGCACCTATTAAGTCCTTCTTCACTTGTTCTAGTGATGACATGTTCATTATAGCCAAATCCTCAACCACCACATTGTCTTCATGAGGTGTTTCCATCCCAGTGCTTTCACTGTCTGCTCTTTCACTCTCTATTTTAGCATCTTCCTCCCAGTCACTACACTGGTCCTCCCCATCCTCTTCCTCCTCATTCTCCATGCCATCAGCTTTCACTTCAATAAGCTCAACAAATACATCTACAACCCCTCCATCAATAACACATTCAGACATGTCTAAACAAGCCTTGTCATCTACCAAAACTCTGAGCCCATTCAGTAAATCCTTGCCAGGGAACAACCAATGGAGAAGAACAGGCTCTAAAGCATTGTAGTGGTCTCTAAGATGTCCAATTACTTCAGACAAAGATATTTTGTCACGCTCGATGAATGACATCTCCTCATTTCCACCTAGATAATGAAGCTTCTTCCCATCATTGAAAAATTCGCCACCAAAGTGAAATCGAACACAAAGAAATTCTAAAGGGTCCATTCCTACAATAGATAGTAGTCTTAGGACTACGGATCCGAGGTAACTAACCTAAGAGTACTTTCATCCCTACATCTAGAAATGCAGACATATTCAATCGTACCTAAGTGTGTTCGTTTCAATCCTCCAAGCCATATGACTGCGAAGGCGGCGGCAGAGGACTCCCAGGCGGAGGGGAGACTACGGACGTGGAGGCACCAGAGGAGAGGATGCGGTAGCGGCTACGGCGATGGAGGCGGCGTCAGCGGCGATGGAGGCGTCAGCGGCGTCTAGGGTTCGGGAGAGAGGAACTGAGAGGGAGAAACAGAGCGGAGCGGGCCGGCTCGTGTGTTGATGCCCGCGGCCATCCTACGTGGCCGTCAATGCCAGCGTAGCGAGTTAAAACCAGACACACGTCAGCGCAAACCGTCTCAACCATGCCGAGGGGCTAAAACTAAACGGGTTTGAAAGTTCCAGTGCCTGGACCAGACGGTTTTATACTTGGAGATCAAAATTAGACCGACATGAGAGTTGAGAGGTCAAAATGGACTTAATCCTTGTTTTAATCAACTGCAATGCCTGAGCAGCTGATATGTTTGCACGGGTGCATGTTTGCCGTTTGCACAATTGTTTTTTAAAAAAATGTGCAGGTAGCGACAAAAGAACACATGGTGCTATTGCTTTCATTAGCAATTAGTAGCAAGCACCATTTTTTGATTGCTTTGCTTGACTATATATTGGGTTGAATACTCAGACCTCTAAACCCAAATTGCAATGAAAATGGTCGTCGGTTTCTGGAATGTCACCAATTTGCATGGATAGTCAGTATGGCATAGTCAATCATTCCAAGCCCAACATTATATTGTAACTATTTAGGTCTCTTTAAGGACTTAGACAAATCTATTTATTTTTTTAAAAATGGGAGGTTCTCAAATCCTACATAGGAGATAGGCATTGCTAAATAACATATCGCAAAAAAGCTAAGCGCCACCAGTAAGCACCCACATTATACATGCTCTAATTAGCGGCCTATTGCTCCTACTCCAACTCGAGTCCTAGTATTACTGCGTGCAGAATATTATACTTTACATATATGACTCGCAACGCCATGTTATAACCTCTTGGTATTTTTTTTATTATTATAGCATACATCCTTTTCCATGGAACATTTTCTATTGTATAAGAACAGATACTTGCTCCCAGTTCAAAAATGATCCATCATGCTAAATATATTCTACTTGATTAAAAAAAATCCATTGAGTAAAAAAAAAGGCTTAAATAGATTTTAGTCATTTAAGCGACAGATAGCACCGCCCCTTTTGGTAAGCATGAGAGAATCAGTTTTTTTTTTTTTTTAACAAACGACGCTAAGAGTGCCCGTTTATATTAATATAGCAGAAAATACAACCGGATATCCCCGAGCAACAACTTGTTAGCCTAGATAAGATCAATATTATATTGCCTCTGTTTGATGGATGGGAGTATGGGACGAGTCATTTTTCTGTTTAGTTGGATGGATAAAAGTGGATGGGATGAGAATAGTTGATTAATGACATATATTATTTAATAATAATAATAATTAACTAGATACTAATAAATATGTACTATTACTAATTTTGTCATGATAATCACTAATTTAAAATAAAGATGTTAATTAGCACCACTAATAATCTAATTAGCACACGAAACATACACTAATTAGCGTATTAGCACTTATCAAAACTAATTCTACCATCATACTCAAAGACAACTAAAGCGTCGCATGCATGCATGAGGTCCTAGTACCCAAGCGTCACATGCATGCGTGGGGGCCTAAGGGCCTATCACCTAAGAGCATCTTCAAGAGTTTGTCAAATTTTACTTGGCAAATCTTGTGATTTGCCAACTCCAAAAATTATATGCCAAGTAAAAAAACAATTCAACTCCAAGAGTTTGGCATTTTTGACTTGGTAAAATAAAAAAACCCGTTAACAAAACGAAGAGGCCCGCTAAACGAATGAAGAACCTCGCTAAGAGAACGAAGAGCCCCGCTAAGAAACGAAGAGCCCCGGATGCCAAGCCATATACGCGCGCGTATATTTGCGCGCGCGGAGGGAAGATTTGCCAAGTTGCTATTGATGCCAAGTTGTTTTGCTAAACTGTTGGAGGCTATTTTTTTTTTGCCAAAATTATATAGATGTCAAGTTGAGATAGCAAACTATTAGAGATGCTCTAAGGGAACACAGGATGAGTTCGGCGCAAAAAAAAATGGCTGGCGGATAATTATGCCATTTAATACATTTGCATGCTGTGATAGACGGATGTCGTATCTGAGAATTGGCTTCTCACGCCTGGTATAACGGATCGGAGGGAGTAATTACTAAGTAATAATATACATACTAATAATTCTTAATTTATTTATTAATGACAAGCCTGATTAGAAGACATGGATAAGCTGGTACGTGAGATTTCTACGAACTAAGAATTCCAGCATCTTGTGGTATATTCTATGTCCAGAGATTTCTTTATCGTAGTGATCCACCAAACCAAACGCTTCAATCTATGCATATCAAGCAACCAAACAGACTGACAAGTTTTATCTCTATATGAAACCAATTTCATCCCACAAGACTTTTAGTTTATCTCTTCATCAATACTATGACATTTTAGTTTATTTAATGTTCACTAATTAAGTGCCCGTGCGTTGCTATGGGTAAAACATCTCATGACATCCAACCACACAAGTAAAATATATGTAGAATCCCATGTCATCACAAATAATTAACATTAAAACACATAATTCAAACTTTTTTTTGAAATAAAGAAACCGGTACGATGTTATTAACTTCACCTAGACAAAAAAAAAGCAACAATTCATTTTTTTGTGAGACTAATATAGAGTTGAAGATAATCGCTCAGTTCGCTGGTCTGAACTGAAAAGTTCAGCCGGCTGGTTCCCCTCCCATTGCACTGTTCATCAAACCAATCAACAGTGTTTCTCTCTCACAACAATTCAGCCGGAACAGTGTTTTTCAGCCAAGTTTCAGATCAGCGAACAGGGCCAATATGGTACACCTTCAAGTATGTTGGTTGCGTTTTGATTCCCCATGTATGTGAGTAGGTGTAGCAAGATGTGATTCCTCACTTCATAGTTATCCTGCCAGATTTTTATACACATATATAGTTAAAATGTATGTAGGTGAAAAAAGAAAATTATATACAAAGGATAATGGCCCCGTTCGCTGGTCTGAAACTTGGCTGAAACTGGCTGAAAACACTGTTCTAGCTGAATTGTTGTGAGAGAAAAACACTATTCCGGCTGAAAAAAGAAGCCAAACAAACCATTTTTAAGACAAGCGAACGGGGCCAATACTCACATTATTGCAAATGCATATTTCTATCCTTTTGCCATTCCACGCACACATGGCAAGTAGAACATTATAATTAGATAAATCCCTGAGGAAGCATTAAATTGTTACTATTGTGTGTGTGTCTATATATATATATATATATATATATATATATAGAACTACTATCCTGTAGCTGGCTACAGAATAACTTATTCTGTAGCCACTTTGAGTTACGATAATTACTATGTTATTTTACGAGATTATAGTAACTCCTTACTAAGTGGTTTAATATAACGTTATGGTAAATATCCCCATGTGTTATAGTAACCCAACTATCGTAAATATGTATTTATATTATAGTAAATTAGTATATAAAATTATAGTAAATGGAGGTGGCTACAGAATAACTTATTTTGTAGCCGGCTACTGAATAGCCTCTCCCTATATATATATATATATATATATTAGAATATAAAAGGAGTTTTTATTGTAAAAGTAGAACATTAAAAGTAGTACTACCCATTTAACTCAAATTGGCCGACTTCTGCACCTCTATGGTTAAATAGGATTAAATCATCTTGCCACCAAGGGCACAATAATTTCATGACTTTTATTTAGGATAGTGGAAACCCGTTGAATTTTGGTAGTGTGGCGAGGTTGTGGAGCCGAGGCTCGTGCGTCGGTTGCTGGAAGGAAACGTGCGGCTTGGGGCACGGAATTGACGGAGGCGAGGAAGAGCAAGAGGAATTGAGTCGGGCGGGTGATTAGGCAGGGTGATTAGTTTAGCGGGGCGATTAGTTGTTAACTAAGACGATAACATGTGGGTTTTTTTTGTTGTTGTAGAGATAAAACTCTTACGAAACATCGTTGAGACTGACATTTCTTAATGCGAACACCAATTCTTTCGTGAGAAAAGTAGAAAATCATTAATGATCGTGGACCACTCTGCTCCTACGCCATGTGTTATGCGGAGCAGAAAACTACGCTCTCGATTCTCAACATCACCCTGGGGGGCAATCCTGTTCCCTATGGACTTATGGAGTTCAATTGGAATTTGGGCCGTGTCGCTGCCACTCTTCCCAAGTCAAGGCCCACCACGAGTCTACGACCAGTCGAGAGTCGACCACGTGCTCCGACATCTGGCAGATTTAACTTTTTATCATTATAACAGATGGACACACCGGCGCGCCACTCCCGCACGACGAGGCGCTGATTGGTGATCTGGTCCGTGAGCAGCGGGAAGCACAGCATGGGCCCGCCCGCCCACGCGCTCTCCAGGATGGAGTTCTAGCCGTAGTGCGTGAGGAAGCCGCCGACGATGGCGTGGGAGAGCACCTCCACCTGGCAGCACCACGGGACCATGAGCCCCCGCCCCGCCGCGGCGCCAGCGAACCCCTTGGGCAGCGAGTCCGGGTCGTCGGAGCTGACGATGTCCGGGCGCATCACCCATAGGAAGCAGGCGCCACTAGCCAGCACGTCGCCCGTGATCTCGTGCAGTTCCTGCTTGGTCACGTGCGCATAGCTGCTGAAGGAGATGTAGAGCACGGAGTCGGGCGGCTGCGCGTCCAGCCATCGGGAGCAGTCGGACTTAGCCCACATGGACGTGGCCACGGTGCTACGCGTGAACCCTACGGGGAAGATTGGGCCCACGGCGTAGAAGGGCCTGTCGACACGCAGCGTGGCGATGGTGGACAGCTCCAGCTCCTCCATGGTGGTGGCGGACATGCCTAGGCCCAGGTGCCCCGCAACACCTCTGGCAGAGCTTCCCCACGGCACCTATGCGCGCCATCTCCCGCAGCACCTCAGGGGACACGGCCCAGCCGCCCACAGCCACCAGCTCGCGCACGGTGCACACGTCGGCGATCGCAGACACGCACAGCTCCGCCAGCAGCGCCCTGGCCAGCTTCATCACCATGCGCTGGATCGAGCACGCTGGCATCCACCATGCGCTGCCGGGAGATGCGAGGCCCGTGCTGGAGCAGAGCATCACCTCACCCAAGCGTGCGCCCTACGTCACCACCAGGTGGAGCGCATGCTTAAGCACATCGGCTTCGTCGTCCACGACTTCGTGTCTGCATCTTCGTTGAACTCCTTGTCTCTGTCTGAGGCCACCGACGGCAACCATGCAGCCGTGGCCGTGCACCTTGCGGTCCTTAAGATTCTGCACGAACCCCTGCGAGGACACGAAACAGAGGCTGGTGGCTATGGTGGCGGCCGCCCTATCCCCGGTGAACCTACGTGACAAACTACGAGAGCACGGGAGGCAGTGGCTCTTCGTGATGGTTTAGGGGCAACCATGGTCATTTGTCACACCCCGCTGACTCGGATCCGACCTGGAGTGCGTTGCTGGCGTGCAACATGAGCAAATGTGGTATTTTCGTATGATTTTTCTTGCTCTGCTGATAAAATTGTATTGGCAATCGTTAAAGTGTTATAAGAGGAGGTGTCAATTCTTATAATGGTAAAAAGTTAAATCTCCCCCGCCATCTCCTCTGCCGGTGGCATCTCCCCGGGCACTGCGCCGTCGATCCCCCATGGCGTAGTCAAACAGACCAGCGGTGTGTTTCGGCTCAGATTTCAGCGCCGCACTAGGGTGGTCCCCTACCTCAACGACCGACCGCCATTCGCCAAGGACTCAAGCGCACGTGGACGCGGGCACTCTCCCAGCAAACCCCGTATGCCACACACAACTCAAGTTGCAGGCGGGGCGGGTTGTTAACATAACCCGCTCGCTCACCCCGCAAAACTGGGCTTCATGGTAGTCGTGGACTGGCTGTAATTTTTTTGTGGCCCAAACACTTCCAACCCTCCAAGCCCGTTGGGCGAGCGAGAAGCCTTGCAACAACTCGCAAGACCCGCAACACCCTCCTCTGCTCTCCCTTCTGGCTCGTCCTGAACCCTATCGGCCCTCCTGTTCAAGCCACGCCACCGTGCCAGCCACGCTCACCATACGCGCTGGCCGCACCGCCGTAGGCTGCGCTCCCCGTTTGCACAGGTCGTGCGCCCACGCTGTCGCCGTGCCTCTGCCCCAACTAGCCACACCGGTGTTTGAATCGCTGACCCCGAGTCACCTGGCAGCGCTCTGCCCTATCATGCTGTAATCTCTTCTCATCCTCCTTTCCCTCCAGTTCCTTCCTGTTCATGCTTCAAACCCTAGCCGCCGCTACAGCAACTCAGGGCGTAGGCCGCAGCAGGCCACCAAGGGCGGTTCGCGTCGGTCGGTGGGTAAGTACTGGGCCACTGGCCACTAAGGCGGCGACCCAACATCTCTCCGTCATGGCGTGGCTGCGTGGGCGGGGTACACCATAGAGCATAGGCGGAGGGGGACAGCTGGCCGGGAGCTCTTCGCTAGTGCAGGCCAACAACACATCGCGGCTGGCCGGAGCAAGCTAGTTAGCAATTAGCAGGTTGTTCACTTGTTCATTGTTCCCAACTTCCTAATATGCAATGCTAATGTTTCATTTCCAACTTTGCTCTCAGTTGTTTATGGCCTAGTAGCAAGTAGCAGGCTATTTTTTAAATAATAGCAAATAGGAAGCTGCTTGTTTACTTGGCTTTATAGCAAATAGCTAGCAGGTTGAAAGATCACATGGTTGTTTTACTTGCCAGGCAGGTCGAAAGATCATGTGCTTGAAACCACCTTGCATATGTGATATGTAGGTTCAGAATCACGTAAATTGTCTTTAATTAGGTCTTGGCCCTTGGCGCAGATGGAAATGCCGATTCTGGTCGTGGTAGGCGCCGGAAACCTAGCCCTCGACTCACACTCCTCCATGGTGGAGCAAGAGGAGGCAGGAGAGGACGGGGGCCATGAAGCCTCCAAGATCCTAGCGTCGGCTTCTGCGGGATTGGGGCGCCAGATCTCAGGTGTGGCTTCGTCGTCCTGCAATTTCTTACAGACAGATAAATATGGGTAAGGATTTTGCTCGGTTCCCTTTGGTTTTGGTTGTTTACCTCTAGTGTACAAGGTTTCCAACTGATCCCAATGAGTATAAGGCTTAGGCCATGGTCTTTTGGATGTTAGTTGTTTGTACAGAGATTCTAGAATTCATAGTAGGTTAGCAGACACATTACGATTTTCCAATAGACTATAAGCTTTGTATAAGAAACTTGGTTTTGATATCAAAGAGACATTCTTTAAGGTTTTTAAGCTGGTGTTTGCTAAAAATCCCAGTTATTGCGAATTGGAGTTTGCATGAATGTGATGGATTGAGTGTTTTTAATTGAAGGTGGGAGCGATAAGAGGAGTAGATATGTCATGGGTGGAAGAATTGATTGTCATCCTCTTGTGTTAGGAAAGCTAAAAGAACATTTTCTTAATAATGGAGTATTAGAGCTTGTCCATGCATTTCACTACATTGCATCTTATACCTTGTATATACCAGCAGGTGTTGAAAGCATATTCATATTTCTTGAAGTGCGTTGTTGAGAGTTGACATCTAAGGCTGTACAATTGTTTCTACCTTAATAATTTTAAGGCGACCTTCTTGGTGATACTACATAAACATTTGGTTGCCACCATTTGGTTGTCCTCTAGCTTATCATGTTATTGTATTCTATCTAGATGTGCTGGTGTGGACATGGCAACCCTACAATCTGAGCTTACGCCAGAAGAATTGAGCGGTCAAGAAGCAGATCAACAAAGCAGTAAGCATACAACTTCAAGGAGTGTGAACGTGAAGAAGTCATTGCTAGTGAAATGGATGTCATCTGCTGTTAATGCTCCAAAGCCTCCAACAAAGAAGCAAAGGAAGTCATCTGCTTCGAACGTGCAATTTGTGAGGTCCTCGCTACTGAATAGGATCCTAGCATCGCCAAGGATGCGCCACTCCAGAGCCAAACACCAGAGGTCACCATGTGTAGGATTGTCATCTTCAACCTTACCTGATGATACAAGAATGACTACTTCTCCTAATCTTGGCAAAGATGCAGCATCAAGAAGCATGGATAGGATCAAGTCATTGCTGTCGAAACGGAAGTCATCTGTTATTAATGCTTCAAATCATTCAGAAGGAATGCAGAGGAAGTCATTTGCTTCACGTGTGCATTATGTGAGATCTCCAGTACTTAATAGAATGCTACAGTCACCAAGGATGAGCCAGTCTTCGGTACTATCTGCAAGATCATCATCTTCGTCTTCATCTGATGATACAAGAATGGTTATTTCTCCTGATCTTGGCCCAGGTTAGATTTAACTTCCTACATATTGAAGCAACCAGTTTATGTCTCATTTTTTTCTTATTGTCTTGACATTGTTGATTTGTTCTATCTTGGTTAGGGTCCTATTTCTACTGTCCTGGTCCTTTAGATGAATTTTCTTGCTGCATGAGATGCCTTTAGTTACTGACTATGTATACTTTTGTAAATGCTTGTACTAATCAATACTTACATACTTATTGTATAGATGCATCAAGACCAATTAAGAGACGTAAACTTAGATCTGATGTGTGGAAAGAATTTGAGCCTATTTATGAGGGGAATCTAGTAGTACAAACTAAATGTATTCATTTTTGGAGCTCCTGTCTGCTACTTGAGATAATGGTAGAAGTGCTTGTCGTAGGCATTTGAAAGTGTGCAAAGAAAGGACTAGAAAGAACCAGTTGGTTGAAAGCATGAACATAGGACTATCCCCTGATTCACTTGCTCTGAAGAATTGGAAGTTTGACCAAGAGGTCTCACGTAAAGCCATGGTCAACTTTATCATATTGCAGGAGCTGCCCTTTAGTTTAGTTGACCAAGCACCATTTCAGAAATTTATTGCTACCTTAAATCCTTGGTTTACCATAGTGTCTAGAACTACAGTTGCTGAGGATATCATGAGCTCATATGAGGATCGAAGGTTAGCCCTTCGAGAAACTATCAAAAATTCAAATTCAAAGGTCTGTCTAACATTTGATCTATGGACTTCAAATCAGAACCTAGGTTACTTGTGCATTACTTGCCACTTCATTGATGATGACTAGATGTTGCAGAAGAGAATAATAGGTTTTGGTCTTGTAGCTTTGTCCCATGATGGTTTTACTTTGTTTAATGCATTGTTGAAGTGTTTGCAAGAATGGAAGTTAGAGCACAAGGTATTTAGCATCACATTAGATAATGCAAAGAACAACAACAACATGGTTGGTTCCTTAAGGAAAAATCTTTCAGAAAGACACCTTATGCTTGGAAATGGTGATCTGCTACATATGCGTTGTGTAGCGCATGTGTTGAACCTTATTGTTAAGGAGGGATTTAAGGTGATATATGGTGCTACTGACCGCATTCGAGATAGTGTCAAGTACATTAGAAGCTCACAAGCCCATAAATAGTGTTTTGAGGAAATCATTGTACAATTAGGTATATCCTGTGAGAAGAGACCGTCTCTTGATGTTCCAACTCGGTGGAACTCAACTTATTTAATGCTGAAGTCTGCAATAGAGTATAGGGCAGTCTTTGATGTTATGGAGTCACAAGATAATAATTACATGGACAAGCCTTCTAATACAGATTGGAATATGACAGATCTACTTTGCAATGTGTTCAAACCCTTATATGATGCTACAAATGTAGTTTCTGGTACATTATACCCAACAACTAACACACTGTTTCCATGTCATATGGAAGTCAAAGGAAAAATAGAAACTTTAGAATCAAATACATATATTTCCATTATGGTTATGGCGAGCAAAATGAAACCGAAGTTTCAGAAATACTGGGACATATGCTTGTTGCAGATATGTGTTCCAGTAGTTCTAGATCCTAGGTTTAAGCTCAGTTTTGTATCATTTCCATTGCAGTTATGGTTGAGAGCAGAAGGTACATTTTCTTTGAATTGTACAAAGTAGCATATTGTTAGTTTGAGTATTGTTGTTTGAGCAATAACGACACCTTATAACTCATTACTCGCTCTTGTTTTAGGTTTATCAGATGTTAAATTATCAGAAGATGATATTGACGATGGTGACGATATTTGAGGAAAGGTAGTGTTAGGTTGAGCAAAGAAGGGTGGCAAAGAAGGGGTGCGAGATGGGGAGAACTGGAGAAGAAAATGACATTTTTTTGTCTTTGTAGATATAGAACTCCTTTCTGTTTAGCATTTCAACTTTATTTATGTTACTGTCTTTTGGAATTCTTAAATATTTGGTCCTGGATTATTGTAGTGGGGGCATGGCTCCTTTTCCAGATCTTGTTCTTGTCATCATAAGTTTAGCAGGACTTTGGTTAGTGATGTGGATGTAGAAGCACACAGTGTGTTCTTAATTTCTTGGTATTGTACATGTTATTTGTGTTAGTTCTTCTGGGAGCTCACAGTTAGCACTACCATCAGCAATTCAGCACATACCAATGCAGTGTGCCAATGTCTAAATTATGCACCAAGTATTACGCTCTTTCTTTTCAATGAGGTTATATACACTAGTCATTATGATTTTTAGAATCCACTATTTGTAAAATATGTTAAAATTTGGTGGGGTCAAAGAGGTAAGCAAGACTACATATTCTGGGATTGATAGTGCAACTGCTAATATACTTTGAACTGGATTTGGTAATTTTCTTTCCTGTAGAACTGTAATCATAAGTGGTACAGTAATCTTAAGTGGTTGCTGTGGATGTGATAACTCAAAGCTTCTACAAAACGCATGTTTTTATAATGCCATATATGCTTTCAGAGAATTATCGATTGGCTCACTGGAAACTTCAAGAATGATGAGGGTAGACTTGCTAAAGGATAAGCAAGCTCTGCAGCGACTGATGGAAGCAGCTGAGAAGGCAAAGATGGAGCTGTCATCTTTGACCCAAACAAACATAAGGTTCTTTTTTTCTCAGCATTAACATCCTTAAAGCATGTTTTTTTGCTTGCTCTGTTCTAATTTCTTATCTGTTCCTTTAGCTTGCCTTTTATTATAGCTACTGCAGATGACCCCAAGCATATTGAGACTACTCTTACCAGGGCTAAATTTGAAGAGCTATGCTCAAATCTCCTTGATAGGTACATAATTATGGCCCATGATAGCATAGTCAGATCAAAGGTTATAGATGTACATAATTTTGCATGCTTCTGACAGCTACTAGCACGTGGTTAAATATGGTCCGATTGGATTGAGATAGAACTTGTTGCTGATATATATTTTTTGTCAAACTGTCATTCAGGCTGAGGACCCCTGTGGACAATGCCCTTAGAGATGCAAAGTTGCAATTCAAAGATATTGATGAAGTTATTCTTGTTGGTGGCTCAACTAGAATACCAACCATTCAAGAGCTTGTTAAGAAAATGACATGAAAGGACCCCAATGTGACAGTGAACCCTGATGAGGTTGTTGCACTTGGAGCAGCTGTGCAGGTCAGTTCACAAGCAACTCTTGTTACAGTTATTCTTGAGATTTATCCCAACTGTCCTGTCAGTCTGTACTAGCTTGGTTTAGATTGGTGTCTGTCTGGATGGTGTTTTGCTCACTTTGCAGTGTCTCTTGTTTATTTCCCCAGAAGTTACATATATGCATTTGTGTCGAGTAATTGGCTTGTGGTATATTGTTGGAATTGGATGCTGTGCCTTTTCAGTATCAACATAGTAACTTTGAATTAAGCTCGGATGCATGTATGCTTTGAATTCATACCTTTTCAGAACCACTCCAATTATGTTCAGGATGCATGTACCCTTTGGATTTGTATTTTTCAGTGAAAGAGCTCTGAACATTGCTCACTTGCAAAATCTAGGAATATTTGTTATGGTGTTTTGTTCTGTATGTTCATCTATTTCTTTTTTTATGATTAAAAAACCATCTGCTTTGTGCAGATAGTGCTGTTAAATTCGGAGTGCCACAGTATATATCGTTTGCTGTAGTTTACCTTTCTTATTGCAAACATTCCAGTGCCATTACTGATGCATATGGTTTTATATACGAATTCAGCATACCAGAGGAGTCTCAGAACAGATAGACCTTTTAGAGGAAAAACTTCAACAAGCCGTGAATGAAAATGCAAAGCTTAAGGTGAAGCACACTGAAAATTGGAAACTATTCCAGCTCTTATTGCTATCACTAAAAAAGTAATTAGCCTGTAGTTTATTATTGGAATTGGATGCTGTGCCTTTTTAGTATTGTCGATGTTTCGGACTGGGGGATCCTCAACCAACTAGTAAATTTATACCGTGTTCCCAATCCCAGATGGTGATGCAAAGAGACACAAGGTTTACACTGGTTCGGGCAATTGGTGCCCTACATCCAGTCTGAGAGATCGATCTTGTATTCCTTGCACCGAAGTGCTTGTAGTAAGGGGTTACAAGCTGGGTGAGAGAGGGAGCTAGTCACAGGTCTCGACGAGGAGTGATGCGGACTGCTTGAGATGTTGCTCTCAGGCAGTAGGGAAGTGTGCGTGTTACAGAGTGTTGCTTTGGTGGGTGCGTGTGTTCTCTCTAGAAATGGCCCAAGTCCTTTCCTTTTATAGTTGAAGGGAGGACAAGGGTAGTACGTGTGCTAACTATACAGCGTCGTGTGAACGGAGGCGGCATGTCCAAGCCCTATAGCCTTTTCCTATGGTGGCGTGGTTGTCGGAGTGGTCCATCCTCGAAGCGCTGGGGCGACATGCTGGTCACATCCGATCCTGTGCGTCATGAGAGCTCTAGGGCTACCTCGAAGCGGGTGCGGCGGTCAGCGTGCGGGTTGCCATGGATTGACTGCGTGCGAGGCCGAGGCTCGGTTGGTGCCGAGGTCGAACCGTGGTGGGGGTCTCGGTAGACGTGAATCTTGAGATGGCCGAGACCCTGACGTAGAGTGCCGAGGCTTGGAGGGAGCGGTCGATCTGGTACGCTGGTTCGGAGGCAATGATAGTCCAGGCCAGACTTCCCATGCCGCGCTGTCTTCGGGGCGTGTGTTACGGGGCACAGTGTAGCGCCAGCCCTGATTGTGGGCACAGTGCCTAAACATAGTGGTCAGTAATCCCCACCGCGCCTTGTCTTAGCTAGTATGGCATTGATGCGACTTCTTGTCCCGTCGGCCACTCTGTGGTGTCGAGCCGTCGTTCGGCTGAGATTGCGGGAGTGGTTGACGCATTAATGGGATGTAACATGCTATCGGGAAGGCTGGTCGAGGCGGGAGCGACGGGTTATTGACAAGCCAGCCTCAAGCGATACGAAGAATAGCTGTCTTGTTCGAGGCTGGACGCACGGGACCTCAGACAAGACGGAGATTGGGATCCTTGCCGAGGCCTCTCATGAGAGGCCTCGCGTGAGGCGGAGATTTTGTCAGGGTGTCGAGACCTCCTGTGCGAGGCCTCAGGCGAGGCGGAGAGCTAGTGGGTCACGATGGGGCTGGTGATGAACCCATGGATTACCTTCTGGCTTTGTTGTTGATGGAATTTAAGTGACTCTTTTGGTGGATGCTCGGGGTACCTCATTTTATGGTACCCGACAGTAGCCCCCGAGCCTTAGGGGGAGTACGTGCACTCTCCCTAAGGGTTTGTTGAGACTTGGCTTGCAGCCGCTCCTATAGGGATTGTGTCTCGCTTCTTGAGGTTTCGGTGGATGCGAGCGAGCGCACCCGCCGGGTGTAGCCCTCGAGGCCCTAGAGGAGTGGATTTTACTCCTCTAGGGGCTTTTTCGTGCTTGAGTGAGGAGTTTTTATTGTATTTGCCGAGCCCACAAGTGCGAGTTCGGGTCGCGGGGTTTTGGCAAGGTTGCAAGGAGAGCCCCCGAGCCTCTGCACCAAGCAAGAGGGTGATCAGGGGTGCCCCTAACTTTTTACGTGACCCTCATGCTTCCTTTTTGCTCGGAAGGAGGGGTGGAATGTGCTAGGCTACCCTCAGTGGGCATGAGAGGTGGTACTTCTGGTGAGCTATTATCAGGTAAGTCCGAGTGGAGGCCCGCACCCCATTCGCTTGGGGATGGCTAGTGGTCCAGAGATGCACTCCAAGGGTATCGGAGGGTTTCTCTAGTGGGTGCTGAGGCCGTTTGTTGGGCCCCGGTGGCTCGGTGCCTCCCTACGGTGGGATCCCATTCGAAGACCTCCCTGTCGGTCTCGAACATGACTTAGGATGCCCTGAGCGATTGTTTGCTCGGGCCTTGGCCATACGTGGGCTCGCCCATAGTCATCCCTGACTCTGTTGCCCTGGGGCGGCTGTTGAAACCTCAGGGGGCCTAGCCTTCGAACCCCTAGACATAACGGGCTTGGTGCCCTTTATTGTGTTTGTAACGAAACTTCTAGCACGGGCTTAGGCCGTTTGTCTTTGTCTTGGGTGCAGGAGGAGCCCCTGAGCCTCCACCCGGAGCGAGAGGGCGGTCAGGGGTCCCCCTGCCTTTTTTGTTTGACCCTCACATATCCTTTTCGTTCGGACGGAAGGGGTTGTTTGCCGAGCCCATTCGGGTAAGGTTGCAGGAAGAGCCCCCTAGCCTCTGCACGGAGCGAGAGGGCCATTGGGAGTTCCCCTACCTTTTTGTATGCCCCTCGCGCGTGAGGGTTTGTTTGCTGAGGACCCTTTGGGTGCGAGCCTAGGCCGCTGGGTCTCGGTAAGGTTGCAGGAAGAGCCCCCTAGCCTCTGCACGGAGCGAGAGGGCCATTGGGAGTTCCCCTACCTTTTTGTATGCCCCTCGCGCGTGAGGGTTTGTTTGCTGAGGACCCTTTGGGTGCGAGCCTGGGTTGTAGGGTCTCGGCATATCTACAGGAAGGGCTCCCTAGCCTCTGCACGGAGCGAGAGGGCCGTCAGGAGCTCCCCTGGCTTTTTGTATGACCCTCGCGCTTCCTTTTCGCTCGGAAGGAGGGGTTGTTTTGTCGAGCCCCCTCGAGTGCGAGCCGGGGTTGCTAGGTCTCGGCAAGGTTGCAGGAAGAGCCCCCTAGCCTCTACACGGAGCAAGAGGTCCGTTAGGGGTTCCCCTGGCTTTTTGTATGACCCTCACGCTTCCTTTTCGCTCAGAAGGAGGGGTTTAATGTGTCAGGCTACCCTCGGTGGGCACGAGCGTTGGCACTTCCGGTGAGCTGTTATCGGGTAAGTCCGAGTGGAGGCCTGTGCCCCATTTGCTAGGGGATGGCTAGCGGTCCAGAGATGCACTCCAAGAGTACCGAAGGGTTTCTCTAGTGGGTGCCAAGGCCGTTCGCTGGGCCTTGGTGGCTTGGCGCCTCCCTACGGTGGGATCCCATTCGGAGACCTCCCTGCCGGTCTCGGACATGACTTAGAGCATCCCGAGCGTTTTGCTTGCTTGGGCCTCGGCCCCGTGTGGGCTCGCACGCGGTCGTCCCTGACTCTGTTGTCCTGGGGCGGCTATCAAAACCCCTAGGGGCCCAGCCTTCGAACCCCTGGACCGTAATAGGCTCAGAGCCCGGTTCCTTCATCTGAAAGGAATAGGGCAGGGGGGGAATATCTTCCCCATCGGCTCGACAACGGCTGGCGCGCCTTTTGAGGCGGTTTTCTGGGGAGACAGAACGACGCCTGCTATCGTAGTGGTCGGGCACGACATGGTGGATGGGACATAACTGTTCCCATAATTAATGAGAAAAAGGTGGGCACATGGGCGGTCAAATCGGATCGGGGTTAACCACGCCGGATCCGAGGGAAACTTCCCTAATTTCATTGCCCGTCCGTTTCGCCTTTACCCTATATAAATATGCAACGAGCCTTGCCCCTCCTCACCTTACCTTTCCTGTGTTAGTTCTGCCCCCATCGAGCCGTCGCTAGAGCAGCGGGCGCCAAGAAGAAGAAGGGAGAAGGGCGAGCCAGAGAGAGAGAGACTCACCACCGCATCCGAACCCTCCACCGCACTCATGGCCGGCGACATCGTTGTCATCGAGGCAGACCCTTGGGATCCGTCTGACATCACCGTAGAGATGCTCTAGTTGCTCGTCGACAACGGACTCCTTCGTCCAGTGATAGACCCCAATAGGCCGGAGTGGATCGCTCCGTCGAGCGAGCCGGAGCCGAGGCCTCATGACGGCTATGTCGTGAGCTTCGTCTCCTTTCACGAGCGCAGCCTCGGCGTTCCGGTGGATCGGTTCATGTGGGCGCTCCCGCACTACTATTGCGTGGAGCTCCACAACTTCAACCCCAACTCCATCGCGCAGGCAGCCATCTTCATCGCTGTCTGCGAGGGGTACTTGGGGATTGCTCCCCATTGGGAGTTGTGGCTCCATCTCTTCCAGGCCGGGCACACCACTAAGCCGACGGGCACGTCGGGCATGAGGAAAGCGGTGAGGGCCGGCGGCTGCACTCTCCAAGTGCGTCAGGACCACCAGCACCTCTACATCCTGGCCCAGCTCACGTCATCCAATCATCGATGGTACACGAGCTAGTTCTATCTTCGCAACGACGATGGAGGACTTCCCCCCTACACTGGGCGAATTGTGGGGAGCTGCCCGGAGAGGTGGAAGTACAGCGTCCCGAGGGAGGATCAGCCTAAGCTACAGCCACTTCTAGAGGGGCTGGAGAGGCTACAGAGCCATGGCCTTACTGCGGCTGTGGTCGTGGCTGCCTTCCACCGCCGAAGGGTGCTACCGCTGATGGCTCGGCGGCGGCGCCTGTTCGAGATGAGTCCGGGTAAGCCAAATGAGGGCATCTAGATGTCCTCCTCCACCCTTTCCGATGAGGAAATTCTTCATCGAGTGGGGGAGATGGTGGAGGCGAAGCTGAGGGGCAGCAACCTGACCCCATCGTGATGCGCCCGTTGCGGGGGTTCCTCTCACTGGTAAGTCACGCACCGCTGCAGCCCCTGAGTCTTCTCTGTTTCTCCTTACTTCTTGTTCCCTTATGTGCGTTCGCCATTCCTACAGGGGATGAGGGACGTGCGCGCCTCTCTGCCGCCTGTCCCCGAGGACGCGAGGCGGTGGGCGATCAACCGGGTGCACGCCGAGGCGCAGAAAAAATGGAAGGATGCCAAGGCGACGAAGCGCACGAAGAAGATCCTCGTACGCAAGGAAGTGGACAAGCGCCGCCGCCAGCAAAAGAAGGATGGCCTCCTATTGGAGGAGTCCCCGTCACCATCGATATCGACGGATGCCTCGGACAGGGATGACGAGGGCGAGACGGGGCGGGGTCCCCTGGACCATCTCCCTGACATAGGGGAGGCGGTGCCTGGAGCGTTGGCAAGCAGCCCAGCGCTCCCAGGAGGAGGAGGAGGAGCTACCCCAGGGTCGGCGGTTGCCCACCTCGGGGCCGAGGCCGACACGCCCGAGGAGCAGGCATTGGGCAAGCGTGCCATTAGCCCGATGGGCTCGGCGGCAGCGGTGGAGCAGGTGGCAGCAGGGCAACGCAACTACCCCCATAGAGGACCGAGGGGGCGTCGGGGTCCGTCGAGGACCATCCGGTGCCGATGGACACAAAGGCCGTGCCTCTATCGCTGCCATCGCCTACATGGACAAGGGTCACCGTGGTGAAGCGGTTGCCGCCCCGCTCGAGGTAGGTGTATTTTTGGTGGAGTCACAGTGCTTTCCGTCCATTCTTTTGTCTTATGCTGACCTTGTAAACACTTTGTCCTTAGCCAAAAGCGGCCTACGGAGGTGCCTACCTTAGCGCCCCTAAAAGCGCTCAAGGTTAACCCTAGCTCCACCGCCCACTGGGTGGCGGAGGCACAAGCCGCCCTGCAACGTGGCGCGGCGTCGGCGAGGGCCGACCCGAAGGAGCCGGCCACCCAAGGAGGGGCTACCAGGGTGGCCCTGACAAAGGCGGGGGAGGGAGCACCTCTGCCCCATGATGGCAAGGCCCGTGGGTTGGATAGGGCCGAGGTTCCCTTGCCCGCGAAGGTCGCCAGGATCGAGGCCCTCGTGGTTTCACAGGCTAGGGCGACGGAGGCCGCGGCACCTAGGACCATCGAGGTCGCTGCGGCAGGCACTAGAGCCCCCACGACCGTCGAGGCCACAGTGGTGGGGGCCGAAGTCCCCGGGACCACCGAGGCTAACGTGATTGCAGCGAGGCTGTCAGCCCAGGAAGTGGAGACGAGGGCCGCGGAGGCCTCGGCGGCACCCTTGGTTCAAGGCTCGCCGTCGTTGCGGGAGAGCGCCTGGGAGGTGGAAGTTCTTCCGATATCCTCTGATGATACTTCCTAGGCATAGGAGATGGCCGGCGCTGAGGTGGCCGGTGTCGTGGAATAGCCGGTTCCAACCCCGAGTGAGGGAAGCTCGGCTCTCGCACGAGTACGACCCGAGCACCGCAGGTGGGATCACCCGCGTGTCCTATGGTAGAGTCGGGACGACCCTGGGGTGGAGCCTCTATTTGCCCTCGAGGACGCGGCCGAGGGCGGTCGCTGGGACATGTTCGAGCAGTACTGCCAGCTGGTGGAGCGGTCACTATGGACAGCGCTATCCATGGTGGCCAACGATTTGTCCGGAGTCGCCCAGGTTCGTGCTTTCTTTTCTCATGCGGTGGTCTTTTTCTAAGTTTTCTTTGTAGGCATTGACCCCTGTTCTATTTCCCCTAGGAGCTCGAGACCCAGTCCCTTAGGAAGTCAGTTTTTCTCTGGCGGGAGAGGGACATCTAGGACCAGCTTCAGTGGTAGAAAGGCCTTCTTACCGGTGCCAACGAGCTCCTGTTGGCGCGGAGCACAGAGGTGGAGGACCTCCGCCTTTGTTGTGCTGACGCAAAGGTCAAGGCGGCCACAGCTCAAGAGCAGCTCGCCCCTCTGACGGCGCGGGTCAAGGAGTTGGAGGAGGAGCTCACCCACGTGGCCAGTGATCGGGACGCCTTTAGGTCTCGAGCCGAAGAAGCCACGGCCTCGGGCAAGGCTCTTGCTGGGCAGCTAGGAGTGGAACAGAGTGTGCACCAGTTGACGAAAGGTGCTTTGGATGAGGGCCTTGTAGCAGCTAAGGCCACGCGAACCGAGGCTGTGGTTTGGAGGGGAAAGGCCGAGGGTGAGTCCTAGTCCCCTCGTTTTATTCGCTTTATCTTATGTTCGCTCCCTAACTTCATGGTGTGACGTAGAGCTGGGGAGTGAAGCTTCCAGGGCGGCTGAGGCTTCTCGGGTCGAGGCCCAGCGCCTGAAGGAGAAGGCCGAGGCCTCTCGGGTAGAGGCCCGACGCTGGGAGCTGAAGGCCAAGGGTGAGTTCCATAGGCTTCCATCCTTATTTGGCTTGTTTTTCCTCTCGTTCAACCCCTTTCCATTTCCTATGGTGCAGAGTCGGAGGCGGAGGTCACCCGGGCCACCGAGGCTTCCGTCGCGGTGCAGACGGTGCTCGAGACCGAGATTAGGGAGCACGACACGCTAAAGGGTGCCGCCCGTGCCACCTACGAGGCCCTGGTGGTCGAGGGGGTTCAGTTAGGTAGCTCCCTTGGGAGCCGTCTGATTGCGCTGAGTGGTCAAGTACGTGAGCGGCTCTGAGGAGCACTGCATACGGGCGTCAAGCGCGCACTGGCCGTCATCGCCTCGCACTACGTCGGTGTTGACCTCCAAGCCATCAGCAATGGCTACGTCTTGCTCGATGATGATGATGAGGCCGATGAGGTGGTGATGAAGCTGTTGGAGGTGGCAGAAGGCCCTGGCACAATGCTGGCAATGTTGTTTGAAGAGGAGGTGGTCCCATCCCCACCGTCTGCCGATGCTGGAGGTCCTGAGCCCTAACCTGGGCCCAAGCGGCCATGTAAATAGAGTAGGAATTAACTTTGTATTGTAACGCTTGTGGCCGTTGAGGCCTTTCTTTTAAAGTACTCGTGTTTCTTTAATCGTTTGTCTTATATTTCTGAGCCTCTGCCCTCTTGTTGTCTCTGATCTGATTTCTTTACAAAAAACCTCCTTGGAGCCTAAGCCGTCCCCTAGGCGAAAGGTGGTGAGGGAGCATCGTAGCCCGGAGGCTTAGGCCGTCTCACGACTCTACCAGCCTTCTGGCCCTGAGACATTCTTTTGGTCCTTGGGTTTTCCGCAACCGATTCGTCAGAGCGTGCTAGAGGGTTTGGCATAGGATTTTTTTTCGAAAAACGACTAAAAAAATGGTGCGTGGGACTTAGGGGGAATCCCCCATCTAGCCCTCGAGAGAGATTCGGTTCTATGGAGGTAGAGCTGAGTCTCCCTTACAGTGTCATCGTATTACCAAGACCAACGATAGGCTCGGGGGGGGGGGGTTTCTCAAACAACTAAAGAACGCTTTTCAATTGTATTCCAAAAAACAATATATACAATGCTTGGAATTTTAAGGGTAAAAGCAACGTAGCTGTTCTATATTCCAAGCGTTGGTAAAGATTTCGCCCTTCTCGTTGGCTAGCTTATAGGTTCCGGGCTTCAGCACTTGGGCAATGATGTACGGTCCTTCCCATGGCAGGGTCAGCTTGTGGTGACCCTTGTTGCTTTGCGCTAGCCTCAACACCAGGTCGCCTACCTTCAAGTCTCGTCTTCGGATGCGCTGGGCCTAATAGTGCCGTAGGGTTTGCTGGTATTTAGCCGAGTGTAGCAGCGCGACGTCTCGGGCTTCCTCCAGTTGGTCAAGGGCGTCCTCTCGGGTGGTGCGGTTGCTGTGTTTGTTATAGGCCTATAGCCTTGGGGAACCATATTCCAAGTCAGTGGGGAGGATGGCCTCGGCCCCATAGACTAGGAAGAAAGGCGTGAACCCCGTGGCTCAGCTTGGAGTGTTCCTCAGGCTCCAGATGACCGATGGGAGTTCGGCGAGCCATTTCTTGCCAAACTTCTTCAATCGGTTATAAATTCTTGGCTTGAGGCCTTGTAGGATCATGCCGTTGGCATGCTCTACTTGGTCGTTGGTCCTTGAGTGTCCTACGGCTGACCAGGCCACACGGATGTGGTGGTTGTCGCAGAACGTCAAGATTTTTTTGTCGGTGAACTGTGTCCCGTTGTCGGTGATGATGGTGTTAGGGACCCCAAACCTGTGGATAATGTCAGTGAAGAACAGCACTGCTTGCTCGGATTTGATTCGATTGATCGGACAAGCCTCGATCCATTTGGAGAAATTGTCGATTGCTACCAGTAGATGGGTGTAGCCCCCGAGGGCCTTTTGCAGAGGCCCAACCATGTCGAGCCCCCACACGACGAACGGCCACATGATGGGGATGGTTTGGAGGGCTAGGGGCGGGAGATGTGTCTGCCGAGCATAGTACTGGCATCCTTCGCAGGAGCGTACTAGCTTGGTGGCGTCGGCAACCGCCATCGGCCAGTAGAACCCTTGGCGGAAAGTGTTTCCTACGAGTGTCCGAGGCGCCGCATGGTGCCCGTAGGCCCCTGTGTGCAAGTCCCAAAGCAGGGCTCGGCCTACCTCGGCGGTGATGCATTGTTGGGGGATACCGGAGGGACTTCGTATATACAATTCGTCATTGTAGAGGACGTAAGTCTTGGCTCGCCGCGCAAGCCATCGGGCTTTGGTCCTGTCACTAGGAAGCTCCCCCCGATCAAGCCAATCAAGGAACGGGATTCGCCAGTCCGCATCCTGGTCGGTTTGGGGAGGCTCGGTGTTGACTTCCATGACCTCAGGCTTGGTCGAGAGAGTCTCGGCAGCGGATGGGGCATCGAGCCCTGTCGTGGGTTCGACAGGTGAGCCCTCCTCTGCTACCAAGATGTGGTCAATGGAAGGTTTGTGGAGGTCCCTGGCAAAGACGTTCGGGGGGACCAGAGCCCGTGCCGAGGCCATCTTTGCCAGTTCATCGGTGGCCTTGTTGTACTTCCGCGCGATGTGGTTTAGTTCGAGACCATCGAACTTGTCTTCTAGGCGACATACCAACTGGCAGTACGCCTCCATTTTGGGGTCGAGGCAGTTTGACTCCTTCATAACTTGATCGACGATGAGCTGCGAGTCGCCCCGAACATCGAGACATCGTACCCCAAGTTCGATGGTGACTTGCAAGCCGTTGACGAGGGCCTCGTACTTGGCCATGTTGTTGGAGGCAGCGAAGTGGAGCCGCACCATGTAGCGCATGTGTACTCTGAGGGGTGAGATGAAGAGGAGACCCACGCCTGCCCCGGTCTTCGTCAGAGACCCGTCGAAGTACATGGTCTAGCATTCTGTCTGGACTTGAGCAGGTGATAATTGGGTGTCGGTTCACTTAGCCACAAAATCAGCCAAGACCTGAGACTTAATCGCTTTCTGAGGCGCAAAAGTCAAGGCTTCCCCCATAAGCTCGATAGCCCACTTGGCTATCCTACCTGAGGCTTCCCGGTTATGGACTATCTCCCCCAAGGGGAAAGACGATACCACAGTCACTGGGTGGGACTCGAAGTAGTGACGCAGCTTGTGCTGGGCCAGGACTACGGCATAGACCAGCTTCTGGATGTGGGGGTAGCGTGTTTTGGTCTCGGAGAGCACTTCGTTGATGAAGTAAACAGGTCGTTGGGTAGGTAGAGCATGCCCCTCTTCCTGCCTTTCTACTACTACGGCAACGCTAACCACTTAGGTTGTTGCGGCGACATAGAGTAAGAGGGCCTCATCCCTGGCCAACGGTACCAAGACGGGAGGATTGGTGAGCAGCGCTTTGAGCCTGTCGAGGGCTTCTTCGACCTCGAGGGTCCAAGAAAAGCGCTCGGATTTTCTCAAGAGTCAGTACAGAGGCAAGCCTTTTTCATCGAGGCGCGAGATGAAGCGGCTCAGGGCGGCAAGGCATCCCATGACCCTCTGCACTCCCTTAAGGTCTCTGATTGGTCCCATGCTGGTTACGGCCGAGACCTTCTCTGGGTTGGCTTCGATGCCGCGTTCTGAGACTATGAATCCCAAGAGCATGCCTCGGGGGACCCCGAACACACACTTCTCGGGATTGAGCTTGATGCCCTTCTCTCTAAGGCATTTGAAGGCTATCTTCAAGTCGTCGATGAGATCCTTAGCCTTTCTGGTCTTGACAATGATGTCATCCACATAGGCCTCAACGATTCGCCCAATGTGGTCGCCAAAGACCTAGGTCATGCACCGCTGGTACGTGGCCCCTACGTTTCTGAGGCCGAAAGGCATAGTCACATAGCAGTACATGCTGAATGGGGTGATGAAAGAAGTCGCAAGCTGGTCAGACTTTTTCATCTTGATTTGATGGTAACCAGAGTATGCATCGAGGAAAGACAGGGTCTCGCACCCCATAGTGGAGTCAACGATCTGATCGATTTGAGGTAATGGGAAGGGGACTTTTGGACAGGCTTTATTCAAACCGGTGTAGTCTACGCACATCCTCCATTTCCTATTTTTCTTCCTAACTAACACAGGGTTAGCCAACCACTCCGGGTGGGACACTTCCTTGATGAACCCGGTCGCCAAGAGTTTCTGCACTTCCTCGCCGATGGCCCTATGCTTTTCCTCGTCGAATCAGCGCAGGTGTTGCTTCATCGGTCTAGAGCCGGCTCGGATGTCCAAGGCATGCTCAGCGACCTCCCTCAGTATGCCCGGCATGTCCGAGGGACTCCATGCGAATATGTCGGCATTCGCACGGAGGAAGTCGACGAGCATGGCTTCCTATTTGATGTCGAGGGTGGCGTTGATCCTCAGCGCCTGGTCGTCAGGGCAGGCGGGGTCGACTAGGACGAGCTTGATGGCCTCCGCAGGCTCGAACGCCCCTGCACGATGCTTGGAGTCAGGCGCCTCGCCACCAAGTTAGTCGAGGTTGGTAATGAGGGTCTTGGCCTCTACGAGAGCCTCAGCGTACTCGATGCACTCGATGTCACAGTCGTATGCATGTTCGTACGTGGACTCAATCGTGAGGACACCATTGGGACCCGGCATCTTGAGCTTGAGGTAGGTATAGTTGGGGACTGCCATGAACTTGGCATAGCATGGCCACCCTAGGATGGCATGGTAGGTTCCCCTGAACCTGACCACCTCAAAGGTAAGGACCTCCTTGCGGTAGTTGGAGGGGGTGCCGAAGCAAACGGGAAGGTCGATGCGCCCGAGGGGTCGCGTGCGTTTCCCTGGCACGATGCCGTAGAAAGGTGCGGCGTCGCCTCGGAGCCTCGACCGGTTGATTTCCAAGAGCTCTAGGGTGCTGGCATAGAGAATGTTGAGGCCGCTGCCTCCGTCCATCAACACCTTAGTGAGCCGAGTGTTGCCCACGATTGGGTTGACGATGAGCGGGTACTGCCTGGGATTCGGGACATGGTTGGGGTGGTCATCTTGATCAAAGGTGATTGCCTCCCGAGACCAGTCGAGGTACCGGGGAGTGGCCACCTTGATCGAGAAGACCTCTCGGTGTTCCCTCTTTCGCTGCTGTGCCGTAAGGCACGCCGAGGGTCCGCCAAAGATCATGAAGGCATTGTGTACCTCGGGGAACCCGTCGTCCTTGTCATCGTCCCGGTCGCTGGTGCCTTTCTGCTTGGCATCATCATTGGGGAGTTCGAGTCTAGCGTAGTAACGCCGCAGCATGGAGCAATCCTCGAGGGCGTGCTTTACCGGGCCCTAGTGGTAAGGGCAGGGTTTCTTAAGCATATCGTCGAAGGGCCTGGGGTCCCTAGGGCCTCGGGGATTCTTGCGTTCTGCGACCACGACTAGATCAGCCTCGAGGACGGCCCGCTTCCCCTGGCGATCCTTTTTCTTTCTTTTGGGGAGGTGGGGAACCGAGGCCTCAAGGGCCTCATCCCTCTGCTTCCCCTTAGCGTCGTTCTCGGGGAAGATGGCCCCTATAGCCTCTTCGCCCGAGGCGAAGTTGGTGGCGATGTCGAGGAGCGTGGCATGTTTCGGCCTAATTCTCGAACCAAGTCTCAGCAGGTGGTGCCAGAGAGGAAAGCCTGGACGATCTCTGAGTCACCGACGCTGGCCAACTTGGTGCACTGTTTAGAGAAGCGCCGGATGAAGTCTCGGAGAGACTCGTCTGGTTTCTAGCGATAGCTCTTAAGGTCCCAAGAGTTTCCAGGGCGCACGTATGTGCCCTGGAAATTCCCGATGAAGATCCTAACCAAGTCGCGCCAGTTGTGGATCTAAGAGGGAGAAAGGTGCTCGAGCCAGACTCGCGCCGAGTCTGACAAGAGCAAGGGGAGGTTGGGGATGATGAGTAGGTCATCGTCTGCGCCACCTAGCTGACAAGCCAAATGATAATAGGCAAGCTAGAGTTCAAGATTGGTCTTGCCGCTATACTTCGTGAGGTTGGCTGGTTGTTGAAACCGGGCTAGGAACTGAGCGTTGCGGATGGCCCTGCTAAAGACCCGAGGACCAGGCGGCTCAAGAGAAGGACTATGATCCTTCTCACTATCATAATGGCCACCTCAGTGTGGATGGTAGCCCTGGGTGGGTCCTTCATTATCGTGGCGTTGTCGCCTGCTGACCACCTCATGGTCTGCCTGCACCTCGCATTAGTTACCGAGGCGGTCGAGCCACCCGGGGACCCCGTGGGCTGTTGGCGCCCGAGCGGGCTCGGGATGAACCGAGGCCTCCCTATCCTACCGATGCGGTGCCGAGGGGAGGTCCGAGGCGGCCCCACGCCGCCAAGAGGCGGAACTCTCGGCCTGTTGCACCGCGGCGGTCTCGAGGAGATCCCGGAGCTCGCCGCGAACCCGTCGCCCTTTCGTGGTAGAGGGCTCGGGCATCGCGCGCACTAGCATCGCTGCAGCCATGACATTCTGGCTAGCGTGATTGAAGGTTGGGGGACGATCGTCCCCTTCGTCGTCGTTGATGCGGTGGTGCACATCATGGGCCCACCACCGGGCTCCTCCGCCATCACCACGGCCCTGCTGCTCTTGATCGAGAGTGTTTCAGAGCTGTTGCAAAAGGAGTCGATCTTGCTTGACCTTGGCCTGAAGCTCACGGAGCTGCTCTAGGTCCAGGCGTCGAAATTGTCCGAGGGCAAGGTTCTCGTTCCGTGCTGCTGGTGGGACAGTTCGTGAAGGTGTGGCATCTCCCGTTCCCTGATGAAGCGAAGTACGGTTGCCTACCCCCTCGTCCTTGTCGCCTGTGCTTGGCATCCCAAGTCCGATGTGGAAGCACTCATGAGTGGGATCGTAAGTACCTTCATCGTCAGAGTCGGAGTAGCCAAAGCAATAGTCACTTGCGGCCAAGAAGCGGCGCATGGTTTCGCGGTCATGGAGGTCGGAGAAATCTGCTCTAGCCCATGCCTCGTCCTCCTCCGAGGAGTCGGCATGGGTGTGGGTCGACATGGTGGTGTCGAAGTCGAGGGCGAAGTGCTAGCGGCGTCCTGAGAGATCCACGTGAGCGGAAGTGTAGGCGTAAGCATAAGAGGCAGTGGCATTTCTCAACCCAAAGGGGTATGGAGATGGTGCCGTCGCCTGGCTCTACTCCGCCGGAGTTGGCCCCTCAGGGAGTGGTGGAGCGGAGCTTGATGTCGGGGCGTCGCTGGGTGCCACCGGCGTTTTTCCCTTGTCTAGGCTCAGGCTAGACAGGTCCCCACCCAGGGACCTTGCGCCAACAGCTAGTCATAGGATACCGGCGGAGAGCGGCGAGTCACCCTGGGTTCGCATAGCATCGGGGTGATCCTGCTCGCGTCGTGCCCGGCGAGCGCGGCGAGAGCGGCCGCCCGGGCGCCGCCTGCGCCTGGGCTATCGGTGCGTGACGTCATCGTCGACAGGCGGGGCTCGGGGTGTGAGGAGTACCATGTCGTACTCGTGCCCTAGAGACATGAACTCCAGGCTCCTAAACCAGACCACCGTGCCGAGACACAGCGGTCGTACGGGGTCTGCCATCCGAAACTTGTTGGGATGACAAAACTGACACGTAGAGGCCCCTACCTGGTGCACCAACTGTCGGTGTTTCAGACCGGGGGATCCTCAACCAACTAGTAAATTTATACCGTGTGTTCCCGATCCCAGATGGTGATGCAAAGAGGCACAAGGTTTATACTAGTTCGGGCAATTGGTGCCCTACATCCAGTCTGAGAGATCGATCTTGTATTCCTTGCACCGAAGTGCTTGTAGTAGGGGGTTACAAGCTAGGTGAGAGAGGGAGCTAGTCACAGGTCTCAACGAGGAGTGATGCGGATTGCTTGAGATGTTGCTCTCAGGCAGCAGGAAAGTGTGTGTGTTACAGAGTGTTGCTTTGGTGGGTGCATGTGTTCTCTCTAGAAATGGCCCAAGTCCTTTTCTTTTATAGTTGAAGAGAGGACAAGGGTAGTACGTGTGCTAACTATACGGCGTCGTGCGAACGGAGGCGGCGTGTCCGAGCCCTGTAGCCTTTTCCTATGGCGGCGTGGTCGTCGGAGTGGTCCGTCCTCGAAGCACTGGGGCGACGTGCTGGTCACATCCGATCCTGTGCGTTATGAGAGCTCTAGGGCTGCCTCGAAGCGGGCGCGGCGGTCAGCGTGCGGGTTGCCGTGGATTGACTATGCGCGAGGCCGAGGCTCGGTTGGTGCCGAGGCCGAACCGTGGTGGGGGTCTCGGTAGACGTGAATCTCGAGATGGCCGAGACCCTGACGTAGAGTGCCGAGGCTCGGAGGGAGCGGTCGATCTGGTACGCTGGTTCGGAGGCAATGATGGCCCGGGCCAGACTTCCCATACCGCGCTGTCTTCGGGGCGTGTGTTACGGGGCACAGCGTAGCGCCGGCCCTGATTATGGGCACAGTGCCTGAACATAGTGGCCGGTAATCCCTGCCGCACCTTGTCTTAGCCGGTATGGCGTTGATGCGACTTCTTGTCCCGTCGGCCACTCCGTGGTGTCGAGCCGTCGTCCGGCTGAGATTACGGGAGTGGTTGACGTATTAATGGGACGTGACATGCTGTCGGGAAGGCTGATCGAGGCGGGAGCAACGGGTTATTGACAAGCCAGCCTCGAGCGATATGGAGAATAGTTGTCTTGTTCGAGGCTGGACGCACGGGGCCTCGGACAAGACGGAGATTGGGATCCTTGCCGAGGCCTCTCGCGAGAGGCCTCGCGCGAGGCGGAGATTTCATCAGGGTGTCGAGACCTCCCGTGCGAGGCCTCAGGCGGAGAGCCGGTGGGTCACGACGGGGCTGGTGATGAACCCATGGCCTACCTTCTGGCTTTGTTGTTGACGGAATTTAAGTGACTCTTTTGGTGGACGCTCGGGGTACCTCGTTTTATGATACCCGACAAGTATCAACATAGTAACTTTGAATTAAGCTCCGGATGCTGTGCCTTTTCAGTATCAACATAGTAACTTTGAGTGTTCCTTTATGTTTCAGAGCACGATGATTTCTAGAACAAAGGGACAACAAACTTCTTACATGTTGAATACAAACTGGTCATTCGTTTCATGGAACTACTCAGTTGGATTTTGGAAAGAAGAGGAAGGTAGATAGTTACAAGTGAACACTTTTTTGAATTTATTTTGTATTTATAAGATAAGCTAATTTATGTGTTTGTTTCAAATTTCAGAGATCCGAGGACTCACAGAAATTTCCTGGAAATACTGCAAGGGTTATTCTAAATTCTAGAGATCTCGAAGCAGTTTTTCAGTTAGCTACAACTATTTCCTTTGAGGACAGTGATGATGCTTTAATCTGGAAGTTTAACTCTAATGGATTATATTCTACACGGTCTTTATATAAAGAAGTTAACTTCAGGGGAGTCCATCCTGTCTTAGTTTCTTCTGATTGGGATATCAAAGTCCCTCCTATTTTGTTTGGCTGCTGACGAAAGATAAGCTGTTAACTAGAGACAACTTAGGTAAAAGAAGAAAGGTACTCTGCCTGTTTTGTGATGAGAAAGAATCAGTACATCTTTATTCTATGCACTTAGGCCTTGTTTAGATTGAGGTTAGAAATCAGTATTCGGCACTGTAGCACTTTCGTTTGTATTTGACAATTATTGTCCAATCATGGCCTAACTAGGCTCAAAAGATTCGTCTCGTAATTTACAATTAAACTGTGTAATTAATTATTTTTTTATCTACATTTAATACTCTATACATGTGTCTAAAGATTTGATGTGATGAAGAGAGAGTGAAAAAACTTGCAATCTAAACAAGGCCTTATGTATCTTCATCCTGCACAGCTAATTTTTGCTTCTTATACAGGCTGGCCAACGAATCAGTATGTTCTCATACGGCAGTGGCTTGACATCGACATTGTTTTCATTAAGATTGCATAAGGAACAACATCCCTTCGGCCTAGGAAACATAATACATAGATACTGTATTGTACGTCTTATGGGTCTTGTGGATTTTGCATATAAGTTTGTTGTGTTTATGGAACATTTGTCCGTAAGATTCGTAAATCCGCTAATAAACTTTACCGCAAGCGAGACGGGTTAGCGGTGGGCCACGAACGAGCTCGCCTGCAAGTTGACACACAACCTAACCACGCCACAAATTGACGGGACCAACTTGATCTTGACGAACTCTCGGTTCCAAAGCTTTGCCGGCCAGTCTCAGCAACCCTTCCCCTACCCCGATCGAGAGCCGTTGGAATCGCGCGTCTCGGTCGGGATCCGGCGCTGCCGCAGCCCGATCCGATGCTCTCCGGCGTCGAGCACGACGTCCCCGACGGAATCGGGATGGCGCGGCTCGCGTGGACGCGCCTCCCCACCGCCGACGGGGAGAGGGCGGGGCCCTCCATTTCTGCGGCCGCGGACGTCGAGCTCTTATCCGCCGCCGCCATCGAGAGCCTCGACTACGAGGTCATCGAGAACTACGCGTACCGGGAGGAGCAGGTACGCGCCGCCCCCGCCCATCTGCTCCTGCTATTGCCCTCGACTCTCGAGCGTGTGGTTTTGGTGTACGGTCAGCTTAGTTGTTTGTGTTGCTGGGTCGGCGCAGGCGCAGCGGAGCAAGTTCTGGGTGCCCTACTACGTCATGCTCAAGTGGCTGTTCTCTCTGCTGATCGGCGTTGGTGAGCACTCTGTTTGATCCTTTGTTGTCGTCATCATCATGTTATAATTAGCCATTTGTCTGGTTCTATGAGCTTAGTGTAGTAGCCGTAATTCAAGTAGCTGACACATTTCCTTGTATCTGTTTTCCCCTGAGGTGTTGTCTACTTGCCTGACTACACTTGTATCACTTAAACTGTGAGCCTAATTGCACGAAATGTAGTTCAGATGAGTGGAGTCTCATCCAACTGAGTTTCGGACTTGGGTTTGTATTATCATATTACTAATGCTGTATGTTAGGCAGATAAAGAAAATGTGCAATGCAACCAAAAAATCTATTACAGTATTTTTGAACTGAAAGTACAGAACACAGAAAAGCCATGTAAAATCAGCTGTATAAAAGGATCAGATGCCCTCATGGTTTAGGCTGTGTAATTGCTAAAAGGTGGGGGTGACTGGCTTAGTGCTGGTTACCATTTTTTTCAGAACACTGAATTTAGCATGAAGCCATGAATGGCAACATATGGAGTAATGGTTAAGCGAGAGCTTTGCTGCTATACTGCACACTTTCTGTTTAATGAATTGCGCATTCTTATCATATATGGCACTGCTCCTTCTAAATGTTGTACTGTATTTTCATGAAAGTGGAATCCCAGAGTATGGTTTGGTATTTGTTATTTACCACAGTTTGCAAATTCTGTATTACCTTCATTCCTATTTGAGTACTTTTATCACAACACAAGGGGCCTGTTTGGTTGGCGCCTGCCAGGCAGCGACACCAGGTGTCTGATTTCGGTCGCCTGGGGTCAGATCCACCTGCCTGGGTGCAGACCCTCAGGCCAGGGCGCCAACCAAATACCCCCAAACTTTTTTCCTCTATTTTGCTAAGTTGTATCTGATAGGACGACCATTGCAGTCTGTGCGTCTGATCTAGTTTATTCTATCTCTCATTATTTGATTCACAGATAGTGATACATGAACAAGGATTATGCTTAGTAATTCTTTTTGGAAAACTTGATGGATTCGGGTGGGTAGCGTCTTGGGTTCACTAAATTCCCAGTTGGGGTACAAACAGACATCATGAACTCATAAATAGTACCTAAACATAAAGATTGGTGTTGCAGGGTTCAAAACAATTCATGCAACATGTTACAAAAGGAAACTCTTTTTGTGACGGTATGATGGCCCTGTTTGGAATAGCTTAATTTTTAGGCGATTTTCTCAATACCTGGCTTTTTCTATAAGCAATCTTTTCTAAGAAGCGCTTTATAGGAAACGCTGCCTGTGGGCATCATGCTTCAGCGAACTAAAAGCAAGCTCCTGAGCTCAACGTTAGCCACAGGGTAGAGCTTGTCGCTGCCCCAATCAACCTTCCAGGCAAACAAATTGAGCACCTAGCTAGGCAAATCGAACTTTAGTACACAAATCCCAATCAAACCCACACAAGCCAGCGGAGCTGGAGAAGCTGTGTGGCCAAGGGCTTGTGGAGCAGAAGAGGCGAGGGGCAGCATGGTCAAGGGCTGGCGGAGGTGTGCTGCTGGCAGCTCAGAGGTGCATGGTGTGGCTTCTCCTGGGCAGTGGCGGCGGCGTCCATGACCTCAACACCGGCGTGCCATCTCCGCGAGCGAACTTTGGGGAGGTGGATGTTGCGTGGTGGCGCTATGAGGAGGCTGATGCGGAACGACACTGCAAGGTGGCGGGTGCAGAGGGAGTCACACGGGGGAGGAGAACGGTGCTAGTGAGGAGGGAGGGAGGTGCTGTGAGTGAGCGAGGAAAAAAGCTGAGAAGCTGGGGTGCGATGGCTTCTGAGCATTTCAAATTTCACGTTTGGGCTGGCTTGTGGCTTAAAAGGAACATAAGCTGAGAACGGGGTTGCCAAACAGGGCCAACATATGTTGAATGATTCAGCTAATGAGAAACTATGCCTTCTTCCTTTTTTTTGAATAGAGACTTTAAGCATATAAGACTGTGTTTCTGTTATGAGATATATTTTATACACCGAGTTTTACTTGTATTGTTTGATTCTTCTTGCACTTGATGTCATTTTCTGGTTTATAGGTACTGGATTAGCTGCTATATTCATAAACCTGGCTGTTGAGAACTTCTCTGGATGGAAATATACTGCGACATTTGCTATAATAAAGCACTCATATTTTTTGGGATTCTTCGTGTACACAGTTTTCAATTTAGCCCTGGTCTTCTCTTCTGTATATATAGTCACAAACTTTGCTCCAGCAGCTGCTGGATCTGGTATTCCAGAGATTAAAGGTTACTTAAATGGTAAGGTTTAGTTACTGAAACATTTGGTACTGTCGTTCTGAGAAATTGATGTAGTTTGAAGTCTTTATGCAGGAGTGGATACACATGGAATCCTCCTTTTCAGGACATTAGTTGGGAAGGTGGGTTTACAACTTTTTACATTGCTTTCTTCAGCTAATATGATGTATTATCTCATATATGCTGCTGTGTGCCATAGATCTTTGGGAGCATTGGATCAGTTGGAGGTGGATTGGCTCTAGGAAAAGAAGGACCTCTTGTTCATACTGGGGCCTGCATTGCTTCGCTTCTTGGACAAGTAGGTTTATGATCATGATTTGAACATCTCCATTCACGAGTTATC